>NC_057854.1:89828691-90135670 GCF_015237465.2 Chelonia mydas
CTTAAGTCACTTTGATGCTTTTGAAATTTTTACAGTGTTCATATACAATGAAATCTGTTCAATAAACTATTTAAGGCAACCTTCTGCTTCTAAAGACATCCTCTAAGTATCTCCACATTTTATTACAGTTCTGCCTCATCTTTAATGGAAAATCATCTCAAAGGTGCCACAAGTACTCCTTTTCTTTTTAGTCTTTTGTTAGTCATGTTCATGTATTCATTCTAAATGCAGTGGAATATGTCTGTAAGTTCCTAGAAAAGTATCTACGTTGTTGGCAACCCCTTAAACATTAGTATTGTATACACTAGCAATGAGAACAATATTCAAACCCAGCATGTAATGCAGCAGCTGTTTCCAAAGTCTAATTAGTATGTTCTACAACTTGAGACAGTAGAAAGTGTTTCATGTTAAAATAAGTTTTGGAGCTCCAATGCGCAAAGATTTCTTTGTTCTTTCTTTTAAGATTAACTGTGCATCCAGCCAGAGAAAGGAAAAACTCAGTAATTTAAGTTGACAGTAATGTGTTCATTCTCTTCCTTTTCTCAGAATTATGTCTGTTACACTCATTTTGTGTTGAAATCTTTTAAACTAAGCAAGTTTCTTTACAGGTTGGTCCATAAATGTAAAGACAAAGACTTTCTGATAATTAATTAAAAGATTCTTGTGTTAATTTCACTCACATGCTAAAATGTTCCGGAGGGGGGGGGGGCAGGGGGATGGGGGAAATGCCTATGCACCTGGAAACTGTAAAGTTCCATAAACTTTATAGAGAATTGCTTAAGGCTGTAATTAAGTTTTATTTTCCTTTCTAGGTTTGTTAAAGTTCTGCACTGTAGGGTTTTGTGGAATTGGTAGCCTAATTGATTTCATTCTCATTTCAATGCAGGTAAGCTGACACTTTCAAACTAGGATACAAATCAATTTTTTGTTTATTAGAAGTCTGATAAAGTCCAAAAAAGGGGCCAGTCTGTTTTTGGCTTCAAAAGAATTTTCTGACTATCTTACACATTAAAATCCAGGTCCTGATTTCTCAGTCATGATGTTGCGTTGCAGAGGGTGCATCATAGGAAATAGATTTAAATATAAATAGATGAGAACTTAAAATAAATTGCCAACTAGATGTTTTTTCCAGTCACTGCAGTGCAACCACCTCTAGTTGTAACCTGGAAGCTTTTTCACCACACAAAGCAACACTGCATATATGTGTTATGGCAGAGTGAAGACTGATGTATCCTATTAAAACTACTTGAGAACTTAAGCAGAATTTAGTTGTCCAGCACTGTAGTTTGGCCAGGTCACATGTGGCTTGGAGTGGTAAATACCACAGGATCTTATGACTGCTTGTATTTAGGATCCCTGGTTTAACACATCACCAGGAAGACATGTGTAAATGCATTCAAGAGGCTGCAGGGATAAACTAACTACCTAGGGTGACATTTTCTAAAGCACTTAAGTGCCACAGCCCCACTGAAAGCCAATGGGACCTGTGCGCCACACTCACTTAGGCACCTTTGAAAAAAATCTCCTCCTCTCCTTGACATGTATAGATTATCAGAGAAAAGAAAAGGAGTACTTGTGGCACCTTAGAGACTAACCAATTTATTTGAGCATAAGCTTTTGTGAGCTACAGCTCACTTCATCAGATGCATTCAGTGGAAATTCACTAAATGCATCCAATGAAGTGAGCTGTAGCTCATGAAAGCTTATGCTCAAATAAATTGGTTAGTCTCTAAGGTGCCACAAGTACTCCTTTTCTTTTTGTGAATGCAGACTAACACAGCTGCTACTCTGAAACCATAGATTATCAGAGTTTCTTATTAAGATTAACCAGCCTCTGAAATGGTGACCAGTGGTGCTGCAGAAGTCTGGATTCTAGTTAGTATTTCTTTGTACAAACACAGCAAGTTACTGGAGACCAGGAGAAAGGAGGCAGTGACAATGCCAAATAGTAAACACTAAAAATGTCCCAGGTAGTTTGTAAAGCGTGTGCATTTATTTCCTAAACTTCAGGAATCCAACCACATGCTTGCTTTGCAAACCAGAATGTGGTGGATGTTGTGTGCCATTTTAAAACTTAAAACAAATGGCTATATCCAGCACTTCTGTTCGCAAAACAGTATGTGGTAAGTATACATTTCCACAGTCATGGTCTGGCTACCCTGCTCCATTTTGATTTCTGCTTTGCTTCTTCTGGTTGGTGCTCTGCACGTTCCCCAGAGTGGAAAGGGAAATACTGTAGTGACTGGTGTTCTATAAACATCAGAAACAGACCTCCCCCTTTCAATCAAAAGGTGAGCTTAGAAGCAGTTTGGTCAGTGTTTCTAACACAAGACGTATTGTAGAAGAGTGAGAAAGAAGAAGGCATAACACGTGGGTTTTGTGTTTTGCACTGTGGTACCCATGCATGTGATGTCCAACTTCTATATTTAATATTTTGAAATAAATAAAATTCAGTTGCAAGTTTACATATGAACAGCTGCTGGCCTACCCCATTACTTCAGGGACTGCAGGGTGGAGAAGGAGAAAGTTGATGTTGCTATTTTATCTATATTTGCAAAAAGATGACCTACGTTAATTGAGAGGGGTCTTTTTAGGATTCCTGAAGATTAAGGCCTTCAATTGGGGGTGATATCTTGTGGCCTCACAAAGCGGCAAGAGTTTCTCTATTCCAGGATGGGTCTATTTAGAAGAATTTGTTTGGCTTTTTGTTTTGTTTTGTTTTGATTTCCAACTATCGTTTTTAAATCAGTCCCATCCAGAATAATCAAACTCAATTTTTTTGTTCAATTTTTGCTTTTCGTACAATTGGTAGTTTTACCTCAGTATGTGCTTTTTCTCATGAACACTTTCTTGAGGCAAATCATCAGTGTCACAATGATGGAATCATGTATACTGGGGAGGAAGGTGAACAAAAATGTAGTTAACTCTTGATCCTGGCCAAAGAGAACATTGTAACTTCTCTCTCCTGTGCTCAAATATACAGAATGTATTGTCAGTTGTAAACTTTCTTTACATCTTAATAGGAAGGCACAAATCCTCACATCATCATACAACCTGTTTTGTAAGGCCACTATAAATTGTGGCCACAATAGGCTAAAATAACTTACCTTTATTTGATAAAATATTTATTCCAGTTGATCATAGACCTTTACATACACTTATTTCCCACACTGTTTAATTTATCTTGGCTCCTTCCACCCAAAACAATTCCTACTCCCCTATGGGATAGCAACGTTTTTTCTTTGGGTCATCATCTCAAACATTGTGTATGGACCAAATGGGAGAAGAAAGAACAGTTTGTCTGTGGTTCATGCTACTGTATTTGTAAAGAAAATTTAGAATAAACTTGCATATTCTTTTCTAATACAGACCTGCAAAAATAAAACCTGCAATGCTGAAGTTATTACCTTAGTAGCTATTGCTAAACTAATTGGACTGAACTAAAGCCCAACTGAGCTTTTGCTGTTTAACTTCATCACTGTAGCCGCAAAGGCACATGTGCATTCTATGTCATTTGTATTGTCTTCTGTGTTAAAGATTCTAAATCAGATGGTTGTATATGTACATTAAACCACTGTTCTTTAACTGCCATGTTTGTATGACATTATGACATTCTAGTGTGCTGTCCAGACCAGTGAGGAGCTGTGTCACCATCTGCCTTGCAACCAGGGGTGCCTCATGATGTTTTGCCGCTGTAGTTCCCAACCTGAGCCCCTCACAAACAGCCAGCAGCAGGCTGGGCGCACCCTGAGTGTCTGTGTATAGCTGCAGCCTGCCAGCATACTCCAGTCACACTCTGCTTTCCACTAGCCTTGGTTACCACTTATAGGGCAACCCCAACACACCCCCAGTCCCAATTTTTCCCGCAAAACGTGTATTCTGTACTGTCTAGCCCTCTCCTGGACAGTTCAGATATTTTAGGTCCATTGCCCCTCTAAGAGGATCAATATCCAGTAGTTTGCTATTTTAAATGGAAAAGCAGCGAAGAGTCCTGTGGCACCTGATAGACTAACAGACGTATTGGAGCATAAGCTTTCATGGGTGAATACCCACTTTGTCAGATGCATGTAGTGGAAATTTCCAAAGGCAGGTATAAATATGCAAGCAAGAATCAGGCTAGGGATAATGAGGTTAGTTCAGTCAGGGAGGATGAGGCCCTCTTCTAGCAGTTGAGGTGTGAACACCAAGGGAGGAGAAACTGCTTTTGTAGTTGGCTAACCATTCACAGTCTTTGTTTAATCCTGAGCTGAGGGTGTCAAATTTGCAAATGAACTGAAGCTCAGCAGTTTCTCTTTGAAGTCTGGTCCTGAAGTTTTTTGCTGCAGGATGGCTACCTTTAAATCTGCTATTGTGTGTCCAGGGAGATTGAAGTGTTCTCCTACAGGTTTTTATATATTGCCATTCCTAATATCTGATTTGTGTCCATTTATCCTTTTACGTAGGGACTGTCCAGTTTGGCCAATGTACATAGCAGGGGGGTATTGCTGGCACATGATGGTGTATATTACATTGGTGGATGTGCAGGTGAATGAACAGGTGATGGTGTGGCTGATCTGGTTAGGTCCTGTGATGGTGTCGCTGGTGTAGATATGTGGGCAGAGTTGGCATCGAGGTTTGTTGCATGGATTGGTTTCTGAGTTAGAGTTACTATGGTGCAGTGTGTCGTTGCTGGTGAGAATATGCTTCAGGTTGGCGGGTTGTCTGTAGGCGAGGACTGGCCTGCCTCCCAAGGCCTGTGAAAGTGAGGGATCGCTGTCCAGGATGGGTTGTAGATCACTGATGATGCATTGGAGAGGTTTTAGCTGAGGACTGTATGTGATGGCCAGTGGAGTTCTGTTGGTTTCTTTCTTGGGTCTTTCTATGTGATTTTCCAGTGGAGCTCTGTTGGTTTCTTTCCTTTAAACTGAGTTACCCATACAGTTCAATTTGAATGCCACACCGGATTAGATTTTATTAAAGAATAAAACAAGTTTATTTAACTACAAACAGAGAGAGTACAAGTATAAGGCCTTAAAGTCAGAAATGGTTACAGGAGAAATGAAGATAAAATGTTTTCTAGTGCTAAAACTTAACAATTTTACCTTGAACCAAGTCTAACTTGTTAACACATGCTCCCAGTAACATGGCTGACCAAATTCTTGGGCCAGAATCTGCTCCCAAAGTCAAAAGACTGTTTCTTTTGTCATCTTAGGTGAAGGAGAGATGAATAGGGAGGGAGAACTTGGGGTGGTTTTGGCCCTCACTTGTATAAGTCAATCACCCTTTGAAATGCATTTTCCTGAGGATTACCCCTAGATAAAGTTCATTCCTGCTGTGAGGATAGAGACAAGGAATCTTTGATGAAAGAGATTTCACGCTGTTGTTTGCTAAGATGCAGATCTGTTTGTTCCTGACCCCTTCCTTGCCAAAGATTGGCCACTTGACAGGTGATTGGGCATCAGTTTTGATGACACCTGGTAAGAAGTGTCACCTTGTCCTTTGTCTTTGAGATACAGGTTTACCCACTTCCCAGACTTGTCTGATAAACATGCTTCAGTCATGGTTTCAGCTTATATTCATAACTTTACATACAATGTTGCAATAGCCATTTCACCATGATATTATTGACCAGTGAGTTATTAGTGATCCCTTTGTGACATTACCCAGGGTACAATCTGAACTGATGAACAGCTGTGTCCCCTCAGTTCTTCAACCTGGGGTGCCTTTTACACTGCTTCGCCATGAGAGCTACCACTCCTGGTCTGCTCACATACAGCCTCCAGCATGTAAGTATGAGTGCTATAGCCAGTCACTCATGAATTACTCTACAGAGTAACACCAGCAAATTCCCTGTTACAGACTTTCTCCCAGAAATGTATGTGTTGTACTGCCCAGCCCTCTCCTGGACAATACAAGCTCATATAAACTCCATCATTTTATTAATAGAAAATGATACTCATAAATCTTGTTATCTCAAATGGAGTTTCCCAAGCACACCAGTTTAGATAAAACAGTAAAACAAGCTTATTAACTACAGAAAGATAGATTTTAAGTGACTACAAGTAATGAGGCATAAAAGTCAGAATTGGTTACAAGAAAATAAAAGTAAAACACAACTACTGGCTAACTTAACAAGCTAGAGTGAATTCACAGCAAAGGTCTACCTCACCACAAGTTCCAACAGTCTTACTGGCTGAAACTCTTTCAGTCAGGATCCCTCCCCAGTCCTATGCTGCTTCCTTTGTTCTTCAAGTGCTGTTGATGCCGTGGGTAGAGATCCTTCTCTTCTTTGTCATCTCCAGCTAAAGTTCAGTAGATAGAAAGTCTGTGTGGATGGAAACTCCCAGCTGTTCCTTTGTGAAGATGTAGATTTTTTTTACCCACACCCTCTTTCCTGCCAAAGAAAGGCAACTTAACCAGGCCCATTTGATCTTATTGACACCTGGCTGAGGCATTCACTAGCCTTTTGTCTCTGGAGAACCAGATTGTGACCTCTCTCCAGATTTGAAATATGTCTTAGTAACATCATATAGTAGTATCTTATAGCTTTACATACAACGTTGCCACATATATTTTACTAGAACAATAATGAACAGCAAATTACAAGTTTTCAAATGATACTCACAAGGCATGCTTTGTACAAGATTTATCATAGTCCTATAAAGGGGGTGAACATAGGGGTACAACCTTACAAGGCATAATTTGTACAAAGATTATTACTGTGGTGTGTAGGGTGTGAATATATGGGTGCATTCAGTCACAGACATGCTAGGGGCTGAACCTACTGTTTCTTCCCCAGTGCTAGTCGAAGCAAAACATGGAGCATTTGCTGCTTATTAGTGTCACCTGGCTGTAAATATTCAGTATGGGTTTTTGGCATATAGTGCTTCTGCTCAGAAGCAGTTTTTACTTGCCTTTCTCCTTCTTCCCTCAGAACCCCCTCATAATTAGCTGTATGCACAGGGACACCATGAACTTTCCTGAAGGTGGTTAAATTCCATGGGTTTCTGAAGGAGATAAAGGCAATACCTGCTGGTCCATCAAGAAGGCATTAAAGGAGGATTGAAGGCAGCTTGGTTTAGTTCTGCCATCTGAACTGATTTTTGTGGTGCAGAGAGAGTGGGGGGAAGCTTTGTAACATGTTAAGGAAGAAATGGTGTTGCCTCATTGCCCTGCTTCTCAAAAGTCAGTTGAGACATCTCTCAACCTGTAACAACCACCATTCTGTAAGGGATTGCTCAAGAAAGCACCAAGTGGCAGGGGTGAATAGCTTGATACATAATTTTGTCACACAGTACACGTTGAATTTTACTTAATCAACTCTGAGGCATTCAAGCACCATCAAAATAGTCTAAAAATCTGAAAGACAACAATAATCAAATCAGATTAAATGATGTTCCCACAAAGCAGAGAAACTGTCATCAACAAAAGGGATCAGTTCTCAATTGGCGCAAAGAATGAAGGGTGGAGGGAGAGAAGGAGTGCCAAAAAGGTCAAGAATAAAGCAACTGAAGTAACTGGGCTTTGCACCATACTCTGAAAACAGCCAGCAAAGGATTGACATTCTAAGGCCTATTCTGTCTTTATTCAGGTTCTTATTCCATGTCCATCATCATGGAATCCAGATGTCCTCAATTATACAGAAGTGAAGCAATTTGCCTAAGATTACATTGTGGAAGAGCTAGCAAACTAATTAATTGTCTTGTGACTCCCAGCCCTCTGTCCTATTCAGTAGACCATGCTGCCTCCCTGTGAGCTAATTTTTTCACTTCTGGACATTATGCTTTCAAGGGAGGAAGATTCTGGGTTCATTCTCCTCCTTCCTTCTGATACTGTTCATGATTCAAAAATCAGCTCCCATTAGCTACAACTGGCAGCCTTAGCACAAGAGAGGGCCAGGAATGGAACAAAATTCAATTCATAACTTTCAACGTGCAGGTGTTTTATAAAAGAATATATGTTATGTCAGTGTTTTTCAGGGTTTTTAAATTATATATGCTCTAAAACTTTACCTTACGCCAGTAGACTTGTCTCCCATCAGAGATAGGCACAGTTGAGGACAGTTCTTACCCTCACGCCTCCCCCCCGCCAATTTTCTCTTCCTGTTCTTCATCTTCTTGGGCTTTCTACCTCCATTTATCAATTGCAGAAGAATCCCAGAGAAGCTCTTCTTTGGCCCCATTCTTTACCAGTTTCACATTCCCAAAATAGCTGCCATCCTCTGTTTCTTTCTCCCATCTATCCTCCCTTATTACTGAAATGGAGACATTTTCTGGGGCTCACCCATCTGTCAGAAAGATCTTCTAAAAGACAGCCTGCTGTGGCTCAAATCCTGATTGGTTCAATCTAAGGCCAGAGTCTAGCAGCTCATTCACCACTGTAATTTGGTTGATTACAAGCCCTAGGGAAGTCTTGCTTCAAAGAGAGTACTCACTAAAATGGTTAAACTGCAGCACAATTTCAAAATGAATCCAGTTTATATTTTGTAAATTGAGCATGATTAATTTTGTGAGGGACAAATTAACAATAATTGAGACATTAGCACAAAAAGTGTGTACATTTTAATTAATATTGGAAAATCTTGTTTTTTTTTCTAGATTGTTGGACCTTCCGATGGCTCTAGTTACATTATAGATTACTATGGAGCAAGGCTTACCAGGCTGAGTATTACCAATGAGACATTCAGAAAAACACAGATGTATCCTTAAGTCTGGCAGGAAGTATCATGTATACACAGGTGCATTTTGATTTATTGGATTCAGTAGTCCACTGAAATTCCTGATAACTGATTTATATTAATGACACTTTATTAGAAGTATGTAACTGCCTATTAAATGTTGTGTATTGAAAAAAGCAGCTAAAGATATTAGAGAAATGTTATCAAGCGCAAGACTTCACATCAGAGGTGCTCATTTTCCAAGTCTCTTCTGTGTGGCTGCTCCATTTCTGTGAACACGTAGCTCATGACTTCTAGGCTGTGCTACTTGTGAGTTATGCAGATATTCACAACTTGCACTGTCATTGTTTTATCTTTCAATGTGAGTTAGTAACAGCTAATGGGATAAAAATTACTCTGGTTTCAGGCAAAGTATCTGGAGAGAAATTTTGGCACCGTTGAAGTCAGTGGGAGTTTTGGCATTGATTTCAGGAGGCCTAGGATATCACCCCTGTGTCTAAAACCTATGTCACTGTTTCCAGGATTGTAAGGCCTCTGTAACAGCTATGAAATGGACATCTTTATTTTTTTCGAAAGTCAGAAAAAAAAGACTTAAGAGCCTGATTTTAAAAAGATTGGTCCAAAATCTATGAGGATTTATATCGTTTTCAATCCTATTAATTTAAAGAGGTTTTCCTTGAAGGTAAAGAACAAATTTCAGTGAGGTTGCCTGATTTGGTTCACAGTTTAATAATGATAATCAGCAGCTGCGGAAGGGATAGAAAAGTGTAATACCATAAACAGAACACCCTCATTCAACAGGCACAGTAGACATTATGCATCAAAGTTAGAATAAAACCTGTTTATTTTGCCTGTATTATACCTTCAGTCTCAAAAAACCCCAAACTTGTTGACTTTCATGGTCAGATATCAACTTTATTATTCTTTTAACCATCATCTATGCTCCATCTTTTTCAAAACAGTTCTTACAAAACATATGTACCTACATTTTAATGTACCTACATTCATATGTCAGAAGTACAAATTCTTTATACTACTTAAATAGAAGATGTAATAAAATATAGGTATGTGGATTGATCCTTCTAACCTATGCAATAAAGTCCTTAGCACTCTTCTTTTATTTGGTCCTTGTTGACAAAGGCATCTTGTATTTTAATGAAACATATACCCTTGGCATCTCACCAAATGCTTTGTAACCAAACTTCCGTGTGACATCCAAGATTTACCAAAAACAGGTCAGGAAAAGGTTTACCAAAAATAGGTCATGAAAGATATAGTCAGAAGCTTCAGTGTTGATGTTTGATAGTCAATATCTTCATACTGTTTAATTTAAACATTCCCTTAACCATTTAGTAGATTTGAAACAAGCTAATTACAGTTTTAATTTGGACCAGAAAACTACATTACATTGTCTTCACTATAACCTATTTCATAACATTTCTGGATTTTTTATTTATATACAACCTTCAAAACTATTTTAGTATTTCCTTATCAATGTTTTCTAAAGCGATTTATGAATTTTCCAAAGACCACTATTTCATAGAAAATTTGTGTCATTTCAGCTATTCAGTTTCCTTTTAACCTAAATTAAGGATAAGTATAAAAAACACCATGCGTAAACATAACCTTACTTTTAAGCAGTCAAGGTGTTATCAGTATATGCCACATGTAAGAAGAGTAAACCATGTATGAATTGGGCTAAAAATTATTTATATTGAGTACATTTAAGAAAGGTACTGTTCAAGAACAGTTATTTAGCATGTCCAGACTACTTGCAGCATTCCATTTTATTGTCTTTTAAATGACGCTGAGGCTGATTTGTGCATGAAAACTTAAGGTGAATGAAAATTTGACACGTTGGCAAGTCCATCAGTTTATATAAAATGTTTGTACATGTCTTTATTACACCACTCCCAAGAACAGAAAGTTTAGCAGGGAAGAGCATCTGTCAGTACAGGGGCACGTTGTGTTGAGACTCAGCATAAACAGGTACTATTTTAGGCCTGTCCACCTTGAAAGTGTTTTCATCCTTTATTCCCCCTCATATAACTGCAACAAAACATGGAGTGATTGTTTGTGACCTTTTCATACTGCTCAGGATTGTGCGATTTTGCCGCCCGTTTCATATTCCCTCTCCTCTACTTAAGAGCCTGTGTATGGTGGTGATGTTACACCCAAGGATGACTAGACAGCAAGGCCTTCAAAGTTCTGGCCAACTTTAATTTCTCTCTTCTCTTCTGATTATTTTCCTCTGACCCTTCTTCTTACTAACTGTG
Organism: Chelonia mydas; assembly: GCF_015237465.2. Classification (NCBI taxonomy): domain Eukaryota; kingdom Metazoa; phylum Chordata; order Testudines; family Cheloniidae; genus Chelonia; species Chelonia mydas. Next base: position 89,839,624 of record NC_057854.1, read on the forward strand.
TCCCTCTCCTTCACATTCCTCTTCAAAACATGCTGCGTCTATGAAGCCTTTCAGAAGTTGACATTGTCACCGTGCCTCAGTGGGTCACAGCTGAGAATACCAAATTCAAGACAAACTGTTGAGAAATGGGGCAGACCCACCCCAAACTGGTGGTTATTCTTCCATAAGATATACCAAGCCAGTAACAAAAGTAAACTTTTGGTGAACAAGAAGTTAGAAATGCAGTTTCCTTAGGTATCCCAGCCTTTGTTTTACCAGACACTAGACTTAATGATGAGTGGTTATTTAATATCAATTTAATCAAACAAAGGTTTCTTCCAATCCCAAGAGATCAGCCACATAGCTAGGTAAATGTAAAACTCAGATATTACCCAATAATCACACTGTTGCCAGTCCTTTAGTATCTAATATCTAAAGTCTTATTTATAAAAGAAAAGAAAGATGAGAGAGTTCAAAGGAACATAAGAACAGCCATACAGGGTCAAACTAAAAGTCCATCTAGCACAGTATCCTGTCTTCCAACAGTGGCCAATGCCAGCTGCTTCAGAGGAAATGAACAGAACAGTTAATAATCAAGTGATCCATCCTGTTGCCCATTCTCAGCTTCTGGCAAACAGAGGCTAGAGACACTATCCCTGCCTATCCTTGCTAATACCCATTGATGGACCAATCACCCATGAATTTATCGTGTTCTTTTTTTGAACCCTGTTATAGTCTTGGCCTTCACAACATTCTCTGGCAGAGTTCCACAGATTGACTGTGCGTTGTGGGAAGAAATACTTCCTTTTGTTTGTTTTAAAGCTGCTGCCTATTAATTTCATTTGGTGACCCCTAGTTCTTGTGTTATGAGGAGTAAAGGACACTTCCTTATTTATTTACTTTCTCCACACCAGTCATGATGTTATAGACCTCTGTAATATCCCCCCTTAGTAGTCTCTTTTCCAAGTTGAAAGTCCCAGTCTTATTAATCTCTCCTCATATGGAAGTTGTTCCATACCCCTAATCATTTTTGTTGCCCTGTAATTTTTCCAATTCCAATATAATTTTTTAAAATGGGGCAACCACATCTGCACGCAGTATTCAAGATACGGGTGTACCATGGATTTATATAGAGTCAATGTAGTATTTTCTGTCTTCTTATCACATACATACAAGCATTGCAGAGTTCTTGTATCAGGTTTGAAGCAATGATGGAATAAACTGCTGGCTTGTAAAGTCTCTGGTAACTTCCAAAAGATTGGACGCTCCTCATTCCATTGATTGGAATGCTCCTTTTAGTGTAAGTCCACAGTCCAGAGATCAGAGCAGGAAAGAGGCAAAATGGAGTTGCTTCCAGGGTTTTTTATACCTTCTCCCATGTGAAGGGACTTCCTTGTCCCAAACAAAGCCCTCAGTGCAGTTTGTGGAAAAGTACAGGCACAAGATGGAGTCCAGAGTCACATGAGCTAGTCACATGCCCTTGCATGCTTCAGTGAGTCATAGAAACAGCCATTACCCATATTCTGGCTAAAATATCCACAGGAAGGCCCACAAGGCATGGATAAGCTTCTTCCATGGCCCACTGTGTTCATTAATGGGCCATCAACTTGAATGGTCCATTCACAATGTACTGGCTAGACTGGATGTAAACTACATGGTGAGTGTTACCCGAGGAGCAAACACATTTGAAATACTGGTACATAGTCAATATTCTTAACTGTAGATACAAAGATGATACACGCATACAAACAGGATAATCACATTTGATAGGTTGTGACTTTTCCATTGATACTTTAATATGATATACTTCGTATAAGATTTGTATAACAGTGATAGCAACAATGAGAAGCATGTCATATTTTAATCATACAATGTCACAGACATCACAAGAGCTAGCTGCATACCTACTCCAGCTTTTGCCAGCACACCATTTTGTGTTTGAACCATCTTGTGCGGCTCAATACATGCACCCTCATGTGATTAGACTTCAGCTGTGTGGTCAATACTAATAATTGGAGAGGCTTAACTGAGCAGGCACATGATAATGACAAGATTACTAAAGAAGTAATGAGGTCTGCATTTTCATGCTGTTAGAGTCAGACACTGAATGTTTACCATAAGGACTGTAAAAACATCTTTGCAAGATGTAAATCCAGACCACTGAATTCATGACAAGTTATCTGCAGTACTAGGCATCTAAGTTTTTATAATGATTTTCTGAATTGCTGAATGCCGTGGCATCCTCCCATAAGTCAAGCTGCTCACCCTATTGTTTTCTCTAGTTTTGAGTGATCTTACTATTTTAGAACAATCCTCTCAAAGGAGTGGAACTCTTCCCTCAATAGTTGGTTTGCCTCTCTCTGTAGAGAAAGGCAATAAAAATCCTAATCATGTATCTAGATAGTTATTTTCCCACCCCAACTCAACCACCAACACCATAGTATGTGACTGCTTCACAGATGTTCATTAACTTATCCTCTCAGCAGCCCTGTGAGGTGAAATATTACTGCTGTTTTACAGATGGGGAACTTAGGGTTAGAAAGCAACTACTTTGCTGAAGGTGTGGCAGAGCCAGGAATTGAACCCATATTACCTGAATGCCAGTCAGACCACAAGACCATGTATTCTCTATAAACATTGTCATTATTTCATTCTCTTTATCTTAAGGTTTTCTATCTACGCATGCATCACTGCAGTATTGAAGTGTAGTGTAGTACCTAGTCAAAGGAGTCACTTTGGGGCACATTGCATTGGTTTGTACAGTGAGAAGGTGGGTGTATATAAATATATAAATTATTTTAAATTTTTATATAAAAATAGGGAATACATTGTGGAGTAGTTATATGGTTTTGTGTGTGAGTAGGACATGACTGCATTAGTTGTGCGCGTCAACCTGTATACCTCATCATCATAATATGCACATACCATTGTTTTCCAGGAAAACTGTTTTAAAAGCATTTTAAAGAGCAAACTCTCTGACTGCTATTGGACTGCAATGATTTAAATGGCAGGGGAAATAGCTAATGTCTCCTGATGCTGTTTTGTTGACTCTGCTGCTTTTTTCTCTCTCCACTTACTACTCAGAGATATCACTTCCCTGCTTTGATTTCTGTACCCGATAAAACCTTAAAATGCTAGGTTTTATTGTTTCCAAAGGTGTATTGTTGTAGCCTGCCAGTAAAACTGTTCAGATCTGCAGGAAGATCTTTGTGTTTTAAATGTTCTGTCACAGTTTTTGGAAAACATCTGTTGTGACCCCATCAACTATGGTTTCCTTTGTTCCTCAAGAGTATATTGGGTTATATTTGCTTACCCAGCTCTGTGTATTCAGTCTTCTCACATGTTCCATCTTTTCATGTTTTTTTAGCTTCATTTAGCCCATTTCTGGATCCACTGCCCTTCCTGTTGCTTCTGCTGCAATTTCTATCACTGTTCTATACACACAATGATGTTGGGAACATTACAGTTGTGTGCTTAAACATTCAATTGGGGAAATGTCAAAGATAAGGTTGCACAGGCAATGGTACGTTTCTGCTGTCTCATAGGCATATATTGTGACTGTAATTACATGATTTGATTATATTTCTCTACTATGCTGTAATACAGTTCTTTCCCCATAGATACATGTGTACAGTCTGGTAACTTTGAGTTCTTAACACTCTCTTCATTATTGTAAAGGTCCATCATATATTTATATGCACCTGTGAACTTAGGCTTTTTACACAAGCTCTTTTCTCTCACTAAAGGCATGGATCTTAATCAGCAGTCATGTACTAGATATATTCTTTTCAACCAGCAGTTGCAGGAGGCAGTTAACCACAAAAGTAACGTAGGCCCCGTTCCATCAAAGCAAGTGCTTAATTCTAAGCGTGTGCTTTAGTGTTTTGTTAGATCAGGTTTTAATCAGGAACTGCTGCTGTTCTCCCTGCCCCCACCCCAAAGCCAGTCCTTGTTACACTGTGATGCTTTCTAGTCCGACCAAACTCTAAGGCCACATCTACGCTACGCATTTTTTAATGACACAGCTGTACCACTACAGCCGTGCTGCTAAAAGGCATGCGGCGTAGCCACTGTTTGTCGGCAGGAGAGAGCTCTCCCGCCAACAGAAAAGTTCCACTCACAACAAGCGGTGGTAGCTTTGTCAGCAGGAGAGCTGATGCACAGGTGCTTTTTGTTGGCAAAACTTTTGTTGTTTGGGGGGAGGGGGGGGCTGTTTTTTCACTCCCCTGAACGACAAAACTTTTGTCGTTCAGGTTCCAGTGTAGACAAAACCTAAGTTGCTATCTTTCTTTGTAGTATTTTCCAAATGTTTAACCAGATATTAGAAGACCAATATGATCCATAATATTTCAAGGATGGTTTTATCAGGATTTTTCCACTTTAAAGCATATTTCCATCTATGTGTACATAACTTCCTATTCATTCATGCATCAGCTGCCAAAAATACCTGTCTCTTGTGGACCTCCTTCCACAATTTCTGAAGGACTCTGGAAAAGTTGGACTTCTACAGAACTATATTAATTAGTATTAATTAGAGATGACCTGTCATCCAGTCAGGGAGTCCTTTACATAAATGAAGTCAGGAGGACTGGGGCTGGATAGATGACTGCAGCGAGCCTGGCTGCAGGTTCTAGACCTGTGGAATAAGGTACAGCAGAAGCCTGAGAGCATGATTTTTCTTTTTGCTTCCTGTAGGTGGAACCAAACCCCATAGCTGAATTCCTAGGTCTGCTGAAGCTGCTCTTTAGTACACAGGCAAACATTTAGCACTCCTGTTCTTTCTCGCACAACAAAGATTAACAGGAGTGTGAATGTGAGGTGAATTTGTGCCAGAACAGGATGCTGTTACCATTGTGTTGTCTCTGTGGACCTCAGGCTGTAACAAAGGAAAGGAAATGGAAAGATAAAAACAAATGCATTCTAAACCTGTTTACATGGTGTGAAAGGAAAACTTGGTTCCACAAATTCCATGGACAAGAAATTAAAATATATTGCACAGCATCTCTCCATCTTAACAGGAAAAAAATAGCACCCTCCCAGCTTCTTCTAGGATTTTTTTATCTTTAGCCCCTGAACCTAATTAGATCTTGGACATGCCCATGCCCTGTTTTGATAGTTCTGCCTCTGTAGGTTTGAACGGTCTGTTCTCAAGATTGCATCTGCAGTCTGTGAGAAACGTAGCTAGCAGCCTCTGCAGATGCATATGACACACCGGGTCTGTAGCTGGTATAAGAATTATAAAGATCAGTTTCCATTACTGTAATTACTGTATAAATCCTCTCTTTAAGAGGATTATAACAGGCCTGTTTTTTAACCTTGCCTTGAGCTGAAATTTGGACCCAGTTTTGACGTGTGGCACACTAAGTTCTTTTTCTGTCTCCTCTTCTCTGCAACAGCTTGTTAGTCATTTTTTTCCTGGACTCTGTTCTGCCTTTAGAAGGCTTACGTTGGTGGCTGCACTCTGTCACTGTACCTGGTCCTGACCCAGAGGCAGGAAAAAGTGGGGTCCATATTTTGGTTAAATCTGGAAAGCACCATTTTCCCCTTTTGGAAGCTGTAACTTTTTCTCTCTTACCCACCTGTGCTCCAAAACAGGTGTGTAAGAAGGCTGTGAGATGGATAATCCACAGAATGAAAGTGGAGGTTCCCAATCTTTTTTGGTCATTTGGATCAGCATAATAAACAAAGCTCTCAGCTGAATCAGTAGTGTATCCCTTTAAGTTGCACAGGATTGCATGAAATTGGGGTTTGAAGCAGCCCCAGCTCCCTGGCAGGGTAGAATGCACACATCTGAAAAGGAGGTTGGCAGTGATGTGCTATTACTGAAACATGTAGGTTGGGGAACCACTGCTCTAAAAAGCCCTGGCATGCTTAGGATAGTTGTAGGCCAGGTGGCAGCTGTAACTTGTATTTATCAGACATATTATTTTAACAAGTACCAAAACACACAATGTTCATTTTGCTGTTCAGATTCACAGTGCTTTGGACATATTTTATGGCAAACATCTTGTACCAAAAATTGTTGGGAATGAAATGGTTACTATTTTCTGTTCTCTTTAGAGACCTCTTTCAAACCCCTTGCATTTACTGAGAGGAAGACATACGGAAAACATGTAATGGGAAGCCACTGTCTGCTAAGGACCTGACTGATACCAACGTCTGTGTGACTGACTGTCCCTGCATAGTCTGAAGAGAGCAGGACTACCCCACTGTATGACAATAGCAGAAGCCGGGGAAAGGAGGAATCTTTATCTTTTAGGGCTGTCATTTCATGATCTCATCCATTGTAGCCCTATTAAGAGGATGATGTGCACCACTTTTCAGTTATTTTGTTAAATAAGCATGAGCAATGAACATCATGCTAACAGACAATTCCTAGTATCTAATACAGTATCTTGAATTTAAAAGCATGTGGTAATGTAAGTGTATATCTGGGAAGTATGGGGGCTGGGATGAAAAGTGACTGACTTGACATTCGCTGTCTTTCTCCCAGCTCCTTTGCAAAAGTAGGAACAGAATCAGAATAAAAAATGTTTGTTTTACAGCTGTACCAAGTTACAGCACACTCTCTCTCCTCCTTCCCACTTGCATCAAGTACATCCTGTACTTTTGGCAACATGTTGACTGGATATTTAAAAGCTGTGAACTGTTCTGAAAGTTTCACATACAGGGTTATGAGCCATGTGTGTTTGATCAAAATTCAATTACTGCACTGTACCATGCTTGGAAACCTATCATCCCAGGTTATGAAGTATGACGAAATAGGCTAATCTAATTGGTTCAGTATGGGAGCAGTATCAACCAAGCTTGTTATGATAAATAGCTTCCTGTGTTAAAGGTTCTCTAGAGCTTAAGTATCTTGGCTCACCTCCTTCCACAAAATAAGAATATTGTTCCCTGAGAACAGTTACATCACTGTCCCTCTTCTACAATCAGAATTAAGGGGTTGTAGAATTTTTCATTTTGCTACTCCTTGAAAATATAAACAATGGATGGATATCTGCCCCATTTCCCACCTCCCCACTTCTACCTCTTCTCCCCTCAATGCCTTCTCCCCTCCTCCAGCCAAGACTAGATCATCTTGCACTCACCCTTGTTGTTGGATCTGTTTTACTACTGTTTGAGACAATCCCAAAGAGGGCATTAAACTTGCCATAGGCTGGAGTTTGGGGGTTGTATGGTTTTCTATTTGGGGGAGTAGAGTTAAATGGTGAAGCATATTAGTATTTTCAAGCATCTAATAAAACTGCCTTGTCACAGTGAACTGTATATCTGTGGAAATGTTGCTATCCACTTGGAATTTTTATTTTTGTAGTACCAGTAGTTTAAGTCCATTGTGCAAGTGCTGAAATAAGAGTAGAGATGGGCTAGTGTTCTAAGCTGGGATTTATGATTGCTAAATGTGTCCCTGAAACAATGAGCTCAGTCCCATGAGAAGGCACTAGCTCCATGGTTTTAGCAGGCCCATCTTTGGCAATAACTGATTGTCTGTGATCCTGATGTCAGAGTAATAGACTGTGGCAAGGGATAGAACATGGAAAAATGGATCTTTATGCTCCCTGGCCACATGTGCGTTATCATGCACAGGGTGACGATTTGAGTGAGATTACAACTACTCATACTCTCAAATCCCCTTAGGACAAAATGATTGTCTGGTTGCTATTTTAGCTAAAGCAGAATATGGTCCGGATCTTTTTAAACACTGTTAATATTAGTGGGACTACTCCCATGAGTAAAGTTATTCACATGCATAAGTGTTGGTAGGATCAGACCCTACGTGAGCGAGTCTTGGTGTTTTCCCCAAGAGTGCTTAAAACCTGATTAAATCTGTATGGTGATTAATGTCCACTTACCACCTCTCTCATACCCCATTGCAATTTGGTTTTAAGCCTTGATCTCATTTTAGTTCACCATTTAAATGTCCTGCTTAACCTTCTGCTTACAAATGTACATAATGCTGAAGTCTGCATTTCCAGCGTGTATGAGATCTTCTGCAAATAATGGCATTTAATGATAAAAAGCAACAACTTTAGTCACCAGAAGATCGGCTGATGACTAAGTCCAGCAGTACAAAATTGGGGAGTGCAGAATTCACCACAACAGACAAATATTCATGTCCACACAAGATAATAAATATGCCTTTCCTATGCTCCTTAGCACTTTGAAACCCAGATTGGACCAATTCTTTATTTTACAGTGTTTGTTTTCATTATTTTTCTTTAAAAATGCAATTAGTTTAAAAATTGAGATTCAGTATAATTCTCCTCAAATATCTCAGATGAGAGTAATCCATTTTATCTTCATAAAGTTCCCACAAGAAATGCTCACAGAGACAGTAGCTTTAACTTCAAAAATAGAATGTGACTGTAGGCACTTATGCTAATCTCTTTTTTGGCAAATCAGCTTTTTTTGTATTGGATCTCGCTTGATTGAATAGCACTGGAGCTGCCAGAGTAAATGCTATTATCAGTGTACAGTAATTAAGGAAATAGTCCTTGTCACTCTAACAGTGTCCAGGCTGTGTCTACTGTAACAAAGTTAATGGTAAAGAAATCTCTTTAAAGAGTAAGCTACTGGAGTGTGGTTACTTTTGACATGCGGTGAAACTATGCAGTGTTGAATTATAGGTTATAAGAAAATGTATAAAATAGGCCAATTGAAACCTAAATGCATGCTGAACTGTAATACATAATTACACAACAAATTAAACAGTTAACCTACTGACTCAGAGCCAGTTGATTGACTCTGAATCCCCATCCCCCCCAAAAAGAGACTCTTCTGTCATTCAGAAACCTCAAGATCTTTGCAGCACAGGGAAAAGCCAATGTAAATGGTGAACCACACAGCATAGCAACAGAGTCAATACATCTGGGCCCTTTCTAACCAACTTGGGGAGTGAATTTAAGTATGGAGGACTCCCTCCAATTAACAGCTTGCACCCAAATTCCCTCCCACTTAAAACTGCAGACTCTTAGTCTAAGTGCTTCTACTGATCACACTTGTTGTGATTGGACATGGAGAGGGGCAGAGTCCCTAAGTAGTGAGGACAAACCATTTAGGACCTCCTAGATTAAAACCAGCCCCTTCAGTTGCACCTGTAAATAAAACTATGGCACAATAGTGTCATTCTCATTGTGAGAAATGCCACTTAATACCTGAAGTTTCCAAGTGATCAGTAGAGCTCATTGCAGTAAGATACGATGGAGGTGACAAAGGCATTAATAACTATGACAAGGTCTGCATTTGTGAAGAAAGATTATGGTGTCTTGCCAGGTTGAAATACATGCAGAAAATGCGAGGTTTAAGCAGGTTATAACCAGGCAAAGTGTTAATTTTAATCAAGAAGTGTGGTGGGAAACATTGTCCTGAGTATAAATACCTGCATTTCAAAAACCACCTCCCTCCCGCCCCCGAGTCTGTAGAGTAGTTCTACAAATTGATGTAATGGGAAAGGAGAACAAGTCATAACTATGCACCAGAGTCCAAAGGGTGGCTGCTAATGCAGTACACCGGTACCTGTAAGAAGCAGTAGAGTAGCCAAAGCTCATGTATGTCTTTTCTTTTTCTTGACCTCATATCTGTGCAATAGGTGTGTGGTAGTACATTTTCACATGTTATTAAAACACCTGATTGCTTTATGTTTGGCTTCATTATCATCTGGAATTTTAACAATCTCTGCAGTGCTCCATTTTAATGCATTGACATTCTGAAGGCAGGGCATCATAACCTCTCCATTAAATATTTGACACAATGAAGCATCTTCTAAATAAAGTAACTCTGAGCGATCCAGTGTAGTTTAGGTGGTACTTTTAAAAAACAAAACTGGCAGAAATGTTTTGTGTGTATTCAGCGCTCGTTTTGTTTCTCTGACTAGAAATAGACATAGGCCCCAATCCAGCAAAGCACATGCTAGAGTTAAGCAGATACTTTAGTGATTTCATTGACTTCACTAGACTACTACACTTAAGTGCTTTGCTGGATCACGGCCTGCGTTCTGTTGTATGCAGGTCATTGATGTTCTGTGCGTTGTTCCAAAAGGATTTTTTTTAAATGGGCCTCTCTTGACATTTAGAACTGCATATTGGAATCTGAGGAGGGGGGTGATGGTCAGAATTCAAAAAATTATAGCACACCAGTGAGGTTTTTTTAATTCAGACCTGCCAAATGCAAAGGCAGATGCTTTCTCATTCTCTAGCTCCTGGGTACACATTCTACTTTGCTGTTTCAAGGACAAAGAAAATGCTTATCCAATTAGAAGAGGCATGAGATTGTGACATAACAGCTTTTCCCTTAAATAAAAAAAGTTGGAAAAAGAATTTTGACACTAAGTCATTAAGTGCTATTAAAATAATTAATACACCATAAATCTAAGCATACACATAGGTCATATTACAAGTTGTGCTGCTTTTGTCACTAAAGTTGCTATGAGACTACACATGATTCCAGCTCTACACAAGTTACTTGGCCAAATTGCATTTTAAAGGCCTTACTTTAAAAATGAGCTATATATAAAAGTGTACGCCAATTAAATGTGAAGCCAGACTCTGCTATATTTGTAAATTTGATATCTTCATAAAGTTTACCTTGGATGATGTTAAATGTGATATCTTTGTCAGATTCCCCTACAGGCTGAGTGTTAATAGAGACAAGCAAGATTCTTTCTTTTTTGACTAGTTCTGCGGAGAGCATCAGCAAGAAGAAATAGTTTGCCCAAAATATTTCCGATTTTATATCATATCAGGGTCATGGCTTTATGGTCTATGCATTTCAAATCTGAGACATAGGCACCTTGGAACCACAGGCTCAAATGCCTAAGGTAGTATCCATGTAGTTTATTACAGAGTCTTAGAAAAGTAAAGCTAGAAGGGACCTCAAGAGGTTATGTAGTCCATCCCCCGCGTGCTGAGGCATGACTAAATATTCCTGAACCATCCCTGACAGGTGTTTGCCTAACCTGTTCTTAAAAGCCTCCAGTGATCGGGATTCCACAACCTCCCTTGGTAACCTGTTCCAGTACTTAACTATCCTTAACTAGTCAGAAAGATTTTCCTAATATCTAACCTAAATCTCCCTTGCTGCAGATTAATATGATTGCTTATTGTCCTACCTTCAGTGTGTTAACCAGGAACTCAGATCTTTCCTATGATTAACTGGATGTGCTCTAGGTTCCACACCTCAGAGTCCCTATCCATTAGACTTGTTCCCCCAAACCTCACCTATCAACGGAGAGAAAACTAAGGTCAGGATTAACTATAAAGGAAACTGGTTTATTAAACAGTGACTCAAACAGGAAACAGTGACTTATAGGACCCCCAGCATATGGGTACAGGTTGGCACAACAAACTGGCATAAAGTAAGGATCCCAAACCCATAAGGACAAGGGGAATTTGGTACAGGTAAGGTACAGAGGTACACAGCATACTACACCAGGTTCAGAGGAATGGACCCATGACAGAGGACATCACCGATGGAATACATCAGGACACCAAGGTGAAGACACAGGAGTTTTGGATACAGGTAAGATAGGAATCAATCAGGAACTGATAGCTGGAACTATGGAGTTTTGGATCTTCTTCTTGCGGTCTTCGGTAGAACCCTTGAAGTCTTGGCTAGGACATGTACTGCGCTGCCACCAGGAAGGACAGCCTTTCGTCTTGGGTGCAGCAGTCTTTTATGCTCTCCTGTTTCTAGGCAGAACACAGGCCATGTGACCCTTGCTCTTTCCCGCCTTAGAGAGAAAAAGGCGTCAATTGTCTCAAGAAGAAGGTCACCAACATGATGGACAAACAACTCCTTGCAAATAAAATGGCGAAGTGCCTAAACAAAATGGAACTTGTAGTTTTTCCCCTACAAGTGGACCTGGAGGACAGTTGATCACCATCTTCTTTATAACATCCCTTACCATATTTGAAGACTGTTATCAGGTCTCCCTGCAGTTTTCTTTTCTCAAGACTAAACATACCCCATTTTTGTAACCTTTTCTCATAAATTAGGTTTTTCTAATCTTAGGCCATTTTTGTTGCTCTCCTCTGGACTCTCTCGAGTGTGTCCACATCCTTCTTAAAGTGTGGTGCCCAAAATGAGACAATACCCCAGCTGAGGCCTCATCGGTGATTAGAGTGAGACAATTCCATCCCATGTCTTTACATGTGAGACTTCTGTTAATACAACCCAGAATATTAGTCTTTTTTGCAACTGCATTCATTGTTGGCTCCTATTCAATTTATAATCCACTATAACACCTAGATCCTTTTCTGGCTAGCCAGTTATTCCTCATTTTGTAATTGTATGTTGATTTTTCCTTCCGCAGTGTAGTATAATTTCCACTTATCTTTACTGAATTTCATCTTGTTGATTTCAGACCAACTCTCCAATTTATCAAGGTCGTTTTGAATTCTAACTCTGTTCTGCACAGTACTAGCAACCCTTCCCAGTTTGGTGTCATCTACAAATTGTATAAGCCTATGCGCCATTCCAATATACAATTCATTAATGAAAATGTTGACTAGTACCAAACTAAGGACAGAGCCCTGCAGGACCCCACTAGATATGTCCTCCCAGTTTGACAGCAAACCATTGATGATTACTCTTTGAGTATGTTTTTTCAACTAGTTGTGAGCCCACATTATAGTAATTTCATCTAGATCTCATTAGCTTGATTATGAGAATATCATGCAAGATAAATCACATGTACTGCTTCCTGCCTATCCACTAGGCCGGTAACCCTATCAAAGGAGGAAATTAGGTTGAGTTGGCATGATTTGTTGTTGACAAATCCATGCTGGCTCTTCTTTATGACCCTATTATCCTATATGTGCTTACAAATTGATTGTATAATAATTTGTTCCAGTATCTTTCCAAGTATCTAAGCTAGGCTGACTGATTCCAAATGCCCCATGTCCTCTTAGTTCCACTTTCTGAAGACATACTATGTTTACCCTTCTCCAGTCTTCTGTGACTTCACCTGTCGTCCATGAGTTCTTGAAGATAATCACTAATGGTTCCAAGGTTGCTTCAAGTTCTTTAAGTACCCTGCAGAATTGAATACTTCTAACTTATCTAAATATTTTCTAACCTGTTCTTTCCTATTCTGGCTTGTGTTCCTTCCCCCTTGTTAATATTAATTGTGTTATGCAGCCAGTCACAATTAAATCTTTGAGTCAAGACTGAAGCAAAATAGGTATTAAATAGCTCTGCTTTCTTTGTGTCATGTGTTACTACCTCCTCTTCCCTGCTAATTAGCAGACTTAACGCTTTCCTTAGGGGTCTTTCAGCTGATTCTGTAAACAAAAAATCTCCTCTCTGTGTGGACAATAAAGGTTCTGTGGCTGTTTTTTTTATTAGAAGAGGATAGTTCTTCCCATGGTTGTGCTGGGTAAGTTCAATGCCACAGTTATGAGTGAGGCCTCAAAAAGTCAGGAGATTGGCTTAAAATTCATGCAGTTTTGAAAAATAATAAATTCCAAGGTCTTGTTCTTTGCTTTTGGGTTCTGAGCCTTCAGAGTGCACTTGGGTCATGTTTTCAAGCTTTTCTCTGAAAGCATAAGGGCTAAAACTTTACTTGTTCCTTCAAGTGAAAGCTGGGAGTCTCACGTAATCACATGACTCCAGAAACTGGAACTTTAAGAAGGACATTGTGTCATGAGACTCAAAATTATGAGAGTTGGCACCACTGGCAAGCCTCCCACCAGAAGATTTTGGGAGCACATGGCACCCAGCAACACCACGTTGTAGCACCTTTCATAGGCGCCCCTGTTAAGGGCATCAGTTCTAGACCTGGAGAGTTGTTTTATGGTGCTGGGGGTTGACTGGCTGTTTGGGGAGGTGTGGGAAAAGGGAGAGGGAATAACTGAATAGAGAGGTAGGTGATGAGTTGGCAATTGCCCAGCCCAGTCCCGAGGAACATCAGAGGGCATGGCCCATAGTGGATTAATGGGCTTTTGGTCCTCTAGTATCCTGATGTGTGCAGAGATGCAATCTGGGCTGGCAACGGAGAGAGGGTATCATGGCCTCCTGCTTTCGACCCCTGCCTGCTGTTGGCCAATACATGTTTTGGATGTTTTCAAGCTTTGGTCCATTGCCTTTTAATCATTTATTGTGGCTGTATACATGAATCATGCTGCTGTCCTATTCTTTTTTATTTGTATCAGATAACATCCCACATGATTTCAACCCTGATACTACACTTCCCCAATTAGCTCTGAATGAAATCCACACCTCTCTGCCTTCCCTAGTCCTCCTCAGCTCGGGGGAGAGGGGGAGAGTCTACCCCTTGCTGGCTGCTAAATCTCTTCAAGAAAATTGGACTCTTCTCCAAAAAATTCAAAACTGTGTCCGATGATGCTATGCACTATTGCATGGCAGAGAGCCACAGTTTCACAAGCAACCTGCAAACTCTTGCATCATAGGCCAGCAGTGCCAGTGACTATCCACTAAGACAATGTTCCTTCCCACAAGAGGAACTGCCATCTATGTGCACGCAATTCACCAGTAACCACTAAGGAATCTGGGCGAGGGCCTGCTACTAAAAAGCAGTGGGTGATGTGGAGTTACAGAGCTAAGCAACCACCCTCACCATTCAAATCCTTCCTAAAAACTCACTTCCCCTGTGCTGCCTTCACAAATTGTGTTAGGAAAGAAAACAACACTCAAACCCAGAGCTATCCAGGAGTAACTGAGTAAGCGGAGGAAGGATGGTCCAGCAGTTCTGGCACTAGCCTAGGACATGGAAAACTGGCTTCATGTCCCTGCTCTTCCACAGACTTCCTGCGTGACACTGGGCAAGTCACTTAGCTTCTCTGTGCCTCAGTTCCCAGTCGTAAATTGGGAACGAGACTCCTGTGAAGATTAAAGCTTGAGTGTGCTCAGACATTTGAGCGCCTACGATAGATTTAACCACATTATCTTGTTGTTGTAACTCTTGCCACCTCCCCACACCCTTTTGTTTGTTACCGTCTGTTGTCTTACGTCTACAAGTGAGACTGGAACTCCTTTGAGACAGGGCTGTGCCTGGGACCTTGTGCCTTAGAATATTTGGGGCACTCTATAAAAAAAAGCCATAGCAAATAATCTTAACTCCTTGACTGAGCGAAGTGAAAGCCCTCTTGGTGTAGGACTTGGAGAAGGAAGGCAAGTGAGGACTGCTGTTAATGTTATTATTGCTTACTTCCTTATATAAATAACTGCCATGTGGATAGATGAGGTGTTGCTCAATCTCCCAATTCTTTGTTCCTCAGAGAATTTTAGTGAGTTATAAATCTCCTTAGCTGTTGACACTGAAAAAGCCTTTGGTGGTGGTAGTGGCATATTTCTAGAAGGTAGAGAAGGTTTTGGAATGTTTTTCCATGTCTCTGATTAGTTCTTTAACAGTTACCATGGCGCAATTTGCTCCATACACATGCAACAGCTGTACTTTTCATCCTGCCATATAGCAGCTCTGCTCCTTGATGCATAAACCATGCAGCAGACTCATTGGTTCAGGAGGTTAAAAGTTATTAACTGAAAATCAATTGGAATAAAAGAGTCACATCTGCCGCAGAAACACAGTTCGCTCTCCCTGACAGACTGCCCCTGCACTGCAGGAAAACAAACTGCAACATTTGGGGAGAGCAGAGATAGCTGCAAAACTGTAACAACAGAGAGTGAGGCCGGATCTAATTAAATATTAAAGCTTTTGAGACAAAATGTCCAGTGACAAATAGTTCAACATGGAGCAAACAAACAGTTCAGTTGTTCACATGACTGTCCTCTGAGATCAGGTTGCTAAGCATTGCAGTGCAGGAGCTACAGGACAGACTGTACTTCTCAGAAGTATTTTTGTAATAAAAGTTTCTAGCGCTTACACAACCAAACTGACCAAGTGGGTAAGCTTTGGAAGTGTTCTTCTTCTGTTAGTTTCTTTCAGGAAAAAAAAATCCCTAGCAATATACAATAAAAGAAAAATAATGAGAAACTAATTAATCATGTTGCCTTTCTATATTTCAATACAAAAGCCCTTGTTCTCTCTGAAAGCTGTCGGAACAGCATGCACTTACTGCATTACGTAAGAAGTATCCTTGGGGGGAAAATCTGTTATAAAGTAATTTAATTCTGGTTGACTCTCTGGGTAAAAACCTTTATTGTCTAGAGAATTATTAAAAATGTGTAACATGGACAATTTGACAGAGTATTAAATTTATTAAGAACTTTAAAAGTCTTTCCTTAATACACAAACTGCTTTCCATAGGGCAGTTATAAAGGCAGCTTGCAAGTTATTCACAGTCCACTAGATGGCAGCAGATTAACTCTTTGAATGCCAGAACATGCTATATTTACCAAAAAGGACATCCCTTTCTGAGTGGCATAAATAGGTGTTGGACTGTAGACACATTTTATTTATTGTATTTATCATTTGTGTTACCATAGTGCCTAGAAGCCCTAGCCATGGACCAGGACCCATTGTTTCCTCTTATAAAGGGAAAGTAATTAGTAGTTCCGGGTGCTTAATCTGAGATACCTTAAAGGGGCCTGATTTTCAGAGGGTGGGTGACTCATACTGGGCACCCAAAACTGAAGCACCCAAAGAATCACTAGTCGCTTTTGAAAATATGAGCCAAATATGATTCCCCTTTGCAATTTCTTATACATTACATTATAGTGCATCACAAACGGAATATGCGTCAACAATGTGATCCAACTGCAAAAAAAGGCTAACAACGTACTGGGGTGTATTAACAGGAATGTCATAAGTAAGACACGGGAGGTAAGTGTCCCACTCTCCTCGACACTAATCAGGCCTCAGCTGGAATATTGTGTCCAGTTCTGGGTGCCACACTTTAGAAAAGATGTTGGCAAATTGGAGAGAGTCCAGAGGAGAGCAACAAAAAAAAAATATTTAAAAAACCTGACCTATGAGGAAAGGTTAAAAAAAAACTGGGCATGTTTTGTTTTGAGAAAAGAAGACTGAGGAGAGACCCGATAACAAGTCTTCAAATATGTCAAGGGCTGCTGTAAAGAGTATGGTGATCAATTGTTCTCCATGTCCACTGAAGGTAAGTAATGAGATTAATCAGCAGCCAGGGAGATTTAGGGCAAATATTAGGAAAATCTTTCTAACTATAAGGGTAGTGATGCTCTGGATTAGACTTCCAAGGGTGGTTGTGGAATCCCCATCAGAGTTTTTAAAAAGGGGTTGAACAAACACCTGTCCAGGCTGATCTAGGTTTATTTGATCCTGCCACAGCACAGGACACTGGACTTCATCACTGGTCCCTTCCAGCCCTTCATTTCTGTGAGCCTATGCAAATCCCAATCGCATTCCATTGCCTGGATTAAGGAGTGTTGGATCTTGTCAAGACTTGGAAAGGAGACCTCCAAGGAAATCTTGGATACTGTAGGAAGTAGAGTTGATGACTCAATAATTAGCGATCTTTCTTTTGAGTCAGAACTGAACCAATCCTTCTAACATGGTGTCAGATGTCAAATGCTATCTGGCCCCACTCATAACCAGTCAGGATGTTGCTGCAAAGATCATTTTCCTAGCCTGTGCTTTGACCATGTCACCTTTCTATTTTTATCCCTCCACTGGCTGTCCTCCCTTCTCTATTGCATCAAACAAACTGTTTGTATTCATTTTCAAGCCCCCCCCCGCCTATCTATCACCATTCATTGACTAGCAAATGTCAATTCCCTCCCTCCCAATGGCCCAGGATGTCAGCCTCCATTGCCCACTCCTTACATTTTTAAACAAGCACCTTTGCATTATCTCCCATGCTGCCCTGCAGGCTTGGGAGGTGGTCCCCCATAAACGTCCACAACCCTACCTCATCAGCCTCCCTCACAACCCTCCTTAAAACTCCCCAGGGCCATGATGCCTACAAAAATTTGACAACAGTTACGCAACTGGTGCACTGATACCACCGCCTTTCATGATGACCAATATTTTCTCATTGTTTCCTTGTACTCCCTGTCCATCTGTTTTTTCTTCTTATCTTAGACTTAGATTGTACATTCATGGGAGCAGGGACCATCTTTTGTTCTGTGTCTCTACAGCACCTAGCACAATGGGGTCCTTAGCGTGACCAAGGCACTTTGGTAAGACAAATAAAAAAACAGCAATAATCCTTCACATGAGACATACAACTAGCACCACGAATTTGTGGTAATTAAAGGTGTTACAATAATTTTTGCAAGAGTAGGTGCAAGGATCTAGCCCTAATGTCCTGGCCAGGTTGCAACAGTGCTTTTTATATCCCACCTAAATACATTTCCCTTGTAGTTTCATTTAAATTATTCTTCACTTCTGTGAGATCGCTGCATTTTATTGGCAGGGGAAATTAAACTTGTATATACAGTTTGCAAAGTACTACCCAACATGAGGAAGAATTGCAAAATTAAGGCCATAGAAAGATTCCCACTGACTTCAGTAGGCTCTGGATCCATCTCATAATAATAAAGCTATGTTTATATAGCACCTTATAATCAAATCAAGATCTCTCTAATATTATGTATAGTTTATTTAGCCATTTAAAAAAAAGAGCCCAAAATGCTTTTGACAAATTTCCACAGTCCTATGTGAGCTATGGCCTCTTACATATCTTTCTTCCTATTCTCCCTTGTTACTGTTTGCCCTCCTGAACTTTTGTGGACCCTCCACTAAAAGTAAGATTGTGAACCGATTAGAGTGGCCAGATCACAAGAGTAAAATATCAGGACACATGGGGGAGGGGAAGCCACACTGCCCCAACCAGAGCCATGGGGGAGTGAGGTGCACAGCCCTAGGAAGCTACGAGGGGCTCATGATCCCAGTTTCAGCCCTGGCCGCGCTGCAGGCTCAGCCCAGCTGACAGTCAGCTCACCTCCAACAGGAAGGGACACTCTGGCAGCACAGGGCCAGGCATCTGACCATGCCATCTATGCCCCATTGCCCCTAGCTGGCCCCTTCCCATCGCTCACCTCCTCACCTGAGGGCTGGGGCAGAGGGAGGAGGTGCAGGGGCGGGATCCAGGTGGCGCTTACCTGGGGCAGCTCCCGGGAAGCGGCCAGCAGGTCCCTCTGGCTTCTAGGGTCAGGGCAGCCAGGAGGTGTCTCCATGTGCTGCACCTGCCACTAGAGCCAGCTCTGCAGCTCCCATTGGCCAGAACCGTGTCAATGGGAGCTGCGGGGGCAGGGCTTGCATGGCGTGGTCAGCGCTCAGAGCCCTCTGGCCTCCCCTGACTCTAGGAGGTGGGGGTGGGGTCTCGGCGGCGCCTGGGGCAGGGGTGAAGTCCTGGCGGCACTTGCTTGGGACGGCTCTGGGGAAGCGGCCGGCAGGTCCCTCTGGCTCCTAGGGTCGGGGCGGCCAGGGGGCTCTGCGCGCTGCCCGCATTCACAGGCCTCACACCCGGAGCTCCCACTGGCAGTGACAGAGCCAGCTCTGGTGGCGGGTGCAGCATGTGGACTGGAGACCCCCCTAGCTGCCCCTGTGCCTAGGGGCCACAGGGTCCTGCTGGCCACTTCCCGAGAGCTGCACGGGAGCCTGCTAGCTAGGGTGACCAATCCACTCCAGCCCCGCACCAAAATATCAGGACAAATGGCATCCTGACCATACATCGGTTGGGACACAGGACAAATAACTCAATATCAGGACAGTCCCGATTTTATCAGGACGTCTGGTCACCCTAGAACCGATGAACTAACTACAATGAATGTATGCTGATGTTTTCAGGGTCACCATCACCATAGTAACTGCCATTGTCTGTGGCATGCCCATATGGGGCTTGCTGTCTTAAGTCTTGGGGCTCATCTCCCCAGAAATATGTATATTTCATTTATAACAACAACAGTCATGATTTTGTGAGGGACCAATAGAAAATGCATTGTGGACATCAGAAATTAAATTACAAAATTAATATTTTATTAAAATCGGAAGTTAAGAAGAGTGCACTCCTCCCTTCTCGGGGGTTTGGGGGGACTAATGAACCAGGTTCATTTTTATTACCTAGAATGGCTATATTTAAATTGCCAAACAAATCTTCCTGTTGGTAAGTAGGATTCCGGCATGAAACCCTAAACAAAGGGAAACCAACTGCACTTTTGTCTTGTCCATAAATATGGAAACAATTACTTTATTGTAGGAAGGGAAGCTGCATTCCCTCCAAACATCCCTTCAGTTCCAGCCTGGCTCCTAAGGATATATTAAAATGAATTATATAGGTCACTGGGTAAAACAAACAATATTTAGATCTGTACAAATAACAAAAGAAGTACTCTAACAAAATTTATAATACTTCAAGAAAACCAAGCAGTATGCTAGGAAAATGTCATGTGTCCTATAATTCTACCCTTAAGAACCTTGGTATGTTGCATACAGAACCTCATAGGGGTGTTGTGAGTCTTAATTAAGGAATGCAAAGTGCTTTGAGATCCTCTGATGAAAGGGGCTAACTGCGTGCAGATTACTTAGTTATTAGAGATGGGTCAAGCTCATCAAATACCAGGGGTCTTCAGCTATGAGGATTTGATTTCACCCATTATAGACAGCGGCAGCTTTGGATCCAGATTCAGATTCTGATCTCCCCACTCCCCAAGGTGGTTTTGGTTCAGACTCATCTCTAACCATTGTTTTACCTCACACCGTTCACTAATCTCATGCCAGATCCCATGCTCCTAAAATGTGCCCTGAGATATATCAGTTTAGTATGACCAGGAAAAAATATTTCAAGAGACTCTTATTGAAAATGTTCCCCTTGCAATGCAGTTGGGGAAGAGCTGGTTTGCTGGGGACAAATCACAGCTCTGCCAGTAAAATCAGTCTTTTGATGGTCACTTTAATGTGCAGTCTTAGAGCAAACATAGGCCTTGCTGTGTGGTGTGCAAAGCAGCTATGCTGGAAGGAAGAAAGAAGGGGCTACCCAGGCTGTTCACGGCCAATTGGCATAGGCTGCCACAGTCCACACTGCAAAATTAAGCACAGTGATGTCACAAAAGGCAACGGCAACACAGCTACTGCTCTTGCTCTCTGTCGAAACAAGGGGTGAAAGAGAAAAACTAGGATCCACAGGGTTAGAGGCCAAGACAGTTGTGAATCCCAGACTCCTTCTTTGTCTTTTCAGACCCTACTTCCTGCCCACTCCATACTCTCAATGTTCTTGCAGATCACGGGGCAGTCAATGCACAACCTCCATGACGCAAAAGAAGCTGCAGGGTTTTGGTATTACTTTGTTCCCTTCCGGGCATTCTGATGTAGGAGAGAAGCATAAGGGCATCAATTTGAAAACTGCTAGGGGTTGAGCAGGTAGTGGCAGAACTAGGATTTATTCCGTAGCAATGGCTGGCGCTGTACTTGGGAGTTGTGTTAAGGCATGAGTATCACCTTGAACGAGCCTACCCATCCAGTGGCTGGAGTAACTGGACTTCCTTCTACCTGGTACATGTAAGGTTTGGTTCACAATCAGATTATGTCAGATGGATCCATCAAATAGCTGGCAGCTTTGCGCCTGTCATCTATATTTTAGGCATTACCCTCTCGGCCTTATGAATCGTTACATTGGCTCTGTTCTGTTGCAAAGATGATAGTGACCCATAAGTCTCCAGATCCTCATCTGTGGTTCACTGCATTGTTGCGAAATAGCTAGTTAACAAGAGGGATATTTGCACTCTCAGGAATCTCATCCTCCTACAAGGGCTCATTTGCATATCTCTCCTTCAGGGGGCCTCAGCAATCTGCAATTTTGGACCCATAGCTTTTTCTCTCATTCAGGAGAAAGCCTGTAGTTAAAGCTATTGCATGTTGAAACAAAACTTAATGTTGTTATAAGGCTGATGTTACACTACTACAAGACTAGCTAGCTTCTTTGGCCTGATTGGCATGAAAGTACATTAGGGCTGTCATCAAGTTGCTCTTGAACTACTCAACCACACACCTTCCTGACTACGGTCAGTGTGTCCGAGCAATCTGTGAGCTGTAGCTCACGAAAGCTCATGCTCAAATAAATTGGTCAGTCTCTAAGGTGCCACAAGTCCTCCTTTTCTTTTTGCGAATACAGACTAACATGGCTGCTGCTCTGAAACCGGGCTTTATTTTGTGACTTGTCCAAGGAAAACCTACGTCTCTGATTGGGCTAGCCACAAAGAAAATTGGCCTGTCCCCCACGATATTTTTTGTGTTTGATGTCCTGATCCAAGCCCATGTGTACTGACTAAGCATTGCCTTTGACCTCAGGCTGAAAATAAGAACTGGCCTAATGCCTGAGTTTCACTGTAGACAGCACCAAATGCTGCATGTCGTTCATCTGCCATATTTTAGCTGTAATTGCAACAGCAGCCTGAACTACCACACATTTTTATGTGCTGATATTTCATGACATTTTATGTACATAATCTGCATATGTTATTTTTAGAAAACTTGCTTCCTGGGACAGCCTCCTGCGCTATACATCTTGTTTCCAAGAACATGTGTTGTAATCAGGATCTTCAGCATTTTTCCTGTCACAATCATTCTTGAAATCATATAAGTCACACACAAAATTGGATCATTTTCTTTCTTTTCAAGACAGAAAAAAAGTTAAACAGGCCCAATTCTCATTTATCCTAAGGGCCTTTTAAACCACTCTGGCAGTGTAAAGGAGATTAGGACTAAATGTCAACAGTAAATCAATCAGTGTCCCAATGATAAATATATAGAATTTCATTGTGGTCACATGGGAAGAGTTTGGAAACTGGAGATTGTCCATTAAGTCATCCACATCTGACAGTGGAACAAAATGGTTCTTATGTTGTCAGATGGAAAAATATGGAATTGTAATACAGCTATCTTTCCGAGGTACTTAGATGGCTTCCATTACTATCGTATCTGAGTACTTTACAATAGTTAATGTATTTATCCTCACAACCCCTGGTGAGGTAGGGAAATGCTACTGTCTACATTTTACAGATGGGGAACTGAGGCACAGAAGCTAAGTGGCTTTCCCAGGGTCACACAAAAAATCTGTGGCAGAGAGGGGAACGCAGGTCTCCTGAATCCCTGACTAGTGCCCTAATCTCTGGACTATCCTTACTATCCATTTAGCTGCTTTTCAGGAGCTGCAGATTTGTGCTTCTGATTCCTTCCACAGAGCGAACGGTAATGTTTACTGATCAGCTTCAAACTTCAGTGCCATGAAGTTGTGATAGTGAATGACAGGACCAGGAAGGGCACCTGAAGAGCCAATCTGGTAAACTTTGGGCAGCCTAGACAATGCCTTTTTGAGCAGACTACAATGAGCTCTCCTGAAGATGCCCTGTGTATGTATGTTTGTGATTAAATTCATATGGAGAAAGCAGATTTTTATAAACAACATCTAGCTACAATAGCCACAATCATGAACATAAGTTGCATACTAAGGACTTATTTCATTTAATACACAATGTCCTCCCTCCGCCCACCTCCATCCGTTCAATTACTATTCCCCAAATCCATCAGTTTATTTCTCCTCACTCAAATCCCTCCAGTCAATTCACTCCCTCAGAATCCATCTACTGTCTCCCCTCCTGTTTCTAGTTAATTCCCTTTTCCCCAGCCTCACATCTGTCAATTCAATTCTTTCCTACTAACTCCATGTCTTATCCGCTGGAGGACACTGTTGCTCACTCACCTGGAGCTGGGATGGGGGCCTTAAGGCTTGATATTAAATGAAAGCTGGAGTTGGCTTGTTGGTGGTCACTAGGCTGAAGCCTGACCCAACCCACCTGCAGAGCAGTATCAGGTAACTTTGTGGGGCTAACCTTCCATTTATGGCTGGATAGTCAGGCACATCTTGTGGAGCCAGGGGAGTAATTCTGGCCCAACTAATTTGTGGGAGTAGCAAGGAGCTGGCTCAACAGATGTACTAATGACTTGCTTCGCTGCCTGCACTCTGCATCCCACCTACCTTTCCTATGAGGATTCTCAGGTACATCCTACACATACACCAGGACTTTCCACCTGCAACTCAGCGAGGGGCTGATTTTGAAAGCACAATACCGTGTGCACAAAACTCCTAATGACAGTGCAAATCAGGAAGACACAGAACTGTGCCTTTCAAAAAACTGGCCCTGACAGAGTCTGTGTGTGTATATAGGAAATGTGTGCTACTGGCTTTATCCTATTAAGTCATAATATTTACCAGTTCTTAGATTGCAATACTATGGTGACATTAAATTTTTTAAGTGAGATGTTTCCTTTGTAGCACCAATTACTGTGTAACATATTGTGATATGCATATAAAAACATATGCAGTAATTAAAACTAATATGTATTTTTATCATAATATTTTACATCATTTAAAAATATTAATTCGGTTTTCTGGGCCAGAGTCGCTGGTTTAGCTATGTTCCACTGAGTGGGGATGGGGCAAAAAGTGGCTTTTTGACACCGCTTTTTCCATAGTTCAGTGCGGAGGAACCACTTGTGTTGCAATAATATATTACTTTTTTTTTAATCACACCTTTTTAAAGGATCACCAACTGTTTTGGAAACTACAGCAAGTATACAGTATATATTCCCAAGAATTACTTCCTCCACCACTGAAAAACAGTCACTTCTGGAATGGAATATGGCAACTCTTGAAAAGTACAGAGCAACAACTAATAAGGAATTAGGGGGGGAAACCCCAAATCATGGGGCCAGATCCTCAGCTGAAGTAAATCATCTTAATTCCATTGACTTCATTCGATCTATGCTTATTTATACCAGCTGGAGAACCCCCGCTGTAACCAACTTATATTGCAGATGGAATTGAGACAGACAGAATGTGAACACCTGGGATGAAGTTTGGCCGAGATGTCAAGGGTAACACATACCAGGGGTATGGATAGTTAATAAATTTGACCTTTAATTAAAGGGATCTCTACAAACCAGAATTGATCAGGACCTCAGGATTTACATCTCATCTGAAAGACAGCATCTCATTGTCCTTAAGACCATGCTGAGGCATTGGCTCAATACTAACTCAGAAAAAAGACTGCCCGTGAGTCAATTCCTAATCTCTGTTGAACCTGGTTTTCCTTTTAGGCTTCCTCTCCAAGCATAGACAGCCATAGTACAGCTTAGCTTGTAAATCATACAAGCAGCTCAAATCATAAACTGACTAAACATAGATGCAAGCAAGGGTTGAGCAGGGGGCTTCAGAAGTTTAGAGTGAAATCCTAGCTCCATTGAACTCAATGGGATTTTGTTGTTGACTTCAGTGGAGTCAGGATTTCACCACAAAGGTTTGATCCAAAACCCATTGCATTTTCTCCTAAAATATGGCTTTGGCTCATTTCATAAAACTGGTTCTCACTGACCCAAACAATTGCTAGAAAATCTCTGAATTCTTTAGGTTCCTAAAAATCTTATTGTACATGTCAAATCAGACAGAAAGAGTTTATAAAATACAATAGAATAAGTTATTACACATCTATTGTGTTATTTGGACTTCTTTGTCATAAGTGTGTAGATGAGGGCTTGTGGGAGATGAGTAATATGTTTCACAAACTTTTACCCAATTTGCTGTTGTTATATAATTGTATGGGTTGCATATTTTCCAGCCAGTAAAATTTCTGCCGCTACCTCATCCGTGACTGTAAAACTTAGCAACAGGACAGAGATTTAAAAACTAAACAGGGGAACCTCAAGGAGGAGCACAGAGATTACTTCACCTCTATATTTGTCACTGGTGTGACCGTTGCTAGAATAGCGGGTCCAGTTCTCCTGCCCACAGTTCCAGGATGTTGAAAAATTGAAAAAGGGTCAGAGAAGAGCCATAAGAATGATTAAAGGATTAGAAAGTATGTCTTATAATGGTAGACTCAAAGAGCTCAGTCTATTTAGTTTAAGAAAGAGAAAGTAAAGGGGTGACTTGATTACAGTCCACAAGTATCTACATGGGAAATAAATATTTAATAGTGGACTCTTCAATCTAGCAGAGAAAGGGATAACACGATCCAATGGCTGAAAGCTGAATCTACACAAATTCAGACTGGAAATAAGACATAAATTTGTAACGGTGCAAATAACTGATGACTGCAATAATTTACCGAGGGTTGTGATGGATTCTTCATCACTGACAATTTTTAAAGGAAGATTGGATGTTTTTCTAAGAGATGTGCTCTAGGGATTATTTTGGGGATGTTCTGTGGCCTGTGTTATATGGGTCACACTAGATGATCACAGTGGTCCCTTCTGGCCTTGGAATCTATGAATCTTTTCTGTGAGAAGTACCTATAAGAAACTTAGGGACCCTTCATTAGTCTTTATGCCTAGACACCGATGGGACCACAAGCTTTTCTGCCACCTTTGCCTAAATCGCTTGCTCAGTCTCATATTGGCACATACTATCAGATGAAATGCAACCTACTGGTACGTTTTCCTCCCATTTAGCTCATACAGCTTGGGGTAGGCCCTTTAGAGAGGCAACATGTCGGAGTCAATATACTGGACTTTTAGCCAGGAGACCCAAGTTCTATTACTGTCTCTTTTATTTACTCCCTGTTAGAACTTGAGCAAGACATATCACCTCTCTGCCTCAGAGTCCCTATCTGTAAAATGGGGCTAATAATGCTAGCCTAGCTTTTTAAAGCACTTTGATCTGTACAGAGGAAGTGCTAGGTATTGCTTTTGCACGCTCCTACATAACAAAATGCAAGGTAAAATATTCCTCATTCTTTCCTGCCAGTGAATATTTGACGGTAAATGTGAACATTTCTTTTATATTAAATGTTTTGAACCCTGCAGGTTTGATTAAAAGCTCTTCTAGAGTGCTTACAGCCACAAAAAAACTCTCTTTTCAGCATTCTAATGAAGAAATAAAATAAACATTTGGTAACAAATACAGCATATGGTATTGTTTGCTACAAGGACAGGGGAAAACATTACTCCATAATGTGGCAAAAGTGCTGCAGCTGCAATATCTCATTACAGTGTTTCACTTTATTTAATAAAATAAAATAGTATTGTTGTACTTAAAATTATTTCCCCCTCCCAAACCTGATATGTGCTTTCAATGCCTCCTGCTGTAATAGCTTTAGATGGTGTGCATGTGATATGAGTTAGCTCTGGAATCTGTTTTCAATTCAGTCGCTTTAGATTGTATTTTTACAGCGATTCATTAGTCACAAAATGTTGACAAGTAGTTGTAAGTGTGCCATCTCTCTCATTGTTTATATGCAAGTGCAGCAACTAAAATGATTTATTTATGTTTTAATTAAAATTTGTGGATAGACTAGTGATTTTTAGCAGTGCCATTTCTAATTTGTGGTCTCAAGAAAAAAATCAATAACCTTATACCATTTATATTTTTATCGTTACCTCAGGCATTTATAATGCAGCCCTGCCATTCACCTGCATTCTAACTCAGAGAAGAGCTACCCACTCAATATAAATCTTAAAAAGGCAAAGAGGGTCTATATTTTAGAGCCACTTCCATTCTGTTTAGCTAAGAGAGAGATGTAACGCTTTCAATTCTCATGTCAAGGCACATGTCTAAAATTAATATAACAAGTAAATTGATGTACTGTAAGTTTTACAACACCTGACTGAATCTGTAACGGATACTTAGAATTTTAATAATTTAAGCACATTGATTTTCCCCCTTGAAATATGGTCCACAATGCTGAAAATATAACCCACAGGGTCTTTAGAAGTAACATGCAAAAAAGCTAAGTTTTTATGGGGAAAGAATGTGTTCTATTCATTGCAGGATCGTAAATTGTGATTAAAAAGAGGCTGTGTCTATATGTTTAATTGTGTACACAGTGAAGTAACTACTTCATAAAGGTCCCTGTAAAAATCTAGATAAGGCAGAGAAAAGGAAGTGAATGTTCAGCTATTTGGTATTACAAGATATGACCCCTGGTACCTTTGCAAATCCTTTATTGCTTTGGAGGTGGAAGTCTTCACTTAGAACTATTTGGGAGTATTTTTAATCATTGCTTTTGAGCATTTCAGGAAGCTTGAGCTAAATGCATGTATGTTTTCTGGAAAACAAGGATGTCAGACTCTCAGGGGCAGAAAATTAATCGTTTGGACGAGATGTAAAACCAAGGTCCCAATCACTTGCACTCATGAAAGATTCCATGGCACTATTCACAAGGTAGGGATTTTAACTCTTGTGTCCTGATTAAATCCTGCAATATTCTGCCTCCCTAACTTCCTTCTACATTTGCAGCTCGATATGTTATTCCTTGATGCTTTCCCTAGACTAGTGAGTAGTGTTCTTGTGCACATAGCCCACTCCAGAGGTGTCTGTGTTTCAGACGTGGATGAAGTAGTCCCAATGCATACAGTACTTGCCTATGCCTATAAAAGCATTCTGGGATTCTTTGGAATGAAAGGTGCTGTATAAATGTCAAGCGGTATTTGATCACCGATTTTTAGTTTCTCACTGCCTGGGATGGACTGGGAAAGCCACACTGAGCCCTGGAGAGCGACAAATCCAAGTGACTTTTGGGACATGGAGTTGTTGCTGGTAATGGCTCAGCACCAGCTGCAATTTAGTCTTCCCAGGTATTCTGAGCTTTAGTCAAGTCATATCCACTTTCCTCTTCACAGATATGGTCCCTTCTATTATAAATCATTCACAGCCACTCCGATCCTTCTGTTGGATAATATTCCACCGCACGTACAGATGTGCAGTATGTACATGGTACTTCCATGTCTCCAGTGCACATTATGCCCAAGGCTGAGTCACAAAAAGAAGCTCATTGGTTAACTTGGTTGCGGCACCTTGAACATATAAGGAGATATGCTTTAAGCAGCATTGCCAACTCCCACAGTTTATCCCCCATGTCATGATATTTGATGTTGTGTTTAAATCCCCAGGTCCTGGAGACAAGTGATCAGGCGAGAAGCTCAGATTTCATTTTTTAGAAAAAGTAAGATTTTAGCCCTCGTGGTTGCAGAGAAAAACAGAAAACCACGATCCAACTGCACCCTGAAGGCTCAGAAGCTGGAAGGCAAATAAAAGAGCTCTCCAATTTGTTTGTTTATTTTTTTTTAAATCTCATGATTTTTAAGGCAATTTCATGATTTTGGAGGACCTGCTGCAGGGCATTCGGGGTTGGCAATACTGTTTAGCAGACACAGATTCGAGAATGTTGTTTTTTTGAGAATGAAAATACATTTGAGAATGAAAATACATATACAAATGAGAATACATTTTTCTCCTTTTGCTATTTTACATCAAGCATCTCACCTAAACTGATTTCACACCAGTGTAATTCCACTGACTTCTGCAACGTAGTGCTTGGGGTGTCTGTCTCTTTCAAAGGCTGGCATCTCTGTGGCCTTGTTGCACGTCTCTGGCTATGCTGCAATAAAAGACCCACAGCATGGCCGCGGCTGGCCTAGGTCAGCTGACTCAGACTCGCTGGGCTCAGGCTGCGGAGCTAAAAAGTGCAGTGTCGACGTTTGGGCTTGGGCTGGAGCTGGGGCTACGAGACCCTCCCCCTTCTGGGAGGTCAGCCAATCCGGGCTCTGAGACTCGGTGACACAGATTTTTTATTGCAATGTAGATGTGCCATTTCAGCCTTTGTGAGAGTACAAGCAGTTCCTTCTAGGTAGCCAGGAAATACGCAGGGTGTCTCTCCTCCTCTGTGAGAATTATACCTGATTGAACGTGTTGTTTGTTCCTAACCCTGGATATACAGTGTGTGATTCCTTCCTGGTCAATGGCCCTATATAGTTAAATTCTTCCCCAGAGGTATTTTCTGTGCAATTCTTTTGATTTCAGTGGGAGTGCACCAGGTGTAAGTCAGTGTAGATTCTAGTCCAAATAAAACAGTCACCTGGACTGATGTAAATCCAGAATACCTCCAATGAAGTTGCTCAGGATTTGCTCTGGTTTAGCTGGGTCTAGCAGCATGTCACCTCCTTACTGTAATTGCAGTTTCCCCAAATCCACATGTTCAAAAATCATAAGTCAGGCTTCTAAAACAATGAGAGTAGCTTAAAACTCGTGAGATTTTAAAAACAGCACATTTAGGCCCAGATCCTCAATTATACTTAGGTGCCTAACTCCCATTGATTTCAGTGGAAGTTAGACACCTAAGGATCAGGGCTAGGAGTTCTTTTTATTTTTATTCGGGTGTTGGAGCATTCCGGCTTCATATTTTCAAGCTTTTTCCCCGCAATCAGCAGGGCTAGAAAATTACTTTTTTTTTCAAAAATAAATGCTTAGATTCTCAGGGAACATCCTGATTCAAGCAGCTGGTGATTTTAGAAGAAAGCACAAATATAGTGAGCCTCATGATAAAATCCCAAGAGTTGACAACGCATTGTTCTTCTTGCTCTTGGTGCCGGGGATATTTGTTTACCTTCCATACGCTCATGAGACAGGCTAGTTGAAATAAAGGTTCATCACACACATAACAAAGCTCTATTTGTATTGTCTAAGCTTCTTGAGATGATTTATAATCTTGCCATAACAATGATCTTCTGGCTGAAAAAGCCAAACATTCCATTTTCACTGAGAGTGAGGGATTGGAAGATAATTCCCTGATAAACACTTATTTTTTTCTAAAAACCTAACAGCTGGATTTAGTCTTTTACTTAAAATAATTCAGTGTAAATGCCTAAGTGCAGTTATACATGTTTACATGTACTTGGCTGTGTTTCCCCCTTCCAAGGGAGCTAATAAATTCAGTTAGTCATCCAATCAGAGTATTGTTTCCGTTTTACTCATGGCACAACAATAACTCAGCTTCATGGTTCTTTCACACAAACTGTTCCCGGGATGACATGCTGTATACATTTTATAAATGCATACGTTCCAATAAAGGAGACACTCCTACCGATGGGACTCGCACCGCTCCTTTTGGAGACTATAAGTCCACAGTTTAATTGATCTTAATAAAGACATACCCCCCTTACATTCAGCCCACATTTTTCTTTTGTGCAGTTTTATCTCATAGTTGTTTCCCTTGGACAGCCCTAAATAATTCCCCTCCTACTTATGGGCATAATTCCCTCATCTCACATGTCCAAATACTATTGATACCCCTGGAAGTTTTCTACAAAGATAAAGGGTAGAGTAGGGCATTTATTACAATGCTTCTGTGCACTCTCAGGCAGAGAAAGCCTCTTCCCAGCCTTACCACACCACTCATAAGTAGGTAAGAATTCTGATCCCCCTTAATGGAGGGAGAAAGTGAGGAAGAAATACACGGTGACTTAATCAAGCCTATATAGCAAGTTAGTGGGAGGCCAGGATTGGAACCCCAGTGGTCCTGGCGCCTAACCTTGTGTTAGTCCAGTAGGCCATACTGCCCTCACAAAAGTGTCATAGCCCACTGATGTGCAGAGAATTTATGTGGCATAAATGCTATTACTGTTCACAATGGGGCCCTAATTTTGATTGTGGACTCTGGGAGCTACCACAATATAAAAAATAATAATTAGAAAAAGAATATTTCTAGGCTGACTAAACTTCACTGTGGGCAATTCAGTTGGCCCCCTGAACACTGATGGATGCACTATTTCAAATACATGTAAGACCTGTTTTATAATAGGATAGCCACATCTCAGGCCTTGTGTGATGCGCTGCTCAGGGGTGAACTTCACACAGGGCGTATGGGCTGCATGCTTGCCACATAATAACCCCACCAGCCTAATAGTTTGCATTTGCAGTGTAGAGTCACTGCCATCTCTCTCTCAGGGTTTTATACTGCTGCCATACTATCTGAGTGCCCTCCATGTAAAATCAATAGCCATAGTACAATCCCCAGTAGACTTCATGGAGTTTCTGGTTCTTCTCAGGATTAAAACTCTGCTTGGACTAGAGTATTTGTTTTTGGCTTTTATTTTCCTTTTTTCTGTTGTTTTTGGTAAGGTTTAAGTGTAGAAGGGCTGGGAATGTCATCCTTATGGTGGGAAGGAATCTGAATATTAATGGAAAATATTGGAATTTTTGCCAAACCTGTGTGACCTTGGGCGAGTCACTTAGCTGCTCCATGCCTCAGTTCCCCATCTGCAAAATGGGGGTAATAGCACTTCCCTACCTCACACGGGTGTTGTGAGGAGAAACACATTAAAATTGTGAAGCACTTTGAGATCTACTGACGAAAAGACCATATAAGAAATAGGCATCATTATTAATTATTATTATTTATTATTAAAATACCCTTCCTTCTCTTCTCCTCACCTTTCCACTCCCTACCTGACTCCTTCAACCCCATGATGGAGATTTTAAGTTTGAGTACGTGTGGAGGATTTTAGGATATACTTTTTTGTCCTTTGGGAAAATAGAACTACAGAGGTCAGTCTCCCCTTGAGAACCCCACCACATGACACCGCTACTGTTCCATCACACACAGGCTCATCTCAGCTTATGGCATGTGAGCACTGGCACACAGTTTTGCAATGAATCCAGAATGAAACCACAAAACCTACTTTGTGTTGCTCTACAGCTAAAAGTTGTACTTGCTGTTGGGTAAAACAAAACAACAACAACAACAACAAGATTTTCCAACCACAAAATGTTTCTACCTGTTTATGCTATCAACAGTAGCACGTGCTCAGGGGTGCTGGAACAATTTGTATAGTGGGGGTGCTGAGAGCCATTGAACCAAACTGTAAACCCTGTATATGATGGAAACCACTTCAAGCCAGGGGGTGTGGCAGCACCCCTAGTTCCAGCACCTATGCATCTGCTATGCATTAAGCACTTTCTAAACATTCAAGGAGGGGCAATCACTGATCAAAGGCGCTTACTATCAAAGAATAGATGGGCAATAACTCAATTCACTGGAAGCAGCAGAGCAGAAAAGGTTCGGGTAAGGGCCTTCTGAATGAACTCAAGGAGGTTCTCCCATATGTTATACCACACCCTGGGGTGGGTTTAGACGTAATACCACGAGCCTCACCTGCATGAGATAAATGACCCAACTCCACTAGGCAAGGCAGTAGCAGGCTCACCAACCTCTCCTTGTGGCCCAGCCACCATTAGAGGGTAACAGAGCACCACCTTGAGTGGGTGTGGATTATACATACATAGGCAGCTGTGTAGAAGAAAGCACAGAGGTGACTGTGTGCATTAACATTTCCTCTCTGACCTGAAACTATGAACTTCAGATGGCTTCATGCTGCAAGTTTTGCACAGCTCTACAAAACATCTAGCGCCTAGTAATCAACTCTGTACAACAATCACTTTGGGAAAGCCAAGCTCCTTGGGGCAGGCCCACTTTCTTAATGTGCTCTGCATAGTGCAGTGCTCTGTGCTTTACTGCATTATATAAATAATTGCACTACTAATATGTGTCACTGTTCCTTATTTATGACTCTAAAAGGACACCAGCCAGGGAAAAAGGCAAGTGGTGGTAGCCGCCAAGTTGGCAAAGCTTTAAGAACATGTCCCCCACGCACATTTCATAATAGTATACTTCACTTCCCAAACAAGGGAACGCTAGAGTGACCAGATGTCCCGATTTTATAGACACAGTCCTGATTTTGGGGTCTTTTTCTTATATAGGCTCCTATTACCCCTCACCCCCTTTCCCGATTTTTCACATTTGCTGTCTGGTCACCCTCGGGAACGCACAGTCACTTCCGTTTGATGAATTCGTTGACTGTCTTGTTGTTCATGATGGAATTAATTGTTGCCTAGCGTCTCAACACTCACTGTGACGGGCTGGATCACAGAAACCCCCTCTGGGCCTGCCATCTGATGTGCTGAGACCAGGGGTGAAAGTGGGCCGGAACTGTGTACCGGTAAGACTCCGCACCGGCCCATACCCAGCCCACATTAAAGCGTTGCCGTGGCAGCACTTTAATGTCCCTGCCCCTTTTGCCTCCCCTGTCGGCGGACCTGCTGGTAGGGTCCGTACCGGCCGGGCCACCGACGGGGGGGGAGCTACGTTAAAGCGCTGCCGTGGCAAAGGACTGTCCTTAAAGCACTGCCGCTGCCCCTTCCCCCACCGCACCGTCCTGGGGCCCTGGACGCCATTGCCGCTACAGCAGCAGCGGCGTCCGGAGCCCCGGGCCCTTTAAATCAACATGGGAGCCCTAGTCGGCGTGGGCCAGCCGGACTGGAAGGGCTGGCTGGGGGAGGCTGACCCCCCCAGCCCCGCCCCTTCCATCCGAGGCCCCGCCCCTTCCGGGGGCCAGAGCCACCCCGCCCCGTACCGGTAAGTGGCCTCAGTTACTTTCACCCCTGGCTGAGACTACCTCTGAGCCTGTTTTCCCTAGCAGCTTGGGACTTCAGTGCCCTGCCTGGTTGTGCCAGACATGCTAGCCTGATACAAACACAGACCCAGCTCTGAACTACGTCCCCCAAAAGCTGCAGGCTAAACTGAAAACAGCTTAAGCAGTGTTCCTGTCTCCAGCACTCAGATACCGAACTCCCAATGGGGTCCAAACCCCAAATAAATCTGTTTTACTCTGTATAAAACTTATACAGGGTAAACTCATAAATTGTTTGCCCTCTATAACACTGATAGAGAGATATGCACAGCTGTTTGACTCCCCCACCCCCACCCCCTCAGGTATTAATTCATACTCTGGGTTAATTAATAAGTAAAAAGTGATTTTATTAAATATAAAAACTAGGATTTATATGGTTACAAGCAATAACAGACTGATGTTATTATCTGATGAAGTGAGCTGTAGCTCATGAAAGCTTATGCTCTAATAAATTTGTTAGTCTCTAAGGTACCACAAGTCCTCCTTTTCTTTTTGCAGATACAGACTAACACAGCTGCTACTCTGAAAGACTGAGCAAAGTGAATTACCAAGCGAAATAAAATAAAACATGCAAGTCTAAGCCTAATACAGTAAAAACTAAATGCAGGTAAATGTCACCCTCAGAGATGTTCCAATAAGCTTCTTTGACAGACTAGCCTGTTTCTAGTCTGGGCCCAATCCTTTCCCCTGGTACAGTCTTTGTTCCAGCTCAGGTGGTAACTAGGGGATTTCTCATGACTGCAGCCCCTTTTGTTCTGTTCCACCACCTTATATATCTTTTGCACAAGGTGGGAATCCTTTGTCCCTCTCTGGGCTCCCTCCCGTCCTTCTAAATGGAAAAGTACCAGGTTAAAGATGGATTCCAGTTCAGGTGACATGATCACATGTCACTGTAAGACTTCATTACCCACTTGACAGCACACAGGTATACAGGAAGGCTTACAAGTAAACAGAGCCATCTACAGTCAATTGTCCTAGTTGATGGGACCCATCAAGATTCCAAACCACCATTAATGGCCCACACTTTGCATAATTACAATAGGCCCTCACAGTTATATTTCATATTTCTAGTTTCAGCTACAAGAGTGATACATTTATACAGATAGGATGACCACACTCAGTAGATTATAAGCTTTGTAATACCTTACAAGAAACCTTTTGTAGGAAGCATATTCCATTACGTTATATTCACTCTCATTAGCATATTTTCATAAAATCATATAGAGTGCAATGTCACACTCACTTCTTATAAATTAAAATAAATAACTAAAAAAGTAAAATGGTGCCACATCTTTGCAATGTACATGTTAGAAGCCCCTCATGTTTCCTGACATCATGGCTCAGGTAAAAATTCCTGATATTACTTATGTAAATATGTATTAATTAAAGCCCCTTAGAAATGCAGAATATTGACCTAACAGGCCATAATGGCTCTTCTGGAGCAATTACAATCCATTAAACAGATTATATATTAGGAAGTTATTTTTTCCGAGTGTGTATTATTGACCTGATGGTCGTCAACAGTTTCTTCAGAGCTGTTAGTGCCTACTGTGCAAAATCCTTCCTGCTTCCCAGATCACTGACATGATGGATTGAAGTAACTCAGCAGTATCCTTAGATCTATGATAAAGACATGGCTGTTCTCTACCCTCATGGTAAATGTTCAGTGATGGTTGGCACGTTCACTGGGTATGCACCTGTCAACACATACAGTGTCCACTGAATGGACTGATTCTACGATCCTTACTCAGATCGGGTAGTACTTTAATATGCAAGAAGACTCATTGGGACAGATCCTCAGCTGAGGTAAAGCACCATAGCGCTACTGACTTTAGTGGGGCTATTCACGTTTACACCAGTCATATGACCTCTCTTTCTAGAGTGATTTCTGGAAGAGACCTCAGCTGAAGACCAACGTCTGAAGTTTTTAATTGCATCTTGCACAACTATTTGTCTTCGCTTAAGTGCCTTCCCTTTCCCTCAGTTACTTTTGATCTCATTCTACCTGTCTGCTCTTCAGCAGTGTTGCCTAGTGGATAGAACGTTTGACCGGAACTCCGGAGAATAGCTCTCTTGCTGGCTTCCTCTACAGGGTGACATTGGGTAAGTCACCGCACCACATCTGTAAAATAGGGCCAATGATACCGACACCCATCGTCAAGAGTTTTGAGATTTATGAGTGAAATGTGCTATATAGGTGAGCGAGGGATTATTATATTTCACTTAAAAACACTGCAGGTCTCATAACATCCCCATTTTGGAAGGGATATGAAATCCGTGCTTACTGAGATATTTTTCCTCCTAGGGGGTCCTTCTCATTTACTATCGCTAGGGAACAACATAGAAATCAGTCCAAACTCTATTTGCAGAGCTGTGGACAGAGCTCCCATTAAAATCAATGGGAATATTGTGTGCCCTTCCGAGGGTGGAATTGGGGCCATATCTTTTAAATATAGTCAGTAACTGCAACATATTTGCCTTTGATTATGAAACCATTATTACCAGAGTGTCTTTGCAGAGAGACCCAAAGAAAGTCCAGCCAAAGGGAAATCAAGCAATTATCTACAGAAATAATAATTCTTCATTCATAGACCACAAAGTGCTGTGCAAAGCTGGCTCAGTGTTATTATCCCCATTCTGCAGATGATGAAGAAACTGAGATGCAATAGGCTCCTGTGGGTTCTTCAAGGTCCATGGCTGAACCAGGAATATAAGCCAGGGGCAAAATCTTTGCCCCATTGAAGTTAATAGCAAAACTCCTCAATAGAGCCACTCTTCTGATTCCTAGTCTGATGCCCTTGGCACTGTAGTTGTGGTGCTCAACATTTTTCCATATGACCCCATATTACAACAGAAAAATTTGGGGACCAACCCTCCCTCTGCTGTTTCATAGATTCATGGATATTAAGGTCAGAAGGGACCATTATGATCATCTAGTCTGACCTCCTGCACAAGGTAGGCCACAGAATCTCACCCACCCACTCTGTTCCAACACCCCCTTCCCATCTAGCCATAAATAGAGGGCGGTTGCAACCCCTGTGGCCCTGTTCATGGATGAGATGCACTGGAACAATGTCTCTTCTTCCCTCACAGATGAGTTTGCTGGAGTGAGGAAAGATGTTTGCTAGAAAGCCATAGGAGAATCAGTCAAAAACAAGTTTGGCTAAAAAAACCAAGGGACTGACATCTGACTCTTCAACTTCTTGTGGAATTTGGGCTGACTATGTTGTAGCTGTCATAATCCTTACTTTAGACAAATGCAAACACTTCTTATCCCCTGACAGGTGTCAGATGCATAACAAAACCATGTATTCAAGTAAACTCACTGATTTATTTTTTATATGGGCCTATTTGACAAATATGGATTGGGCTGCTAGGACAAAATTAAAATTAGGGTTAGTGAAACCCTGGCCCTATTGAAGTCAGTAGCCAAACTCCCACTGACTTCAGTGGAGTTGGGGTTTTACTTTAGAAGTCCAAGACTAATGCTCAAGTTGAATATATCTTGGAAATGTGCACAATTAGTCTGATTTCTATAAGAGTTATGGATCTCATTTCAATAACATTTACAATAAAACGAAGCTCTAACCTAGCAGTTTTCCTTTTGTTTTAGGCTCTCAAGCATTTCAGTCTTTCTTTCCCTCTTTTTTTTTGCTGCTGCTGTCAGGTATAATATGACATGTATGTGCCTTTTCCAAGGTTTATTTCATTTTGTCTATGCTCAGTCACAGATTCTGAAGTATAAAAACCAAGAATACTGGCAGCTCTAAGGATATACGAGAAGCACTGTCTGGGAATGCAGGAATGTGGGATACATGTTGCAGTGTGTTCTATAACAAGATAATGCATGATCTACCATGCAAACGTGATGGCATTGTACACAGAAAGAGAAGATTCATACTCAAGTTCAACAGCTGGAAGGGCACTGAGCTATAAATTACAGTATTGCCCCCTCCGCCCTCAACCCAGTAAATGTCTCTTTCCTTCTAAAGTTTCCTTGTTTTAAGGAAAAAATAAATGATTGCAGAGTCAGATGTTAGCACTGAGTAAGCGAGAGTGGAGCTAGTATTGAAGTACAGAAACACCATTTCAAAGTTAGAAAGCAAAAGACTATGGAATCCTCCTATTCTGAAATCCCACATACAATGAGAAGGGAAAGAATAGAAAATGACGATCCCAGGATCCCTCAGAAGGCCTGAAATACGGTCAGACCCGGACAAGCAAACGATAGCAGAGTGGATGTGGCTGTTATTCATGGTCAATGAATCACAGGGTAACAATCATAACTACAACCTGAAAAAGTCAAGGGCATGGAACTTACTTATGTCCCAGGGCTGTAATAACTCGCCCACTCCATTGCAAATTTTACTATTCAATATGTGTTATTTATGCATTCTTCCAGGCAGGCACTTTTTGTCATTATATTTTATCATCTTTCCAGAGTACTCATATTATGTGTGCAGTTGTGAATATGCACTAGAGCACACAGAAGGCTAGGCTCAAGAGCACTGGAAAAAAAGCAATACTATATTCTTCCATGCACGTGGATATTAATCAACAAGCTAACGCTTAGAAAGGGGAAATTACCATTTGTATACAGGTTTCAGAGGGGTAGCCGAGTTAGTCTGTATCAGTAAAAACAACGAGGAGTCCTTGTGGCACCTTAGACTAAGGAATTTATTTAGGCATAAGCTTTCGTGGGATATAACCCACTTCATCAGATGCATGGAGTGGAAAATACAGTAAGCAGGTATAAATATACAGCACATGAAAAGATGGGAGTTGCCTTACCAAGAAGGGGGTCAGTGCTAACGAGGCCAATTCAATTAGGGTGGATGTGGCCCATTCCCAACAGTTGACTTCCTGGAGGCCACATCCACCCTAATTGAATTGGCCTCGTTAGCACTGACCCCCTTCTTGGTAAGGCAACTCCCATCTTTTCATGTGCTGTATATTTATACCTGCTTACTGTATTTTCCACTCCATGCATCTGATGAAGTGGGTTATATCCCACAAAAGTTTATGCCCAAATAAATCCATTTGTATACAGTCTCTTTAGGGAGATAAGTTACTAACTTTAAAATCTCTGCCACCACTGGACCTTGACCACTGACTTGACTGGTCAAATGCTACATGGGGTCCAAAGCAAATATTAGTGATTCAAAAATTCATATAGAAACTACTCATTGACTTTATAGTGATGTGGGGGGGGGGTTTCAATAGGTGAGTGTGGGCATATTTTACCTGGGGGGAAATAGATCTTTGGAGCTTTCATTCACAGCTCTGTAGGTCTCATCTACAGCTGCTTCATGCAATGGTGCGCGAAGGATAACAGAGATATAGCCAAGTGCGGGTATCATCCATTACCCAGCCTCCTGTTGTTTCTAGTGTCAGACTTTGGGAATAAAAATAATTGTATATCCGCATGTCATGTAGGATGATACCTCACTTTATGATGTACTGGATAATGGTCCTCATGGAAGGAAACAGCACTTTGGTTATTGATCTGTGACCTTGTGAACTTTAACTGATATCTGACACTGGCTACAGACACTTTGGTAAAGCTTGCTGTGGATAAGAAGTAGGAGCTAAGTAGCTTTTAATAATAAGGTAATTTAACTCTGATTTGCAATTAGAGCATCATTTGCAGCTGTTGAGGTGCATTCCATGTCAGTTTATGAAGCACCTGTTTGCCAAAGTGAGTGTGGATATAAAACATATTCAAAAAATAAGTCAATACTTTATGGGGACCAGGTAGCTGAGTACTAATAAAATACATAGCATGTCACCTCTAGTCTACTCATTCAAATCCTGCTCATTTCCATAGAGATTACATATTTTCGGAAGATGTTGACTGTTTAGAGTCCTGTGTGAAATGAGTTGGTGGGCTCAGTTCAGTTTCTCTTGTCCTCTTTACAGCTGGTGCAAATGTTAGCAATGTTAGCAGAAAGGCCAAACAATGAATGGTCATGGAGCATGAGCTACCATTTCAACCCTTAGCAGTGGTCCCTTCCAGATAAGGGTTAAAGCTCTATTTTTCACTGGTGGGTGGTGTGGAAAACTTGCATTGCCGCTATCACCTGTGCATTATTTATTCTATGCATTTCCTGAGCATACCCTAATAGAGCAGAAGACCATCAGATGGCATTCCTTTAGAGACCCCATTTTTATATATCCCTCTTCCATATCTGTGTTAGTCTGCAAATATAATAGCAGTTCTAGTTCCAAAGCATTGTATCTGTATTAATTAATCCCCACAAGGGCCCTCTTAAAGATAAGTATTATTGTCTCCATGTATAGATGGGAAAACTGAGGAAAACAGACACTATGACTTACCCAAGGCCATACAGCAAGTCACTGGGAAGCCAGGATTGGAACGTCAGTGGTCCAGGCTCCTAATCTTGTGTTCAACCCACTAGACCCTCCCACAGGTGTCTATTAGCCCACTGATGTGCAGAGAATTTATGTGCATACATCCTATTACTATGAATGGGAGCAACATGCACATATTTCCCATAATCAGCTCTCTGGATGCCTATGGTGTTTCCACGAATTATTGTCTAGGGCACAGCATTTATTTTCTGGTGACTTCATATTCCGACGTGATGAGCCCCATATGTTCAAACCTGTTGGCACCTCCCAACAGGATTAACAAATTACAATAAAATGTGTGACTTTTTCTAACAGAACCTTCGTGTGTACGGGTAATGCACACCCTTCCCAGATCCCATTACACCAGGGTTCATTGGGAGGTCACAAATAGGGGCAGCAGTGGTCCCATGTGGGCCTCTGTAACTTTTATAACCACCGTAAAAAGGAGTTTTTACACTTTCCTGGGGAAAACTGAGGTATTTTGTAGAGGTTTCACTGACATAAGGTCAAACAAGATCTCTTGCCAAAAATACTATGGCCTGCCTTTCTACCAATCAGTGCATAAACATTCTATGCTGCACTCTGTATTGTTGCATAACTGACAGACTATGGTAAACATTGGATTCAAGATACTTAGGCACAAAATAACAATTTTGTGGTTTCCAAGTGATGAAAACACTTTGCAAATAAAGCATTTGTCTCCTGAGAATTACACCATCTAATTTAATTTTCCCCTAAATCAAATAGTGTATTAATCCCCAATTGAAAACATGTTTCAGTTGCACAAACAATATTTAAATAATCTAATAGAGACATCTTTTATAAATATGTGTAAACAAATTCCACCGAAACTAATGCGGGGCTATAAGTAATAGAAATGCCAAGTGCCAGTTAACCAGAAAAACTCAAACATCATAAATCTGTCTCCAGCTTTCTCACATATACTAATGGATGGGTACTCTGAGCCTAAATATTTAACAATCAATCATTCAAATACCTATCCTACCCTATTAAATGTGTCCTTTTTAAATAAATGCAACATTTAGCTGAATTTCACATAAAACTTGCATATATTTCACCCGATAACAATAGGCACCCTTTTTGAAGACCATCCTTTTTAAGAAATAACGTATTTAGCTAGCGGGGGAATTACATAAGCCACGTACCTATTAAAAATAACACACATTGTTTTTCCCTAATAGTGCTGACGGGTAAAATCTACCACAAACCATTATTTTCTACCATACACTATTGTACACCCTGGCTCCAGTTCCTGGTGTTTATCAGGACCAGATTGGCAGCCTAGGCTGCTGAAATCCAACACGATATTGAACGAAACTGTGAATTATTTACATAGAATTCTGTGGCTCTTTGTGCCACCAGACTATATTATGTCTCTCGTTGTAATTTAAGCCCTTTTCGTTTGTGTCTCCTGAGAGAACTGAAGTACATGGAAGATGCTGGTGACTATCAGCCTTCACAGACTAGACCTTCAGTGTTTTGTTACGCATTAGAAGTATTACTATTTGAATTTAACCACTTTAAATAAGTAAAATGTAAGTAACCATTGACAGCTATGATTTACTCTCCCTTCTCAATTATTTGATTTAGAATCTGCATCCATCTGCTGATTTATTAAACTGTGTACGGTGCACAGGGATAACCAGAATTCTCCTTCTGTGAAGCACGGTAATGGATAGACACTTCTCATGCACTTAGGGAAGTTATAAGCTGACATGCTTATTTAGTACTTTCAACAGAGCTACATTTTTTTAAAATGTGCATTAAAATAATCTGTTATCAGTTGTCCTTTTACAATTTATAATTTGTTGTTTCCAGTGAAGAGCACAATATTTTCAACTGCTGCCTTTAAAATCCACAGCCAGGGACACCAGGTTTTAATGGGGCTGCTTCAATATGGCAAATCCTATGCTCCTTTCCACTATACCTGCTGTTTTCTTTACTTTCCCAGCTAGACGGTTTACTTCACAGGAAAAGGCTGAACCTTTTTTTCCACAACAATGGCTCTTGTTTTTCACTGATCAACAGAAGGAGGCCAAGTATAGTATCTTGGGGGCAGATGGCACAGCCCTGAATTGGCTCCCCTTGCTCTCCTGTCTAGACCTGCTGAGACTGATTCTGTCCACATGGAGGAGGCCATGGGCAGATATTAATACTCCCTACTGGAGTAAGTGGACAGGAAAAGGAAGGAGAGTCCAACCTCTTCTTCTTCTTTCTAGCCAGGAACACAGCTTGTAGTAAACAACTCACTCCCGCTCTTGAGCAAGTGGGGAGCAGGGGACTCTCTGGTCTGCTCCTGGGGCAGTACAGTCATGCATTGACCCTTACTCAGGGCAGATTGTAAATTTTAGCCTT
This sequence comes from Chelonia mydas, assembly GCF_015237465.2. Taxonomy (NCBI): domain Eukaryota; kingdom Metazoa; phylum Chordata; order Testudines; family Cheloniidae; genus Chelonia; species Chelonia mydas. Next base: position 89,882,483 of record NC_057854.1, read on the forward strand.
TCCCTTTATGATTAGCTGTGAAAGATTTTACAGTGTGTGCTAGAGCTGGCAGTGATGCTCTTTGTCACAGTTGTTTTCATGGTACGAGGCGGTTCCAACAGCCTTAATGCCACATATCTTTTTTCTCTGGTGTGATGGGTTTAGGTCTCACCTTCAGCATTATTTTAAAACTTCAGGGCCCAGTTGAGGGGTCCATACTCACACCAGGATGAAATTCACTGCTCAAAACAGATCTGAAATGGGACTTAAGTGGGGCTTAGATCCATGTACTGCCTCTCTGCACTGGTGAAAAGAGTGGTGAACTTCACACGCTGTGGAGCACAGAAACTCGTAGCAGTTTAATGGGGCAAGACTAATGTGAAGTGACAATTTTTCCAGATCACGTGAGACATCCCTGTGTCTAGCAAGGCATTTGGACTCTGCTTATCAATGAGTTTTTAGTTTGTTATTTATTATTTATGTTATACTAGTGCCTAACGGTCCCACATAAGAGTTTACATTCTAAATATCCAAGGTAGACAAAGTGGGGAGAAAGGAATTATTATGATCCCAATTTTACAGACAGGAAACTCAGGCAAAAAGAGATTAGAACACCAATTCAGCAGACTACTTAAGAACATGCTTAGCTTTAAGCCTAGTGCTTAAGCCCTTCCCTATCTAGAAAAACATTTCAGCCCATGCTTTACTTTAAGCACATGCTCCCACTGGGACTCAATCAGGAATTCAGCCCATTTCTAATCAGTAAACCTGAGTAGACAATATATGCCTTAATCTCTGGTTTCTTTAAATCAAATCTGTGTCTGTCAGTTGTGGTCTAAAATTCGACCTTCTGTGAAATGGTTATTATCTGGGGTGAAAAGTCCTCGATCTCCTAAATGTTCATACAAACAAATGTAAAAAAAGCCATAATTTCATCCTCAGAATTGGGGGGGGGGGCTTCAAATAATAACACACTACAACTCAGTTCAGTGCAAGAGCTATTGCTGCTTCTCTGGAGTAGGCAACTATCATGCACTGTTCAGTGCATCTTACGTACGTCATCTCAGTGCTGGTGCAGCAAAAGGAGAAGAAAACCAAGCAATATCCATTAGCTTCTGTTACATCAGCAATGCAGCAAACTACAAGGGTTGTCAAATGAAAAGAGACACGATTAGCAGGGGGAAAATGCATTGTATTTTCAAGTTCCTATGAGGGTAACAACATACAGCAGAAAGAAAAAAAATTAAACTCTGTAAAACAAAGTAGTTGACAGCATCCCTTTCATTCTAATAAGGTTGGATAATGCAATCTGTGGACAGGTACTACAGAGCACGAATAACATTTATAGGAACATTTTCCAATTTCTTTCCAGCCTAAGGCAATAAGTTGCCATTCATTTCTTCAGAGATTAATCTTGCTTTGTCAAAAAGATGTAGATTAAGGGGCTTTGTTCATGAATGACTTTATATCCCATGCGAGTATGATTTTCATGAAAGTTACACAGGAAATTGACTCCCCCAAACCTCACCCGTGGAATGTCTCTGAGTACTGGTGACTGCAGGTTTATTCCTGGGGCACTTCTGACAGTTTACACCTGGCTCTTGGACTTCTGAATAAATATGTATTTTTGCTCTTTGGTTTGTTGACAATATTCACAGTCTAAATGGCAGGAGATGACAAGTATGTCTTGAAGAATCTTGGGAAGCCGTCAAGAGACCTGGGAAAGGAATAAATGTTACATGCACTGATCTAGTAAGGTGCTGAGTGTTCTTAACACCCTTTGACTTCAAAGAGATTTGTGAGTGCTTGGCCCCTTCACTGGAGGTTCTTAGAACTTTGTAAGGCTGGGCCCCCAATGTGCATGTTTTGTCCAGTCACTCCTGTCATTCAAATCTGAACTCCTGTCATCCGGGAATTATTTTATGATTGGCAGTTGAGCACAAACAAATAAACAATTAATTAATGATTCGTAGACATACCCCCAAACAATCATATTACAGATCACACTCTAGAGGCCTGATTCACCACTGTGTTACTCCAATTTTATACCAGTGTAACTCTACTGAAATCAACAGCATTACTGCATCATTAAATCAGAGTACTGCTGTAGCCACTCAAGCTGGAAGTCTTCTCTTGAAAATATTATTAAAATTATCTATACAGTGACCTCAGAACAGTCAGACCACTTCAAACTGTGAGCTCATCAGATCAAGGTAACCAGTCACCCTGGGTCGGTACTTGGATGGAATGCCTCGATGAAATACTTGGGTGCTCTATGTATTGCTGTAGATATTGATGTCCGCAGGATTCAGTAGTGGAGAAATGCCCCACCAGGGTGCCTCCACCCAATACAGGCAACCACTTAAAAGTTCATCATGTGTTATAACAGTAGGGTAGTAGCCCCAGTGTTTAACCACAATTCTAGAGCTAGTCAAAACATGGCACAATTTTTTGTGGAAATTTGACATTTTTGTAACCATGTCTACCAAATTATCCCCTAGGTAATGCCACTCTGCCATCCTACATTTCTGCTGTAATTTTCATAGGCTGTGGTACATGTTATTCATGAGAGAGTGCTGTTACTGTGCATTGTTAAACAGGTGCCATATTTCATCCCAGATTGGCTTCCCTTCAATACAAGGCAAAGCATGTTGGAGTGGGGGGACATACCCTGGTGACAGATGATTTAAAAATGCCTGAGAGAAAAATTTGTATTATATCCTTCTTTGTAGACATTGTAAAGCCCCCTTGCATGAAAGGCGCTATAGCAATGCTAGAACATGATCATCATAAACACGTCTAAAAATAAAAGCTCACAACTTGCAAGATACGTGCTACAGGAAAATGACAACACACCAAATATAACAGCCACCTACATACTTCTATTAAACAGGTGTATCATGAAACGGAGAGACAGAAGCCACCCAGATAATATTTATTCCACGAGCTTGTTCCATTTAAAAAAGAAATCAAGAAAATAAACACTAATAACACAGTAGCACTGGTATCAGAGGGGTAGCCGTATCAGTCTGGATCTGTAAAAGAGGCAAAGAGTCCTGTGGCACCTAACAGACTAACAGACATATTGGAGCATAAGCTTTCGTGGGTGAATACCCACTTCGTCAGATGCAGTAGCAGTAATATCTTCAGGCCAAGTACTGTAAATTCATAATCAGCTGTGGCTTGATGTTTTGCCAGTCCCTTCGGCCATGCAAAAAGTTTATAGCTTCACATAGCCAACTGGCATGTAGGTTACCATGTGGTTCATCTCTATTCACAAAAGTCAAAGCCCAGCCCAGCAGTATGAGCTTTTCCTTGCAAAGCGTGTTTGACTTTTTGTTGCATTAACAGTCAGGTCACGTTTGGAGGTTGAAGGTAAATATGGACTGTTTAGGTCTCAATATATCATGAGGCAGCAGAAAGCTGGGAAGGAGAGTAAGAGTTTGGAACAAATACAAATAGCTAAAAAAAAGTATCCAGCATGATTTGATTTGTCTAAGGCACTGCCATTTGTTGGGGCTGGTATGTGTTGGGTGCCCTTGGAAAATCCCAAATCCTTGTGTTGCGAGACAAAACATTTTCTGTTTGCAAAGATGATTCATTGGATTGAAAAAAAAAAAAGGAAGGTTTTTGGATATAACTTGGACCACAGCAATGAATTGCTTTGGACTCTTGGAAGAAGAACAATAGATGGAAATAAATGCAAGATCAGCCAAGCTGGTGGGAGTGATGAGCCTTTCTTTAGTCACAAGCAAATCAGTCGTCGGTGGTTCTTAATTGCGCTGTCCTAGATTTTCCAGATGTTTGGAAAATTGGAAAATTAAACCAGTTGTACACCTTTACACAATCCTGCTCTGTATTGTTAAAAGCCTACACACTTAAATGTATATACTCCTTCCATTCTCCCCTGGATAGTGCTTTGTGCTCTGGCCATGTTGGTAAATTCTGATGTGGATGCACATAATATGATGCTCCCTTTCCTTGTGTAGTGAAATTGTTAACAATATTGACATTTAAAATATCTTTGGCATCTGAGTTTGCACCTGTTGAAATGAGCAAGGCAGTTCACACCTCAGAACAATTGTTTCGGGCTCTCACCAAACTCAGATATCTCTGAATCACTTACACTCACGTTATGTTATGAAAGTTTCCTTTGTCACCATAACAGCTACACACAGCCTTTAAAAAAAATTAAAGCTGGAATTCTAAAGAGCAATGGAGAAGTCTGCCCATGTCCCATGAGCTAATCCTTCATGCCTCTAAAAGGGGGTGCGCCTCCACTTTGGGTGAAAACACTGGCAACCTAGAAGACCTTTTCCAAAACTATCTTATGGGATGCTTATTTTTTTCACTGGGTTTCCGGGATTTCCAACAATGAGCCTTTCCTTTGCTGGATCACCATTTAACTTCCCTCATTGCCAATACTCTTTTTGCTAACCTCCCTCCTTCCATATCAAGGCAGCCTGCTTTTCCCCAGAAAAGACGATGAGGTGTGCAACCTATTCTGGGGCCAAGAAGAGATCAATGGGCAGCTAGGATTGTCATGGGAAGCAGGTGGCTAGGCTTATCGCTCTCACAAGCTTGTCTCCTGTGCAATGTGCCTGAGCTCCATTAAACGTTGGGAAACAGGAGTGCTCAGTTCACCCTAAGGCCTGACACAAGAGGGGATATTTTTCAACATTAAAAGACATATCTGCAGTCCCACATCTTTTAAAACATTCAACCCAGCTCCTATAAAGGTGCTCAGAGTGCACCTGCTGCCCGTGGAAAACTTTAAGAAGCTTTCTGCTTGGGAACATTTCTTTCAGAGGCATGTTAACAAGGTCTTTGTTTCTCAGCTATAGTTCCTCTTGTATTTTATTTTCCCACAGAAGCTATCGTCCTCTGTTTGCAAGCCTATTGTTCTCTCTGTGGGGCAATTCCAGTCCTCTTGGGCAGAGTCACTGGGTTACATGTTGAAGAGATCAGAGGGACTGAGGGAGGACAGTGGCAGTCGAACTACTCCACAGCCACTGCGGTAACCCCAGGCCTGAAGGAGCACCAAGAGCCAGCGTCTTCCCTGCCCTTCACCCGGACACTCTGTATAACTGTGCGTCCACTGACCTAGCCACCCAAGATCACCTGCAGTTGTAAAGCTGAGCCCGTGGCCGGATTGTTGGGCCTGAGCCTTGAGAAAAGCAGTCTTGCCCCTCTTATATCCATTCAGAATGCTGCTGCAAAGATCAGTCTCCTAGCCCATTGCTTTGACCATGTCACTCTCTCTCTGCAGCACTCCACTGACTCCCCTGTTCTGTCTGTGTTCACTTCCAAAGCCCTTCACAGCCTATCCCTGACCCCACTTAGCTGCTCTCATTCACTAGCAACCTATCCTCTCACCACGATGCCAGCCTCCATTACCCACTTGTTACATTTGCCAACCCCTTTGTGCTTTTCCCCCTGTGGCCCCTCACACTTGGAAGGCACTCCCATAAACATCTGCAAAGCTACCTCATTATCCAGCTTCAAATCCCTCCTCACAATTCTCCTTTGCCATGATGGCTACAAAAAGCTTGACAACAGTTGGGCTGGTAGTGTGCCAAGACCACCACTGACCAAAACTGTCTCATTGTTTACTTGTGCCCCACCCTCATCTGTCTGTATTCCACTGTTGTCTCTTATCTAATAATTAGATTGCAAGCTCCCTGGGGGCAGGGATCATCTTTTTGTTATGTGTTTGTACAGCGCCTAGCACAATGGGGTCCTGGTCCATGACTAGGGCTCCTAGATGCGACAGTAGTAATAATAATCATCTTAAAGCATGAGTCTTTCCTCCTTGAGCTCAAGGACCAAGCTCTGATGCCATAAACTGTAGCAGGCTCATCAACCTGTATATGTGGCCCAGACTCCAGTAGAGGAGGACAGAGCACCATAACAAGTGTGTGTTGGTTACATAATGCCAGCATGCAGGCAGCATCCACAGACTAGGATGGTATATTGTACAAGAATGGCAGATCCCTAGTCCAACACCAGCCCCGGGGGAAACACACAAGTTCTGTTACTCCCAGCTGCCTCTGTTGGTGGTAGGATTTACTTCTATAGCAACTACCTATCCTGCTACAGAGGATGATGACTGCAGGATGGGAATGATCACCTGGAGAGGATGGGCTCCTGAGAAGCAACAAGCCTGGGTGCATGCAAACATCTTAGTAATAAGGGGGAAGCAAACTTCAGAGAACTTATTTGGGAGATGCTGTTACCAGAGATATTCTATCTAATGCAACATTTTCACCAGACCAGGTCCTCTTTAAGTAAGCCCCAGAGTGATGACAACTAGGGCCAACAGTTTCAGGCTTGAAGTTGGGCACCTAAAATCCATTTTAGACACCTCATTCTCAGCGAGCTGATTTTCAAAGGTGATGACTGCCTGCTGCTTCTTATTTCAGTGGAAGTGCTCGGTGCGCCTCTGAAAATCAGCCCTCTTCGTTGCCTAACTAGATTTAGCTGCTCACCCTGAAAATTCTGGCCAATGTTTAATATTAACAAACAGTGTCTAGTATCTTCTAACAACTCCCCTACATCTGACACAGAATTGAGACGCCATGATCAAGATGGGCCTGATGTAAAGCCTACTGAAGTCAGTCAGGCCCATGTCATCAACGGTATTTAGGCACCTTGCATCCGTGGATTTCTCTGGGTGATAGGTGCCTGAATACCTTTTAATATCAGAGCCTTCCCACTGGCTTTGGAATATGCCTGCTTTGAGAAGGAAGACACCTTTCTCTGTTGATGCATTGTTTTCCCAGAGTCATGGTTGCAACCGCCAAGTGAGCTGTAGCTCACGAAAGCTCATGCTCAAATAAATTGGTTAGTCTCTAAGGTGCCACAAGTCCTCCTTTTCTTTTTACTATAAAGACTGGCTGTCCTTGCAAAAAAACACTTAAAAATCAAATTTCCCAGCTAAATGGCAGCAATGTAAATTTCACACACTGCACATCATGGGATGGCCAAAAGGGATGTCACCATCTTCAGCCTTTTTAAAGTAAGCCTGTCTATGGTAACTACTGTGCCTGAATGGCTGCAACATATTAGGCTCTATAACGCAGTATGAAGAGCTGTGATCCATTCTGTGGCGTAAGGAAGGGGAGACATTGTAAAGCAGCCAGTGCAGGCCTAAAAGTATGGCCGCTTTGAGAACCGTAGTATAGTGTTCCTTCTGAGTTACTTCTCACATAGCCTCATCCAAATGTGCCCACAGGCCTGAGTTTGAGTTACGATTACATAAATCTCCATCACAAATTTATTGCCATAATTTATCAGCTCGTGTTGCTGAATGGCCAAGTAGTTAATTTTAAAATGAAGTGGTGCTATTTTCATTAATACCCTTGTGCTAACTACCTATCAAAACACTCAGCGGCAATTAATACCATGTTGCTGAAGTATTGAACCAATAAATATTTCCAGTCATGGCTTGTCTTTGGCGGATAAAAGACATTAGACTAACCCACTGCCTTAATAATGCTTTCCCCTTCCTTTTCTTTCCATATCATCAGAAACATTTACATTTAAGGAAAAGATTAAATAGCTAGATCAGCCCATAACATGAATTTAAAAGGCTGTTGTTTCATGACATATAAGTAATCCCCTGAGGAGATCATTGTAATAACAATAAGCCTGAAAGAAGATTGAAAATTTCTGAAGATTATATATCATCAATACAAAAGCAATTTGGCATCGTCTGCATTAGAAAAGAGCCTAGATTGTCTAGAATATTGAAATTTGACATAAGTACACCGTAGACAACTTTCTGTTTGAAATTTCACTAGCCACTAACTCGCTAACAAATGCAACCTTATTGCAGGAGTGATATGTTTCAAGTTTGAATGTAACCTCCCATTCCTGTAGTTATCAGAAAATGCTTCTGTTGTCAGTGAGAAACAGAAATGGTCTTAGAAAGGTCCTTTCGTTTACAGCAAATGCACATTAAACCCAATTTGCACATTGCAAAAACCTATGGCAATGAAAGAGGTTACAATCTCTTCTTGTTTTTGTAAAGTTCAACCTGGATGAGGTCAATGGGGTTGAACTCCATGAAAAAATATGCTCGGTAAAAATATTCTTAGTGCCACTGCCGGTCTTAAATTCTTGGCTAAGTTTATTTTTTTATGACTTCCCAACAAACCTCTGTTTCAGCTACGATCTTTCAAACACTGTGCTGTAATATGCTGTGTGTGTGTTTGTGTTTGTGTAAAATCTATGCAGAGTAAAGTACATGTTTCGATGGGATACTGCTCATATAAATCTGCCTGTAAACAGGTTCTATTGTTTCTCTTAGTTTCAGCCAGATGTAGTAGCAGAATGTATTATGGAAATCTCTCCTCCGTGCATAGAAATACAAGAAAATTAGTTCTGGAGCCAAAGCCATGCTTGAATGTGCCGAGGACTGGCAGCTGCTTAGGAGTATTGGACTAGGACAACATTGGCTTAAACACAGCATGTCAGTATTTCAACTTACCATGTGAGCCTGTAATAGGGGCTGCACCACTAAATGGAACAGTAGAATGCTTAATTTTTACAGTCAATAATATACACTATTACATATTGTCTTTACCTAAGGCCATTTGTGATTGTGGATAGTTTGCACATGGCTAATATTTGCTGTTAATCAATGGGACGCCCCCCTCTCCCCCCCGCAGTGCTATATGTATTCTGTATCCTTCTAGTGTACCTTTCAATCCGAGTGGAGCCATTTTAGTCAGAATAATAATGTGCACCTCCCATTCAACGATATTGATGCACTTTACAAGCATTAATTTAGGCCTGAAAGTAGACAAATCCTATTGTCACCGTTCTGAATGATGAGGAAATTGAGAGTGCAGAGAGGTTAAATGACTTGATCAAGTTCATGTAGAGTGGTAGATCTCTGACTCTCCATCCTGTGACTTGTCCAAAAGAAATATCTTTGTGCCAAGACTGTTTCTACATATGGGCTTCCCCCCCATGAAGTTTCCATAGATGTTAGGGCCAGAAGGGACCATTATGGTCACCTAAACTGACCTGAACATCAGAGGCCATAGAACCAAACTCTGTAATTCCTGCAGCAAGGCCATAACTTGGCTAAAATTTCCCACCAGTGCTTTCACCATTTCAGCTCTACCAGTGGAAGCATGAATGTAAACAGGGCTCCATGTGGCTGTCAGCATTTTAAACATCCTGTCTTCTAAGCCTGCTGGGAGTAGGTCCACCAGATATGGTGCAGTACCACCATTCTGCCACCAGTAGAGATACATTTCTTAGTGTAGATAATGCCTGCAGCAGAACTGAACTGTCAAGGGAGCTTTACTTCTTTACTTTAGGGATCCAGTCATGATCTTTGGCATATTTACTGCATATCTTCCACATAGCTTAATGAGAGCATATCAATTCCTTTCAGTGTGTAAGATCCACAGTGGAGGAATACCAAGAATGTTGCTGCATTTTAACACCATTTCTATGGAAGAGTCCTTTTCCTACTCTCTACACACAAGACGTCAAGAGAACACCCGAATACATCCCTCGTGAGACTTTTAGGCCCAGAGCTGTCAGGGGGCATTTTAATGACCAGCCCTTATGTCTATAAAACACATAAATTATCTTGTGACTCTGCATTTGGCCATTGCATTGTACACCATGCCCACACGGTGACCGAACTGTAGTGTTCCATGAACGTTTTTCAGTTGCATATAGTGCTTTGCAAGGTTTTTCTATTCAGACTTAGATACTGTTAGGGCTCGCACCTACAAGGTGTTGAACATCCTGGCTCTGATCCTGTAAAGCATTTATGCACTTGCTTAAAATTAAGCAAGTGAGTAGGCCCATGAAGTAATTGAGGCTCATGGGAATAGACACATGTAGTGTGGTCTGCTGTGAGATGAACAATTGCCCCAGTGGATAACAGATTGTGACCCGTATTGTATAGTGTTTGTCTCTTCCCTGGGTGCACTGGTGAGGTTGGAACTGTGTGATCACATGTGGGTCGAGATGCAAATTCGGCAGTGGAGTCTGTTCTGATGAGCACCAAAGCCCACTGGTCACTGGTTGAACTGCCCTGCATAGTAATCACGTTCCTGGCCTCACTGCAGTTGGCAGCATTGTAAGTGGTAGATGGGGTGGGCTTGTGTCTGATCCTCCTCTGGCTGGAGGGTTTGCTGAATTAGTTTTTGCTCTGTACAAACAAAGGGGATAACTGTAAGCCCTGCCTGTGCTAGACCCAGAAGACCAAAACTTAAGAATATTGCCTTTTCCAAGGGAAATATAGCTTGTTCAGGTCAGTGGCCTTCTTAAGGGCAGTATCCAATGCTTCAAAGTTTCTTAACACTGAAGAGCATTTTAATAAAATGAGATCTAGATATACAAAACAGCTGACCATGCTGAGCTCACACAGAACTTGGGTGTAAGCCACCTTTATATCTTCCCTGATTCTGGGACCAACTAGTGATCTCTTCTTGGCCCCTACTTCATCCTCCTCCTCCTCCTTGACCTTTCTGCTGCTTTTGGCACTGCTGATCATCTTGTCCTCCCTGTGCTTTCACAATACCCTCCTCCCTTGGCTTTCTTCCAGTGCCTTTGACTTGTCCTTCAGAATCTTTTGCCAGAACCTCCGCCTCTATCCTGTTATCTCTGTATGACCCTAAGGCGCTTTGTTTTGCCCTAGCCTCACGCATATGGTTTCAGCTATGAGCGCTAGCCTGGTGACTCTCAAACCTACCTGGCCACTCTTGACTTGGCTTTTTCCATCCAGCACTGTGTCTCAGACTGGCTGACATCTCTTCACATCTCACTATTGAATTATATTCAAAATGGTCCAAACGTAATGCCTTACATCTCCCCCGCCTCCCCCAGTTCTCTGCCATTGTTGCCAACACTATCTTTTCCCCTAGCACACGGGCCCATAACTAGAGCTGGTTGAAAGTTTTTTTGTTTGATACTTTTTTCCAATGGAAAAATATGGCCTCTTTTTTGAAAACGTTTGTAAGTGTAGCTGGTCAGGTTGGTGACATCCTTGAAGGCACTACCACTGAATTAAAGAATGAATGATGGACAAGACTCCCCCCTCTTAATTGTCTCTTTTCTTTTGCCATTCTAACTTTTCCAAAATGGCCTCAGCTTTGGCAAAGTTACAGAATTGCAAAGGGAGAAAAGTGAGAGCACCCCCACCTCCCCAAAAACCAAACCAAAATACCAAACAAAGCGACTCTGGACACCACTTATGTCATTGCTCTTAGTGGAGGAAAAGGGAACTAAAGTAGAGGCAGGGATAACATTACAAATTTTGACTTTCAGAAGTAAAATCATTCCAAGCTGACCAGTTTCAAAAGTTTTTGAAAAAATAGGTAGTAAAAATTTTCAACAACCCCTCCAAAAAACCCACAGAAAATATTTCCATTTTGAACACTGTGATATGGAAACAATTGCACATTTTTCTACCAGCGACATCCCAAAACCCAGGTTATCGTGTGCTCTCCCTTGTCTCACACATACCAGCCAGGTCCAAATTCTGCTTCTTTTTCCTCCCAAACATTCCTAAGATTGTCCCTTTTCTTTCTATCACAACACTCAGGACTCTCATTCAGGTCCTCCTTATCTTGTATACTGAATATCTCTCCCGCTTCTCACGCCCCCTACTCTTGTCTTCTTACTACTTCAGTCAATACAAAATACCACCATTAAGAGCATCTTCCTTGTCTATTGGCTTGACCTTGTCACTGCCCTCTTTTAATCTCCCCTCTTCCATATCAGGTTCAACCATCTTGTCCTTGCCTCCAAGGTGCTGCAAAAATCTGAGCTTATTCAATCTCCCCTATTTTCACTCTCCATTCTACTCTGCCAAAAACTCCAGCCTTTGCTTGCTGATTGTCTGCATCTCCAACAAACTTCTCAGCACTTGCCTCCATGACATGCCTACATATATGCTAGACTACAAGGTCACTTCCCTCTCCTCATCCCATTTATACCATGACCTAGATATACCATCATTAAAACTTTGCATTAGCAGGAGATGGCCAATTTGGACCATCTGGACAGGACACCATACTTCCTTGATGGTCCTCTTTATCTACTGGCCATCTGTGTGTTCAATGTGTTCTTTTTTGGATGTAAGCCCATCAGGACAGGGATCATGTCTTCTTTTGTGTTTGTACAATCTGAGCATTATCAGAATCAAGAATAAATAATAGTAATAACACATGAAGAATGAGGGGGGATTTGATAGCTGCTTTCAACGACCTGAAAGGGGGTTCCAAAGAGGATGGCTCTAGACTGTTCTCAGTGGTAGCAGATGACAGAACAAGGAGTAATGGTCTCAAGTTGCAGTGGGGGAGATTTAGGTTGGATATTAGGAAAAACTTTTTCACTAGGAGGGTGGTGAAACACTGGAACGCGTTACCTAGGGAGGTGGTGGAATCTCCTTCCTTAGAAGTTTTTAAGGTCAGGCTTGACAAAGCCCTGGCTGGGATGATTTAGTCGGGGATCGGTCCTGCTTTGAGCAGGGGGTTGGACTAGATGACCTCCTGAGGTCCCTTCCAACCCTGATATTCTATGATTCTATGACTCTATAAGAGGTAGGACAGTCAAGAAAGTGCAGTCAGATGTGCAAGGCAGTGAGTGAGCAGAGGAGGGCATGACCAAAAAGGAAAAAAAGAGTTAATGAGTAACATTAGTGAGAGCAATTTCAGTTGACCAGAGATAGCAGAAACCAGATTTCAAAGGGGTCAGGGATGAATATGGGGTCAAGAGAAACTTTTGCCTTTTGACATTTAGTAAACTTTTTTTTTTAATTTTATGTTAATCTTTTATATCTATTCATATATGTGTGTAAAAATCGTGCTGGAGAAAGTACCGCACTCTCATCATATCCATAGAGCAAATTCTACAGGGCCCATGGCAACACAAGGTTCCTTACACTGCCCTGCCAATGTGTCTCAATTCTGACCTGTAGCGAGGGACCACCTCCAGGGATCGCATAGTATGTCAGTTTCTGTGGCCCATCACTGGCCTCACTGCTGAAACCGCCAGCAAACATCCCTGTTGTGGCTGGAGCCTTTTTTGATGCACAGGGAAATTAACTGAGATAGTGAACTCATTTAACCAAACACTACATATCTCTATTTATAGAAACTGAGCGATAACCAAACATTCTGGATACAAAATAACCAAAATTCAAAAATAACCAAACATTCTGGATACAAATTGTATTTAAAAAATCAGGGGCTTTTTTTTTTTTGCTGTCAAAATTGAATTTTCTACAAGAAATTTTGACTTTTCAACCATGCTTTGTGTGTGGAAAATTCAAGGTCTGATAGAAAACCACCCCACAGAAAATTTTGCCCAGCTCTAAAAACAAGTATGTTTGTGTAGTGATGGATTTATAGAAATACTGAAATGTGGTCATTTGATTAGACCTACTTAGTAAAAATGTTGAAATAGACAGAAGAGAACATCTACCTGTGTTCCAATTGCTGTAACTGGTCTAACATATTGTAGGGCAGATTTTCTTGACTACCAGCAAAACCTTCCTAGCTTTTCCTGGGCTGATTCAACTTTATGAAGTAAATATAATTATCTTTTTACCGTTGATGAACTGGATTATTCAATTGTAAATGGTTACCACAGAGATTTCATAGCTTCCAACAGAGAGAGTTGGAGAAGGTCCCAAGTTCACCTTTAATTTAGGTGACTTTTCTGGGATTAGTGGAAGAGGAGAGTTTGCCCAGTTTGGATCTTTTTGGTGTATTTGTCAAGTTCTCACTCTCCACCCATTTATTTGTTTTTTTAACTTGAAAGGTAATTCTGTGTGATGGATTTGTTTCTAATAAAAAAAAAAGATCTCTTACATAGTCATTCAGGAGGAAAATGGGATGCAAGGAGTTAATTCTATGCAAGTATTACTCAGGTATGTGCAAAAATCAAACTTGGAGGTGGGTGTGAGCTGGAGACAAAAATGTGTTCAGGTATTTTGAACAATAGATAGTTTATATGTGAAATAACACTTGGCCTTAACTAAAGGTGTAATTGGGTAGAATGGGCCTGATTCTCCTCTTGCACTTTGGTTTAATTCTTGTTGAATTTGAATGACTTCAGTGTAACTACTCTTGTCTTATACTGACGTGAGAGAAAAATCAAATCTAATGGGCACAAGTCCGCTTATAGGGTATGTCTACACAGCAAACAAAACCCCTCATCTGGCCTGTACCAACTTGGGCTCACAGGGCTTGCTGTGGGGGGCTGTATCATTGCTGTGTAGACTTTCCGGTTTGGGTTAGATCACGGACTCTAGGACCCTAAGGGATGGGAGGGTCCCAGTGCTCGGGCTCCAGCCCAAGCCCAGAAGTATGGACAGCAGTGAAACAGCCCCTACAATCTGAGCCCTGTGAGCCCAAGTCTGCTGGCATGGGCCAGCCATGAATTTGTAGTTGCTGTGTAGACATACCTCAATTACCATGATGCAAACCTGGAATAAATCCACTGACTTCAGCTGAATCCTAGGTGAACTGGTGGGTCTTTTCTTCTTGCAATAAATCAGTGAAGCAGCTCCAATTTTGACTGGATGAAATCAAGAGCAGAATTTGGCCCAGTGTTGCTGCACATGAAATGGACACAAGATGAGGGTACTAGAGAATGGTTACATCAAACATACTCCAGCTACAAAAATAGCGAAAGACTTTCATGCTCCTGTATATATTAAAATATATATATTTAAGAAAAAAGTACAAGAGCTTTGTGTGTGTAGAAAAACATTTATTAGAAAAAAAATTATTTCCCTCAAAACCACATAGAAGAATTCACATTACACCTGTATGTCTGTGTTGCTTTAGAAAGGTGCAGTGTATTTCAGAGGTAGCATGTATCTTCTATTATTACGATGCCAAACATAAGAGATGTACAACACGTCTAATCTAGTGGGATACTCAGCACAAACTTTTACCTAGAAGTGTTTGAGAAAGTACCTGCTACCCAACTGCAAACAGTTACTTTTGTCAATGGTAAATTAAAAAAATGGTTAAATTATTTTAAAAACTGTGTCATATATGGTAGAACACTTACAAATTGTGAAAAACAGTCTCTCTGGTCTATCTCCACATAAGCTTTACATTCATGGGTATCTCATTTATAGTATAACTCCACATACCTGCATAAAATATCTGTATTTACAAAGCACTAAAAATGGAATTCAAATGTTAAGGACCAGAGTGCAAGTTGGTACTTAGTGACCTTATGTCGCATATCAGCGTACTTAAGGGTGACCTTAAGACATGCCCTACTGTTTTCAAAATTAACGCATGTTCTCTGTTCATTTCAGCAAGAAGTATCCCCTCTTTTTTAGGCTGACTATATGTTATTTTGAATCCATAATGTTTGTAAACAGGACACCCACAGAACTGAAAAGTATAGTTTGTTACATATTTATTTACGAGTCAATGCAACTGAAAGTCCACATGACTGGGGACTAGCTAATGAAGTGGAACCAGATAAAAGGCATGAAGCTGGCCCGAAGAGCTCTGTTACATACCTCGATATTAAAGTCGTGTTTCAACAGGCAATAATTATGGTGGCCCCAGAAGCGCACAAGGGCACAGCACAAAGTAAAGAACAACACCGTTTGTTAGCATTAGCAATTTTTTATTTTCCTTTTTTTGTTGCATAGGAAATGCAGTACTTGCTTCCAGTAATTGTATTGTAATGTGAGAAGGTGGTAGCACTAATGGTTGAATACAAGAGTTAAACTAATCCACACCAGCTCAAAAAACCTGCGGAGATTTAGTTGAATAAGAATGGATGCCCACAGTGATTCTCAACCAATTTCAATTCTTTTTCACAGAACACAGTAAAACTAAAATGGTAACTATGAGAGTCAATACAAGTATACGAGAGGTACAAGGGGCTCGACTCAAAACCAATGAAGACAGCATGGTATTAACACGGGTACTAAGTGATTTTCCAGCAGATCTTTCACACATCCATTAGAAGTGTTTTGTCCAGCAAACTGAAAATTAAAATGAGGAACTTGAGTGGACAAGGGTAAGAGGAGCTAGGCGAATGCTGAACTGTGGGAAGAAACCCAATACAGGTGCAGAATGGGGATTTCCCACTGATTGTATGTCCACAGCAAACAATTTTGTAAACCTCCATTGTACGGTATCGGTAACCATTATTTACTCTGCATTTCTACAGAAGTAACAAAACCAGTGGTAAAGGATGAGAGTTTACAGCTACCATACTCAACTCTAAAGCGAATCATTCACCTTATTTGCCTTTCTTCTTTCTAAAAAAATTACGAATTTGTAGAAAGGAGGAGGAGAGGGGAGATTAGGGTAAAGAATATTGTTTTATTCACTCATTGGCAAAGGTATAGACTAAGTGGAAAACAGTCTTCCTTAAAATCCACTGTAAAAAGTACCAAAGTTTACATTGTGAGTGTTTTCCTTTATGAATGGTCTCTGTAGAAATCAGAGGTAGTACACCTAGCATATTTTGCTATGGAACAGACTAATTCCTTTTGTAATCGAGGAACATCACACATAAATGCATAAAACCCATGTAATGGCCAGAGTGCAGTATAGGGCTGTCCTCTCCTCTACATTCCCCTTTCCTTTTAAAATTCTTGTGTATTTCAGGTATTGGACATGACATTCTGTCCCCTGCCATGGCCATCTTTTCTGATTGATTCTGCTCCTGTTATGGGGTGTGTAGCCCTCAGGGGACATAAAAGGCAGATGGGTGCTTGTGCACAGGGAAGAGGGTCTTGCTGAAGCATATACTTAGAAAGAAAGTGTTCTCAGATTTGGATGAGAAAAGTACACCAAAATCCCGTGTTAATAGCAAATGGTCTTTTATGAATCAGGCCCAAAGTTTGTACAGAGTTTTGTTTGAAGGAAAAATATTGAAACTAAACAGCCACATGAGATTTTTCTTTTTTTTTCTTTTCTTTCTCTCTCTCTCTCTCTTTTTTTTTTTAAGGATTTTTTCTTTTATATGAGGAGGTCTGATGTGAAAAAGGGTCAAGCATGGGTACCTGGTTAAACGCTGCTCATTAAGAAAGCGCTTTCGACATCAGCTAAGTCTCAGTTATGGGTTTGAGAACTATCCCTTAAATTTAAACTTTATACATATGTTCTCTTGGAATTCTTATGGTAGCTTTTGAGACAAAAATCTTACCAGGCACGGATTTCTGGTCTCAATACCCATGCCTGCCCTCTAGGAAAAAGAAAAAAAAACCAACACAAGTAATACTGAATTTAAGTAAATGTATACCTCCAAAATACTGAAAACACCCCAAATCAAGAAAAGACAGAATTTGCGTTCTCAGTGAAATATCTTTAAACCTATCTGACAAGAACCAAGTCAGAAAAAAAGACTAACATAACTTTGAGTAATATTCATACAGCTCACTAAGCATTATGGAATAGCATGCATTAATATTGTACGGTTATTTTACATCACCTATATCAGAAGGTTCTGACAGACAGCGAAGGCTACCGGTGTAGAAAAATCTTACTTCAGAAGAGCAATATAATACAGATTTCACAGGCACTACATTTTAATATATCAGGTATTATGCTGGTTTTCTTATAATTCTCTCTGTCCTAAAGCTGGCATTATAACAATGACCAAAAAGGCAAGGATTTAAGTAAACGGAAAGTAGATACCAAAGTTGATATATTCTTTTTTTTTTCAGACAGATTAGTGCATAGTTCTCATGCAGATAAACACTGCTATGCATTTACATTGTTGGAAAGCAGAGTGAATTGAGCCCAAGTTGTCACATTTTTGTAAATCATTTTGCCAGCCTGTAATAGCACCATGTAATGGATTTGCATTAAACATTAAATTGATTTCAGAATTGGTGACACAGTATTCACTACAGTTAAGTGCTATGGAATAGCTTCAATGTTACCTGCTATATATCAAAGCAATTTTCATCCCACTGCTTTTTTATTGGAAAAAATAAAAGGAAAATGTCCTCGATACTAATTAGACTATTGCACAGCCTTGGACTTGATGATGGCATAGCCGGGTTTACTGTCAAACTGTAATACATGCATTGACTTCAAGACAAAATTGGCATTGCAAGACTGATTTGATGAAAATCCTGCCTAGCAGGCAGCGTTCACTTCATGAGACCTTCCTCCAACAGATCTCATGAGATTTGTTTGTTTAGTTTTTAGGTGCCATTGAAGCTCTCCTTACATTATCATGCCGGTTGTGTTTTTAATTTTGTTCGATGGAGGCCTTCTAAAAAAAAAGAAAAGAAGAAGAAGATATTTCCAGAGACAAATGCAAAGTACAATATTAACTGACATTCTTTAAAAAAAAAAAAAATCACCACAAGGAAAAAAAAAACTGTTTTAGGCTATGTATCTGGGTTTTTTTGTATTTTTTTGTACAGTAAATATTTTATAACACTGTTACTACAAAGCTGCAAAATATATGGAACAAAAAGAAATAGTGAAAGAAAAACAAAGTTAGAGGGATTTTGCATATTCCTGTGGGCTGACTGAATACTGTGGAGTTGAGGAAAGTTTGTGTTTCCTTTACCCTTCAACCTCAAGAGAGGAGGGATGAGCGGGAATAAAGAGCGGAGACAAAGTATGCCATGGCTGCCTAACTTTAGCCCGTAAGTTTTATGATAAAGGACAAGGAATAAAGAACGGCATTGCTGGGGTGCGCAGCACAACAAAAGCAAGTGGCCTAGTTCAAAAAAAGGAAAAGCGAGGAATGAACTAGTGAAAGGAATTTGTGACAAGCAATTTTTAAATCTTTAAATTTGTGGGGTGGGGGGAGGAGGGAGTTGAGTATGAGTCAGTATTTGTGTCTGACAAAATTTCCAGAGAGTGGGTGGAGGGGGACTAGAAGTTGTTTGCATTATTTTTTAGCAAACTAATAAAACAATTTAAAAGGGGAAGGAAATGTAATCGGATTCTGAATTAGGGACCAACACTGTCCGCCTGGCTCTTGCATGTTTTCTTTATTGTAGGCTGCACACCCCAAGCAGCTGTCTTGCTCAGAACTCCAGTCTTTGCTTTACTTTGAGGAATAAAAAAACTGTTTGTTCTCCATACCTGAACAGAACTGAACTGCTGTGTTTTCTGCATGGTAATAAGGCGAACAAAAATTTAATTTAGTGTGTTTAATACTTTACAACCACTGTTGATTAACACCCTTGACCGCCTACCTAATGTTTTAAAGCCTTTAAAACATTTTTTTCTGCAACTCTGATCAGAATTCCCTAACTTTAGCGTCATCAAACTTAATGCGACAAAATACCTTCAAAAATACAGCATACCTGTACTGTCCATTTACAATGGTTCTTCAGTAGCCTATACTTCTCAAGCATAGGAATATGCTATACCATTGAGAGAAGAAAAATAACTGTATTTAAATACATACAAAACGGAAACAGGAAAGTTTTTAACTTAAATCCAGTTCCCAAAGGGAAAAAAAAAGCAATTCTATGAACGCTGCCTTTATAACGAACAATCAGAAATTCCACTAAGCTAATTTGACAGAAATTTGTCCTCATTTAAACAACATTACAAAAGTCCTGCATTATAAAATAGGGTAGAATAAATCAGTGTACTCAATAAAACTATACAACATACAAATTACATATCTTCTGAGTGGGCAGTTTAATTCTCTCTCTTTGCAGCCATGACTACAACATGCTCACTAAAAACAACTAACTGCCCAAACTATTGCTTAAGTTTGTTTTGTTTAAAAAAGGGTGCAATTTTATTGTATATACAACCAATTTACTGGTAATACCTTGGCTTATAGCAAGGTTCTGACAAAATGTTTGTCTAGGCTTTTTTCCCTTCACTGTGAAGCACTGAAAGCTGCTATTTTTTAATTTTATTATTATTTTTTTTAGTGCACATATGTCTTAATAAAGTAATGCCCAGCTAAGTGCTATAGGGAAGGCAAAGGATGCTGGCTAGAGGATGTGATACCATATACTAACAATCACACAATACAACAGAGCAAAATGACTACTCAACCACTTATCAGACACATATGAAAATCCAAAACATTTTATTTTTTTCCTTAAATAGAGAATAACCAGTAAACAATTTTCAGAACTTGGAAGTTTAAAAACGTGCATATAAAAATGGGCATTATATACTTTTGTTGAATGTGGCTTGATTGCAGTCTGCTAATAAAAATGGGTGTGGGATCTGAAGAAAAAGGAAGTTTTTTTTTTGTTTTTTTTTAAGGCTTGCTTGTGAAAGGAACAATTGTAAAACAAAAATTGCTTGAAGCAGGGTTCAGCTTAGTGCTTCACAGTTTGACTGCTTCTCTAAGAAGAGCCCTTCCTGCATGTGCATTCAAAATCACATAAGTACAAAGACAAACACCTAAAACACACTGCGTCAAGTGCAGCACCAACTTTGGTCAAATAAAAAAAAAATAAAAGAAAAATTAATAATTGCTAAGCTTTTCTACATGATATAAGCAGGTATTGCATATTTTCATATATCTGGGAAAAACAAAACAAAAGGAAGACTCCAAATAAAATGTAAAATGCAGCAACATCCAAAAATACTGATAATCTAGCATCTACAGATCTCAGAATAGCACTGCCACTGACCATACAGGACAATAAACACTACTCCTATCTGCGGAACAACTAACATTCTATTTAATTCTAGATGTTGAAACTGACAATGGCTGACATAAAAGTCACATTTACAAAAAGTGTCTCCAAATGCTTGACTAGGGAAAAACCCCTTTCAATATAGGAACATGTGCAACAATTCCACAAATAATCGCTATCCAGGGCAAGGCACATTGATATGGAATTTTTTGTTTTTTTTTTTTTTGTTTCGTGCAAATTAAGAAAAAAAAAAACATTGTTTCAGGGAAAAGATGAGGAGCAAAGTGTCTTCCCAAGAATTTCAGTTACTTGATTGTATAGGACAGTAGTAGAAACCCTTCTGAAGGGCCATACAAACATAGTTTAAAGGCAAGTGCCTGGAATAGGGATTACAATATTGTGTCTTAATGCACTCTACTTTACCCTACATTAACTATATAAAAATTAGTTACTAACACTAGAACATGCAGAGACTTTCTCCGATTAGCTGGACTTGCCAACCAGAACGTATATATATGTATAGTATAGGAAACCTTCTTAAAGTCACAGGTGAAGCAAAGGGATGCTCCGCTGTCTGATAGGAAAAATCACTTGCACTCTTTTTTTTTTTTTTTTTTTCCTTTTTTTCCTTTTTTTTCTTTTTTTTTTTGTACATAAGATACAGGACGTTTGGGGTCCAAACTTTTTTTTCTTTTTCAGCAAGTGCCCTTGCTTTGAACTGGCGTTAAGTTGTCACATCAGCATTCGTTTCTGTATTGTTTTCTTTGTAGTCCAGAAAAAGTACCAGTTCAGGGACACAAAGGTGTTTTAATTTCTGGACCGTTCTATGTGATTCCCAAGGTGTTTGAGAACTGATAAACCCTATATTGCCGGAAAGACGTAAAATTTGTCAGAATTGGCATAATCCATTATAGTGACTTTTAGCTTATAAAATTAACAGATATTATGATTTCATTTTAGTTATGTGCTTTGATAACAGAAAATGATTAATTAGCATTTAATGTAGTTAACATATTGTGGTAAAAGCACCATTAGTTTTTTTTTTTAATTTTCCTTCAGTTTTAAAGGGATACAAGTTTAACAATAAAAAACATAAAAAGCAAAAATAGCTCCCCTTTTTCTTGCAAGGCTGTTTTTTACCCCAATACTTTAGAGTCCTGGGGTGGAAGGACTTGGAAAACAAAAATAGAATTTTCAACAATCTCTATCTTACAAAGATATTTAGCTATCCAATGAAATTGCACTTTACTCAATTCAAAATTCGATTGTTTTGATTCCTGTCAGTTTCTGTCAAAACAGACCAACTTCCCCATTTCTGCATGAATTTTTGTGTAATTGTTGAAAATTGTTGAAAAAATGTTATGTAAGTGCAGCATTTCAAACTTTTTTCTTTTTTTTCCTTTTTTTCTTTTTTTAGTGAATAGTAGTAGTTTGATGTTTTAAATCACTCTGCAACTTGAGTGGAAAAAAACCTGTTGACAATGCTCATATTGTTCATGTTATGTATCTAACTGTAAAAAAAAAAAAAAAAAACCAACAACAAAACAAAAAAACTGCATTTCCCCCCCGATCTGTTACAGAAAAACATGCCCCATGTCTGTCCTGTACGTTTATATATTGCAGAATTCACCTACTACAAAAGTTACAGTTTAAGTGTGTTTCATGATTTCTCAAGAAGTCTCACACCTGCATGGGAAAAAAAAAATCAATGAAAATGCTGTAAAACAGTTAGGCTCCATATGGAAAGTGTGTTACAACAGCGAGTCAGTAAGCAGCAGCAGAGGCTAGTTCTACCCAGTGTCACCTAATACTTACACTACCAATGAAACACTTCAAAAATTACAAAGCCCAACCATTTCCAGCACCATATGAGAAATCACAACAGTCCCGAAGGTGTCTAAAAAAATCTCAGAGAAGTTATGGCCTTTGCCATTGACCATAACATTTGCCATTTCCATGTACTACTTGTTTGCTGTCGGTAGCTGTTCATCTCTCCTTCCACTGACGTGAAGTAACTGCACGGTGTTGCTGCTGCTTCCATGTTACGGAGTTGGGAAGGAGTCAGGTGGTCTGTCCGGTGGGTGATGGGAAGCTGTGACTTTTATCCCAGGTACCAGGACTGCAAAACAGAGAGAAAACCTTTCAGCGGATTGCAATTTCAGATGTTTTGGAAGGAGCTGCAAATAGCACTGCGATCCTTGCATTCGAAAGAGGGGGACAGAGTTTGAGGTCTTGACAAACTGAGCTAATTGCACAGATTTGTTACCGCTCACCCTTTCCTATGAACTTCAGTGTGGCTGATTTTAGCACTCCGAAGATGATATGGTCCTGACCCCAAGGAAAACCGAAGTGCCCCAGTCAGAGAAAGCAACTTTTTCCACAGGATCAGAATAAGCCCATTAGGGCCTGCATGGGCATCTCATTTACACTAGTGTAAGTCAAGAGTAGCTATACTAAAATCAATGTAGCTTTATTTTCACTGGGGTAGAATGGGTATAAGTGAGATCAGAACAGGCCTAGTGGATTCACACCAGTGTAAAACAGATATGAGTAAGATCAGTATCAGATCCTGGGATTGTAAACTGAATGTGGATTTGCATGTGTACTGCTCTCTTGGGTATTAAAATAACAAGCAGTAACTACAGTTTAAGGTAAAAGAGCATAATGAGAAAGGCTCAGGTATGAGAGACTTGTTGCTGATAATCTACATTTTATATAAGCTCCTGTCATATCATATGAGATGCATAGTTGAACACATTCATACTGATGACAAATTTTACCACCTTCTTCCTCCAGCATTTCATGTGATTTATAGTACATCAGCCACAATATTATGTATTAATATTTATAGAGGCCCCTAAGGCAAGGACCAGGCTGGACTTCAAGATTATATGTTCTTGCCATGGTGGTAGGCTCTACAGAAACTGATAAAATAAATAATATGGTATGAGAAATGTTGTCAGTAATCACTTCATTAGCTAGCTCTTCCTTCATTCCCCTTTCTGAGCACAGACATACCATCCCCATATCTATTTCAACTATTGCATACGAATTTTGTATTCGTACTCAGACAGGCTGGGTAATTAAATGAAACAGTTTTCATACACACAGTTTATAAACAGAAAAAAAGTCTTCCAGGGTTCATGTAGCCACTGCTTATTATTTTATTTTAACAGCAGTGCCAAATCCTGCTCTCCTTATTGATTAAACAGTCCCATTGATTTTGATAGGGTTACGCGCACAGATAAGGCAAGCAGGAATTGGCCCCCGGATGGTATCATAACGATCACAATTATCAAGTTGTTCTGAACTTTACGTGTCTGTTTTACAATCATAATACAAATGTTATAGCTTTCAGAATGGTCTGAATGGACAAGGATGAGCTTTGTGAAAGTGCATAGCAGGGAGCAAAAGGGTTAAAATTCAGACTTGATCATTCAAATAGATAAAAATCCTTTTATTGCAGAGGTCCAGTTGGCTACCATCACACGGATAAACAGCAAAATGATAGTTATATACATTGGGGTAAGATTTACTGGCCTCGCAAGTAGACTTTTATTTCAAAAGCAGATTTTTAAAAAATACATGGCCTGTGTTTTCAGATGTGCGTTATTGTTAACCACTTGCTTTAAAGAACTCAGGAAGGCAAACTGCTCTGGCAAATACACATCAACACCTTCCACTCATTCAAAAAAGCAGTAATTGTGCAGTATGTCCAGACCTCTGCTAAACTGGCATCATGATTAGGCCTCTCTCGTCTTTGGACATCTCATTTTTAATAGATCGGATTTGGATTATTGGGGTGCTAAAGTGGTCTGGAGTTTTAATTACTGAAGTGTAAGGAAACCAGTTTGAAACTCCTAATCTTCCTTCAGCGCAGTTAAATGCAGTATTTCTTTTAATGGTTCTTAGTGCACATTTTGGACAGCAGGGGGTGCACTTTTCTATACCACATTTCTCCCTGCTACTCACTGCATTACTAAAATATTCTGCAATGCTTCTGCACTCCTCTTAAAAAGCAAAAAGTTTCTTCACACATCTTACTATTCAGTGTGTGCCTTGCAGACAAGGTTACCCCAGAGCAGCTCTGTAATCCTTCACTGAAATAGGCTTTATTGATTGCTCTGGTCTATTGTTCCCTTTTCAAGTCCCCCAAGTTCAAGTTCATCCTGGTGTTACATCATGTCTGGTTGCTAGGAGCAACCAGACAGACCCAGACGTGACTATCATTAGCAAGAAACACTCTGCTCTCCTCCCACCAACCTACCAGTGGCTCTGACGTAGCAGGCCCACTGCAAACACATTGAAGTATTTATTCTGCCTAATTTATGACCTACACAGCAAGAGAGACCCCCACTCCAAAAACTAACACTGTTGTATATTTAATTAATCTGTCTTTCTCTGGCACTTGGGAAAGTTAGACAAAGGTCTAATTATTGTGTTTCACTCCCCACACTTTTCTTTTGGGGCTGAATATTTGCATGGGAAAAGGAACTACAAGACTCAGTTCTGCTTCCCCCCCGCTCCCCCCCAAACCCCCTTTTTTTTCCTCCGCTGCCCTATTGACATTTCATGAAATACTTTAGCTGCTTAAGGGAATTAGAAAAAAAAAATCTGATGTGAATGTAACTCCTTCTGAGTTGGTATTCTGTAACACAAATCAACTCATGACATGTTTAAATTTAAATGCTAACCACACACTCTGAGAGTTACTTTAAAGGTTAGTTTTTAATCAATAGAAGTTGCTGACTCTGAAGTTTTTAGCTGCGCAGTGCAGCTCTTGTGCCTTTGTCTAGCGTTAGGCTTTCAAACTTTTTTTTTCTTGAGATGATTTTACCAATGATTTGCAGACACAGAGTGCTATTGTGCTCTTGACTAGCAACATGTCAATAAAGGAGTAGAGTTACCATGCACTGGGGTGTCAATATGACTCCTGCAGACACAGTTCAATCTTAATACCAAGGAAAAACTTAATTAACTCTTTCAGTATTGAACTGAAACATATTTTTGTAAACTTGTTTCCAGTGACGTGGTAATCCAAATTACCTTCACATAAAAGCTCATTTTAAGAATAAGAAATTCAAATGACAAACACATCCAGATGGCACTGGCTATTTTTGCAACTATTCTTTGATGAAATATTTTATATGCTGAGACAGCAGAATAGCAAGATTGAAACAGTGCATTTTGTCATCAGATCCTGCACTGCTCTCAAGATACCATTTTAATTTATATTTTACAGCAGAAATACACATGCGTAATTATCCTGTTTTTCCTAGACAATTTTTTAATATTAAGAACCCACGTCCCCCAAACCTTACATATGAGCTTAAATCTTCTTGGATTATGTTTGAAGAGTTCAGTTATCCTTTTGACTCACCTAGGAAACTTCCACTGCAAGGGAGGAGCAGACCTCAACATATAAAATGAAAAATGTGTATGAAGCACATAACAGAATATGCAGCTCTGAGATCTGTGATTTGCAGAGTTCTCTGTATGATTAAAAGGCGCAGTGAAACAAACAAACCCAAATCTATATGTATGGAATTTTTTGCTATTGCTCCCCAACATAATTTAAGCTTGACTATGCTTTCTGGCTACCGCCTACATTTCATCCTTCTTCCATGTCCTGCAAGCTAACCTACTGCATCCAGCTGGGGAACAAAAGTATTTCTTTTCTTAATTTTACATCTCCATTTAAATTGCATTCAATATCACAACCAGGATGAAGTTATCTTTGTGCATTTTACCAGAAAAGCAAACATTTAGCTTTGACCCATATTTATTTTTTTAAAAAAAACATACTGCAGTGGGGAGTTTAGAGTTAAATGAATCCACTGGCCCAAAAGGTCCTAGCTTAGTAAAATTACTGCTATATAGTCAACAGTATTACTACAGTTCTGTATTGACCTACAGAGTATCTCACTGTCCTATTCTAGTGTTCAAGGTGAAACATCAAAAAGAATTCTGCAGTCCAGTACAAGATCTTAGCGTTCCTTTCTCCAGTCAAATGAAGAAGTAATCTCATCAGGTTGAAAAGTGCTGACTAAGGATTTAATAAAGTGCCTGCAGATGTGTGTCATCTCTAAGGTATTCAACTCATGTAATGCAAAACAGTTCCACACCGAATGTGCTTATAAAATTCCATTTAACCATTGCGGAGCTCTATTTTACTGTTCTCGGAGGAGTATTATCACACTTTTTTTTTCTAATTTACAGCACCATGAAAGTTGAAGCTTTACACTGCCAGTATCTTAGAATCCTCACACTAGTAAGGTTTTATGAACCATAAACAATATCTACTTGACTGAATCCTAAACAGGAAGACTGAAATGGCAATTATGTTTCTTTGATAGTGCCAGTCTATTTGTTTTTTATGCTATTCTGAAGATAGCACAGGCACAGACACAAAACCTTAAGCAACTTTTGGCACTTGTGTCCTTTGTACTGGAAAGAACAGCTAGGAAACGCACTGGAAACTGGCATATTTACAAGAGAAAAGCAGACAGCACTTCACAGATTTCACTAACAGTTTTGCCTGGGTCAGAAATATAGAATCAGGCCCAAAGTTTATTAAAATCTTCTCAATACAGCCTTCCTATGTGATTTATTGAAACGTAATCATAAGCGTTTTCTGTGTGCTTTAAAACAAAACAAAACAAACAAAAACTTGTTAGGATTACTTCTACCTGAACATTTCCTGAAATAACAATGAGGCCTTTCACTTAAAGCAAAAAGTGGAGGTTGTAAAGCAGCAGTATCTGGTTTTCAAATTAAAAAGTTAAACAAAAGTCCTTGAGGGCAAAGTTTAACACTGCGGAAGGAGGTGGTTAATGTGGAATCCAGAACTGGGTGTGACAGTTGGCTTACTTCTCTAGGCTATATAGGTTATTTGAGGACATTCACACATTTAAATCTCTAACTCCACACACAGGAGATTTTTCTCCGCATAATCCATTTATGTCTAAGGCCTTGTCCACACTAGACCCATTTTTAAAAATTCCCACTGGTGCTGCTCCACTGGTGGCAGGGACAGTTGAGTGTTGGTGTAAGCGAGCATCAATATTTTAACCAACGTGATGTCATTCCTGCTGTTGCTACCACTGGAAGAGCTGTGCTGGTGGGAATGTGTGAGGGAAAAAAAGTCTAGCATCGATATAGCCTAAATGAAAATTATGGCCATATAAACTTGTCCCCCAAAATGGGGAAGCTGTTTGGGTAGCAGTACTGAATCTCAGCTGCAAATGTCAAACAGTTGTGAAAATTCATCACAGTGCACTAGTTCTAGTGATTTTCTGGCATTGATTTAGAGCTCCCAGTAACACCCTCATTTACAGTAGGGCATTTCAAACGAACAGGGCCAAAATCAGATGTTCTATGAAACTTCAAAGGTGAACAACGTTCCCCGTAAGCAGCTGAAGCTCTACTGAAGTTAATGGGGATGCACCCGCTTTTTACCAGGCCTGGATTTGGCCCACTGGTTTCAACAGGGTTTCACCAGGCATGCAGAGATCCACTGTGTCTAAACTGACAGGTGAATAGTAAAGACATTCTGAGGTCATTTTTGTGCCCATGGCAGTTATTTTTCTTAGTGCTGGGATTAATTATTCAGTGATTAAATGTTCCAAAACTAAATACCAAAAGGGACAGAAACAGCATGTTGGTCATCCCCAAAGGGAAGTAAACAGAGTGAATCTTCTGGTTGTCCAGAGTATAAGTACAGTATAGGCCACCCACCAGCACAAGCGTGTTTGCACAGCCTCAAAAAGATAAAAATCCTCCCTGGAGGGGCATAATTCTCTAGGCGAGGTGTACGGTAGCTCTGTATCCAAAAACTTTTGTGAGAATGCCAACTGTGGCAAACTGTATTGAATTATGTGCAATAATTTTGTAATATGGACTTCTGGCGGCTGACTACTAAAAATGCATAGGAGTCCAAACCACTACTATCTTGGGACTAACAAACTTACTTCAGTTAAGAGTTCTGCTTGGTTCAAACCTCAGGTTGGGAATAACTAGTGCTTTTACCCCCTAAAGTCACTCTAGCCCCTCCAAAATCTTTTACAAACATACTAATGCAGTAACTGTTGCTGTTGTGCCAGACATCTGAACATTTCAGCGAGTGTCCCAGCTGGCCCCAGATGTTTCTTAAGCATAAAGCAATGTTCTGAGCTGTAGACCCCCTGCCTTCAGAACCTGAAGAACAGAGGATTAAAGGTTGACTGAACTGTGACATTCACATTTAGTCTGAATATAATACAGTAAAGACTTATCAATGGCAAACGTTTGAAATATAATCCAGCCAGCAGACCAGGCACTCTGAATATGATGTATAAATTATGTATGGTAACTTAAGATCTAAATTAGATCTACGAGAAGAAAAGGTTCCCCATTCCTTGACTCTAACTAAAAGAAAGTGATCGCACAATAAATCCATTTGTATTTTATTTTAGTTTTATTTTTGCTTTTCAAGGCAAGCGTTCTGTTTTATTTTATTTTGATAACATTTTGTGAAACAGAGAGGTTTGACTTTTTTACCTCGTTTCTAAAAAGTTAAGAGAATGATTTATTTTATTTATTACTAAGTTGACTTTGAAATAGGCAAAGTAGGTCTTCTGAACTTCATGGCAAACAGTGAAAGCTGACCACGGCAATGCTAAACCGCAAACCAGTTTATAGGGGGGGATGTGGGGGAAAGGAAGAAGAAGAAGGAGAAGAAGAAAAAAGTAGTCAAGCAAATGAGAGAGAAAGAGAGAGAGAAAGAAACAATCCCATTTTGGTTTTTGTTAGCGGGCGGCTAACTACATAGATCAGAGGCTTTTCAAAAAATAAAAGCCCCCACTGTACACAAAGCACAGGAAAATGTAAGGAAAAAAGGAAAAAACTAAAAGCAGCTTAGAATGTGTTAACTCTGCCATTCTGTCAGCTTAAAGAGTATTTTATGCTTGATCAACAGCTCTCTTTTATTATGCTTTTCTTTCATTCATTCAAGACATCAAAGAATTGAACCACCAGTGTACCTGATCTACTAGAAGAACTTGTAAGGGTGTTCTAAAGAAATGGGGGTAGTGGGAGCCAGACACCCCTGCGGACAAGGCAGTTCAAAGAGAATATTTCAACAATGATTACATTTTGTAAATCTTTTTACGAAAGACAGCTTACTTCCTGCTTTTTCATGAAAAATAGATTCTATCCATTAAAGTGAGCCCACAGTATGAAAGTTACTTGAGATCTGAGGTACAGCAAGGGGATTAAGGCAAGCTGAGATCTTTCAGAGACTTCCAATGGGTTCTCTAATATTTGTTGCTACCATAAAGTTTTCTGATTGGAATACAAACAGACTTGCTGGTGGCGGCAGTGCAGCTAAGACATTTGAACAAACTTTAAACACGTTTTAAAAAAATGATTTTGTAGTATTCCAAACAGTCCAGGCTAAAGTCATCTCAAATCTGCCAGACATCCCTAATCTAAAATACAGCACACAAAGCCAAGCCAGCTGTTTACTTTTCAAAGCCCATGGTGGTTTCTGCATTGGTAAACTTCAGACGCATAGAAGGGGATTCGAGCCATGCCACACCGCACTGCCCTGTCATCTTTACATACAGTCATAGAACAAAAAAGGATGTTAAAGCAAACACTGAAGTATCTTGCACCAAAAGACCCTCTATGTGGATATTTCCTGCATTATTGCCAAAAGAAGCATTTTTTTTATCCATCCAGTTCAAACTTTCATTAAAAACACTGATTTGATGACTAAAAATGGTTTGGTTGTACTCAGAGATTACCAAAGCATGACCTACCAGACAAATATAGCCTGCAAGGTTCTACAACGTGGCCTGCAGCTGCCCTCATCTTTAATATAATTTGGCCCATTAATAATAGTTCAAGTAAGCAACACTTCACTTGAACTGAACAGAAACACTGCATGCTGGGTCCTGTAGATGGTGTCAACTGCACCGTTGTGTTAAAGATGCCAGCAACCCTGGAGTCTATGAGTTACACTTCTGTTTTACATATATCAATTGTTGCAAGGAAAACCAAGAATCCAAAACTCTAATTTTAGCAAAGAAGTGAATACATAATTAAAAAAAAACATTTTGGATTAAAATGTAAATGTTTTTTAAATGCTATCAGCTTTACCAGTCACCTATAAATTTCCACAAGGCTTATTCTACCATAGATACAGTTAAAATTTACCAAAGGAGAATAGTAGTTTAACATTTATTTAATTAAATCCTACCTATTTCCTTCCCCTTTTGCTATAAAACGTATACCTAGATTTACATCTACCTATATTGATATAGAACAAACTCACAAAGGAGCACTATATATATTGTGATCACAAAACACAATATGATGTGATTTTATAACATTTCAATAGGAACAATTCCTGGTTCTAAGACCATTATGAGCTTATCGGCTTTTTAATCAAAATATCTTTGATTTTGCCCCTTAAAATTACTAAACACCCTCTTACATATTATATGAGGGATGTTCTGTAATCTTCTTCCAATTTGATGCAGCAGGAATATATTTCCAAGTCACTTTGCACTCTACCCAAAATTAAATATGCAGGGAAGTGTGGGATAGAAATCTATTTCTCACTGGCCCCTCTCTCCTCCTCCCCCTTGACCCCTTAGTGCTGGTACTGTACTAACAGCAACATGGTTTCCTGTTATACAGAGCAATGCTTTCTGTCCACTTCTACGGGAACACATTTGCAAGTTCAAGTTCAGGTTTAAACTAAATAAAACGCTTCTCAGGAGTCTATAGCCAGCCCTCATTTACATGTGATCTCTCTGAACCTCTCCTGCGTTAGCTCGCTCTGTTTCCAGGGCCCACCGAAGGAATGTTTTACAGTTAGAGCCTGCAGTGCTTTCTCAGGCATTTTAGACCCAGAGGCCCAAGTTTCAAGCTGCAGTATTAAAAGTTTCCACAGAACTGCTGCAGAGAGAGGGAAGGAGGGAGGGAAAGAAGGGGAACAATATCTTCTTAATTATCTCTATATAGATCTACAGTTAAAGTATTACTTTTTAAAGGGACATAATTTACCGTGTTATAACAGCCAGCATGTACTTTCACCACACTGTAACCCTCTCTGTTCTTCATTGTACTCCCTGCTCTTGTTATTTTTTGCAAAATTCTTTGTTACCAGGCCCCCTATACTGTATGCACAGTTTTATTCAATTTAAGCCAGCCCCTGCAGTCCTGAGACATGCAAAGCTCCCATTGAAGTCTGGGGAGCTTTGCCTATATCAGGACTACAGGAACAAAGTCCTTAAAATCCATGATTTATCTAAACTTCTTTACTTTTATTGCTTTAGACAATTAGAGGAAAACACACACACACACACAAACCAAGTCAGGGCCTCCCAAGTTATATTTGTGGCTTGGCAGCCTAGAAACACACACACATACTACAGATTTGCCTCTGGGACTCACTCCTCTGCTCAGTGCCAACTGGGAGCAATGATGGAGAATGAGATTATATTACTGAGCCAAGGAGAATGTGCAGAGTCCAGAGGTGGGCTACGGAGGGAGAGACAGAAGTGTTTGAGGGGGGCTGGCTACCCTCTGTCTGCCTGCAAGTTGCTACAAAGACTCACGGCTATTCTACACTGGCAACGCTGAAGGGCTGCTGCAGCAGCAATTTAACATGCCTTGTGTGGTTGCGGTGCACTAAAAAACCCGCCTCGACGAGGAGTGTAGCTCCCAGCGCTGGGGCACTGTTTACACTGGTGCTTTACAGCGCTGAAACTTGCTGCACTCAGGGGAGTGTTTTTTCACACCCCTGAGAGAGAAAGTTGCAGCGCTTTTAATTGCCAGTGCAGGCAAGCCCTCAGCCTTTTGGCTTTGACAGTACTTAGGAGAAAGGCTAGTTATTGCCAATCTTCTGGAGAAAAGGGAGAGTGTCATGTGAGAGACAACCCAAGAGCTGTATCTGGGGGGAAACCCCCTGCATCCCTATTAAAACCAGCACACAATGCAAATCCCTCTGAAAACCCTATAGTGTCTCCTCTCTGGGACTGAATGTTCCAGGGGTGTGTGTGTGTGGTGTGCGTGTGATGAGAGGACAGGACGGGGGTGTTTATGTCTGATGATTGGACTCCATAATTTTAGAATATTTTTATATTGCAGTAGCGTCCCAAGGCGCTGATCAGGATCAGGGCCTCGTTGTGCGAGGTGCTGTACAAACACATAGAAAGACATGGTATGTGCCATGAGGAGCTTAAAATCTCATGGTTATATCACCTAGCTGTGTGCACAACCAGAGCGTTAAAGAAGTACTGGGGTATTTTTTGCCCTGGATCTAGGCATTACTGATTTCTTGCAGGCATCACAGCAGATGTGGGTCATGAAGAGGGATTTGAATGAGCAGAGGGCTTGCAGACTACTTTAAAGAAGGAGTTCTGTGTGTAAGAGTAACATGGATGAGAGCACAAAGATGGTTGGAGGAAAAGCGAACAAATGAGCAGTCACAGTTGGCATCGCTGAGAGCTAAGGAGGCATGATCGTCACAATAAGAGACAAAGCAGATAATCAGGGAAGAAGAGAGTTGGGAAGGGTTTTGAAAATAAGGATACGAAGTTTGAACTTGATGCAGTAGGAAAAGGGAAAGCAGTGGATGGACTCAGGCAGGTCAGACGATCTTAGCTGTTTCGTTTTATAAGGACTGGCAGAAGGACAATATGGGTGTCGGGGCATCCAGGGGAAGGAGGTTAAGTAATCAAGACGTGAGATAACCTTGTATAAGTGTGGACAGAAAGAAAGGGTTGGGTGTTAGAAATGTTAACTAGAGAAAAGCACCAGGATTTTGACATGAAGTGGGTGCACTGGGCAAGGGAGAGGGAAGAGACAAAGATGACCATAAAGCCATAGGCCTGAGCAACAGAGAGGATGGTGACATTGTCAATAGTGATAAAGAATGTTTAGTCTTCTCCGGACTAAACAAACCCAATTTTTTCAGTCTTTTCTCATAGGTCATGTTTTCTAGATCATTAATCATGTTTGTTGGTTTACTCTGGACTCTCTCCAATTTGTCCACATCTGTCCGAAATGTGGTGCCCAGAACTGGACACAATACTTCAGCTGAAGCCTTATTACCACTAAGTAGAGCGGAAGAGTATCAGAGGGGTAGCCGTGTTAGTCTGGATCTGTAAAAGTGGCAAGGAGTCCTGTGGCACCTTATAGACTAACAAACATATTGGAGCATAAGCTTTCGTGGGTGAATACCCACTTCGTCAGATGCATGAGCGGAAGAATTACTTTTTGTGTCCTGAGGTCCCTTCCAACCCTAATATTCTATGATTATGATTCAATGAACACTCCTGCTAATACAGCCCAGAATGATGTTCGCTTTTTTTGTAACAGCATTGCACTGTTCACTCATATTTAGCTTGTTAGTCAGTATAACCCCCAGATCTCTTTCCACAGCACTCCTTCCTAGGCAGTCATTTCCCATTTTGTAAGTGTGCAACTGATTGTTCCTTCCTAAATGGAGTACTTTACATTTGTTCTTATTGAATTTCATCCTATTTACTTCAGAGCATTTCTCCAGTTTGTCCAGATCATTTTGAATTTTAACCCTATCCTCCAAAGCACTTGCAACCCCTCCCAGATTGGAATTGTCCGCAAACTTCGTAACTGTACTCTCTATGCCATTATCTAAATCATTGATGAAGATATTGAACAGAACCAGACCCAAGACCAATTCCTGCAGGACCCCACTTGATATGCCCTTCCAGATTGACTGTGAACCACTGATAACTATTCTCAGGGAACAGTTTTCTAACTATTTATGCACCCACCTTACAGTAGCTCCATCAGGGCTATATTTACCTAGTTTTTTTAAGAGGTTATGCAAAATAGTATCAAAAGCTGCACTAAAGTCAAGATATACCACATCTACTGCTTCCCCTCGTCCACAAGGCTTGTTACCCTGTCAAAGAAAATTATTAGGCTGTTTTTGACATGTTTTATTCTTGACAAATCCATGTTGGCTATTATTTATCACCTTATCTTCTAGTTCAGGGGTGGGCAAACTGGTGGCATTGCCACCCCTATGGTGCCACGGGCCCCGCACCGCTCCAGGAAACGGCCGGCACCATGTCCCTGTGGCCCCGGGGGAGGAGGGGCAGAGGGCTTTGTGTGCTGCCCTTGCCTGCAGGTACCTCCCCCCCGCCTCTCCCATTGGCGAGGGAATGGGGAACAGTGGCCAATGGGAGCTTCAGGGAAGGTACTTGCAGGGGAGGGCAGCGCGCAGAGCCCTCTGCCCCAGGGGCCGCAGGGACATGGTGCTGGCTGCTTCTGGGAGCAGCGTGGGGCCAGGGCAGGCAGGCAGGGAGCCTGCCCTGGCTCCGGTGTGCGCCGCTGCCACTCCAGAGGCGCTCCAGGTAAGTGGCACCGGGCCGGAGCCCGCACCCCTTACCACTCCTGCACCTCAACCCCCTGTCTTGAGCCCCATGCCACACCCCAACCCCTGCCTTGAGCCCCCCCCACACCCCACATCCTCCTGCACCCCAACCCCTTGCCCTGAGCCCCTTCCTGCACACTGCATCCCCTCCCACACCATGCACTCCCTCCCGCACCCCAAACCCCTGCCCCAGCCCTACATTCATGGCCTTGCATGAAATTTTCCCACCCAGATGTGGCCCTCGGGCCAAAAAGTTTGCCTGCCCCTGTTCTAGTTGTCTGCACATTGCTTGATTATTTGCTCCATTATCTTTCCGGGTATAGAAGTTAAGCTGAATGGTCTGTAATTCCTCGAGTTGTCCTTATTTCCCTTTTTAGAGATTGGCACTATATTTGCCATTTTTCAGTCCTCTGGAATCTCTCCTGCCTTCCAAGAGTTTTTGAAGATAATCGCTAAAGGCTCAAATATCTCCTCAGGAAGCTCCTTGAGTATTCTAGGATGCATTTCATCAGGCCCGGCCAACTTAAAGACATCTAACTTGTCTAAGTAATTTTTAACTTGTTCTTTCCCTATTTTAGCCTCAGATCCTACCTCATTTTCACTGGTGTTCACTATGTTAGATTCTGATCGCTACTAACCTTTTGGTGAAAATTGTAACAAAAAAGTCATTTAACACTTCTGACATGCTGTTACTGTCTTTCCCCCCTCATTGAGCAGCGAGCCTACCCTGTCCTTGGTCTTCCTTTTGCTTCTAATGTATTTGTAGAATGTTTTCTTGTTACCCTTTATGTCTCAAGTTAGTTTAATCTCATTTTGTGCCTTGGCCTTTCTAATGTTGTCCCTACATGCTTGTGGTATTTGTTTATATTCATCCTTCATAATTTGACCTAGTTTCCACTTTTTGTAGGACTCTTTTTTGAGTTTCAAATTTATAATGTTACTGTATTATAAAAGTGTATCAAATGAGGTTTTATGAAAGCCTAGGACACACCGGTGATTAATATCATTGTGAAAATATATGTATTGACACTATATAAGGAATTATGAATACTCATGGATACTGTGTTTTACAAACTGTGACCGAACAAAGGGAGAATTAGATTTTACCCAGGCAGGAGGGAAGACAGCTTTCCACCTGTCGCCAATGAAATTACATAAGGTATGACCCAAAACAACAGAAGCCCCATTTACATGGAAATCAGGCGGGGACTGGAAGAACAGCGTAAGGTCATCCTGCCTTTTGAAGCAAGGCCATCTTTGGTGTTCATCACTAAACAGATGCAAGGCAACAGAGCTCTTGCAAGCTGAGAAAGCTGGGTCCTTCAACTAAGGGAGGGACTGAAGTCTCTGGGGATTGAATATAGGTGAGAAATCTGCTTAGGCAAAGATCTTTCCCCTTAGGAAGACAAGGGAACCCAGCACCTTGTACTTCTGTGGAAGGTCCTGACTTAGGGAAGGTCAGCCATGGCAGTAAGAAGGAAGATTGGCAAAAGAAACCATTTTGAACAAAGCCTGTTATCTTGCTAGATTAAGTTTCAGACCTTTAAGTGCATATTTTTACTTTTATTTGCTTGTAACCATCTTGATTTTTATTTCTTTTACTTGGCATTACTTAGCGTATTTCTGACTGTTAATAAATTTGTTTTATTTTTACTATAAACCAACTCAGTGCTGTGCTTGAAGGGAAGCGTGTACCTATCACAAGTAAGTTAATAAGCTGTAATGTGTGTGGGTCTCTTTAATGGCGCAAACAAACTTTATTATTTCTCTGCGTGGTCCAGGAGAGGGCTGGACACTTCAGGACTGACTTTTGGGGGACTTTCAGGACAGGGGTGTCTTGGAGTCACCCTGCAAGTAGTAACCAAGGATGAAGGAAACCAGAGGGCTGCCATTGTGCTTATAGGAAGGTTGCTGGAGTCAAAGCTGCTGATCCAGGAATGTAGGGCTCCCAGGCACTCAGGGTGTGACATTCATGCTTATCTGCAGGCAGTCGGTGTCCAGGCTGTGAGCCACAGCAGCAGAGCATTTAAGGCACCCAGGGTTTCAGGGCAGACAGTGACACAACCACTCACTGATCTGGATTCCATTCCAGAACTCGACAACTGTATCCTGCTAAACTGAACAAACTACTCTGAGAAAAGTTCAAGGTCATGCACAATACCTAGGTTTAATTCCTGGGATCAGTGTTTTGCTCCCTGGGTCTGCTGAAACAGCAGTGGCAACATGCTCAGCCTTCAGAGATGGATGAAGGAACATCTCATATTACACTGCAGAGACCATCTGGCCCAGCTAGACATGGTCAAATAAAGTCTAATGCAGCTCTCGTTGGCCAACAAAGGTCACAGTGATACAGAATCTTGGTGACTGAGATGAGGAAAAAACTATATTGAGGACTAAGGAGTAGGGAGTCTTCTCTTAAAGAATATGAAAGATGTTCAGTACATCCCCAGTCTTTGAATGAAGAAATACTGTATTAGATATGGCTGACTAACTGGGTTGGAATTTTGGCCCATGATAAGTGATTTTCAAACATATTATGATGTGCCAGTAAAACTAGTGGTAGATTTCAAGTCATTAAAAGTCAAAATATGACAGTTTTCTGATTCATTATCATAGTTTCATAATATTTGCGTATATAGCAGGGGAAATGGATGAATACTCATTATCAAGTTCAGTAATAACTAACTAAGCTATTTCAATTTACTTAATACTGTCAGAGAAAATAGACAAAATTCCCACTGTAAATGCTGAACTTTAAAGCAAAGGTTCCGCTTTGCTGGTTTTTGAATCACTGTATGTGCAGCTCTACAATGAAAAGACACTTTTTAACAGTAGCACCCTTGTACTCAATAAGCAGGCTCCTCACTTGTATTTGGAATCATAGCTCCTTCTTTTAAATATTTACTGCATTTACTCCTTACAGTCCTGAAAGAGCAAACAGTGCTGTGGGAGAATGAACTGGATCCTAGTTTGGCTCATGCAATATCAACACAATTGTTAATATAGTTCCAACTGGAGACAATGGCATTACACGGGGGGCACAAAGTACAGAACTTTAAGATAGTGCAGCTGCAGAGGTATAAGCGAGGAAAGAATTTAGCCTGCAGAATCTTTGTTTTTTTGGAGGAACTAGAAAGAACATAGCTTGATTTACAGACCCCAGGTTGAGCTTTCAAGTCTGGTAAGTTAGAATAAAACATCTCTGTGCTTATAAATGGAATACATTTTCTCTGGGATCACTCAGAGATAATAAATAGGGAGCCACACGATGCAATTTTTACAGAGACACTTTTCACAGTAGAGCTGCACTCTCAGTCTTTTCCTGCAAAGAAAATGGGAATTTTAACCTTTGTCTTAACTTCACTGTGAAAGACGGAAGTTATCCAGTCTGTGTCACACAATTATTCATAAGCAGAATATCATCATAGATTTTTTTTTAAAAAAATCAAGGAATATTGTATAGCAGTTACCTAAACTAACTCCTACACCTATTCCAGCTCCCACTACCATTGACTTCAATGAAGGAAAGACGGACTGATATCTTAGATTTATATAGCAACCTTTAACCCAAAAGACCATAAAGTGCTTTATATAAATTTAAAAAAAACATAGGCCAAATTAGCATGCAGATAAAGACAGAAAAAATATTGTGTGTGCAAACTGGATACGTAAGCACCTAACTCTATGCACTGCCTCTTATGTATGACATTCCTCTCTTCTGTCTTATGTACAATGTTGTAGCTAAATCAAAGTAGAGAATAATATAAGTAAATTTGTATACAGGGGCTGCATTTCACTGACGGATGAAGTGATTTCCATTTTCATATGTAATGAACAAAAAAAAACATTCTATGGGCTTCTGACCATGTGCTCTTAAAACATTTGGTCACACCTATTAGCATGTGCAAACAATGGTATTTGTACACAGTGTCAGAGCTTGTTCATGAAAATGAATATACCTGAAGATTTTGCATTTATAGTTTTACATGGATCTTGGAAGTTTGGATATTAATAATATTCATATTACATATTATAAAGTTAAGGTTACAAAATATTTTCAGTTATAGCCCCTTTATTTCTCATGATCAGAATTTTCTCCCAAATTCACCTTTTTGGGGTAAATTTTTAAACTGTCCAAGAGCTGTCTCTGTACAATAGGGGAATTTTTTGGGAAAGTTTGAGGAAAATCCCTTCAGCTGATTCTGAGTTAGGTGAGAGTGAAATAATGGCATTTTTGCTATTTCAAAAACAAATTAAGCCAGCTAGAAACACTTTTTTTTCAACTGACCACTTCAAAAACAGCTGAAGTTTGAAAGCTGAAACTTAGCAAGATTTGAGCAGTCCACCCAAAGCATCACCTAGTTATGACTTAACTAGTTGATTCAATCTAGTTATGACTAGTTGAAAAATGCATGCTGAATATGTGCACTACAAAATGTCTTTAAGTTTGCAGGCATCACTCTCAGACACGAACACGGAACATGCATAAAACATGTTTAGTACACCCAGATACTGCCCCCTCCTCCTGCACCCTCTTTACATTAACTTGGAATAATCTGGCTCTCTTGTCAGTGAAGTGCAGGAGTTTGGGAGTTGAGAAATTTACTGCCTTACCAAGGTGTCTCTTATCTGGCTTATGTTTATAAAATATATATTAAAGTATTGTTTTAGTCCATTCCTGTAGAATGCTATCCTGGTTGTTAAGGGCAGAGAATCTACCTGTAGAGGTGTCTCCCTCACTTCTTGGCCTCTCTGTTGAGACCACTAACAAAAGATGTCAGTTGAAGTAGTGATGGTTTTTGTGACGTTAACGTGTCCATTGAGAACTAGGCAGAGACCCTGGCCTTTAATTTTTGAACTTTACTGTATAGTATAGTGTGGTCCTAATCCTTGACTGTAGAATATTTAGTGAGGAGTCGCTAAAATATTTATGCAGCAGATGGCAAAAATGTTAATGCTCCAGTAAAAGGAAAAGCCATGTAAGTGTTGACCTTTTCCATCCAGGTCATAAGTGACACCTATTTGGTTTTGTCGGACTGTGTAGAATTTATAGAGCACATATAGATATCAAATGTGAAAGCTGAACTACCATAAAATGTCCTTCAAAGGCAGTCATTTCCAAAAACCCTTGTAAAAAACCAGTAGGTGTCTTTTTAATGACATTATATGCACACATTCTGTATATAGATTTTAAAGCCCTCCCTCCATTAGCCCTCTTTGTAAATCCCAATCACTTATTAAACAGCAGATCTTAAACAACTACTCCTAGCAAAATATATTTTACAGAAATCAGGCTAGGCATATAATTGTTACCATTACAGAGTTACAGTGACTTCTTGCCAGGGCTTTAGAATATTCTGAAGAGCTCCTCACTTCTTTTTTCTCGTGTGTTCCTCTCTGCTTGACTCTCAAATCAACAGTATTGACAGCATATTGTCAATCTGGGGAATGTGATTTAGTAGTACCCTAAAGCAGTCATCAAATAAGAGAAGGAATAGAAAACTTGCTCAAGTCCACACCACTGGAGTGAGATCAGTGTTTTCCATAATACGCTTGCTGTCACGTAGCACCCTAACTGTCACAATTAATAATGTAGAAGGAGCTGATTAACTTTAGTAAAGTGCTCTCTGCTAGGTAAACACATAAAGATCTATAGGGCAAAAAAAGGAAAGAAACAACAAAACATCATTTCTATTTTTTATGCGGACATGTTCTTGCTTTCTATTCTGCTCTTGTAACAATTACTGTACTAGCCACTCTCACAAAGTCAATAAATCGATGTGGGACCTGATGCAGCAGTCAGGCAGACTAATTCAATGCACCATTAGCTGCAATGGAGGTTGGGGGGGTGGGCAGGAAATCAGCTAAGACAAATAAAAGCAGTAAGAGGGACATAACTGGAGTCTCATCTTATGATTTTGTGTGTGTGTGTGTATGGTCTGTTTGACAAAATATGAAACTTTGCAAGTGGAAAGAGTTTGAGCAGCACACACTGTATTACCGAAGTCCCTGTAGTATTTCAGTCAGTCACAGGAATCTGCAATTCAATGAGGATCACCACCCCATTAAAGTTAACCGTGTCAGCTGTGTATCTGATGAAACAAACATTCACAAAGTGTGTTCTGAGGCATGGAACTTCTTTTGCACCAATTACTTTAAATCCTTTTGGATCATCTAACTGATTTGATGGCAACCCTCCCCACTCATCCTCCTCCCCAAAAAACAAACGAACAAAACACCACCCCTCTTCCTCCCCCCCTCAAACCTTTATTAGTTTTAAAAGTTGTTCTAGAAACCTGGGAGGCCTTTTCTATGCATTCTATGCCTAGTTCATATAGCACGCAACTATGAACACAGGAACTGTCATGCCTCATCAGACTAATGCTCTGTCTGATCCAGTATTATGTCTCCGACATTGGCTGGTATCTTATGCTTGTTCAGAGGAAGATGCAAGAGTTCCCATAAAGGAGAATCGTGTAATGACCCTTCCATATGGGGAAGTTTCTTTCCAATTCCAGGCAATTTAAATCCATTTTAAATGGTTGGCTATTAAATCCGTTTTACAGAGAGAAATATGAGATATTTGTAAAGGACGTTTCCTGCTGCACATAAGACAGAAAACTGTGCTGGCTGTTTGCAGAGGTTCTTAGAAAGGAAAACGCAGGCCATTGTCACTGTGAAGGCTCTTCAATGAAAATGCACAAAATTGTTGCCTTTTAGAGTAATTGTTTAACTAAAGAAAGTTTGCACAGCTTGTAGAGAATTATTCAGTAAGAAATTACAACTCCCGGTCTCATTCATCATATGTCTACATTTCCCAGCTCTTCCCCACCCACACACTTACTCCTCTTCCCTGCTGTGGCGCATAAGTCACACCCATAAAAGCCAAAAGAAAAGGGTGCTTCCAAACAAGCTTCCTGGCTGTTATAAATGGAGAGAAGGGGC
This sequence comes from Chelonia mydas, assembly GCF_015237465.2. Taxonomy (NCBI): domain Eukaryota; kingdom Metazoa; phylum Chordata; order Testudines; family Cheloniidae; genus Chelonia; species Chelonia mydas. The sequence continues at coordinate 89,924,425 of NC_057854.1, forward strand.
AAGGTAGGGGAGGAGTATTGAGTTGAATGGCTTGGTTTGGGAAATCTGTCTACGTCTGTAGTAAATAATCATTTCATGGACACTGGAAGTGGAGTGCAGAGTACTGGACTCCGAAAGGGGCCAGCCTGGCATTCAAGGAGGAGGAAGAAGAGAAGGAAGAAAAGCACAGTAAAATATACTCCTGCTTGGCAGTTACCCAATCATTTCTGGACTGGTTTGGCTCATACCCATGTTGAGGATAGGGCCACATGATGGCACTGACACGTCTTTCAGAAATCTCTATCCTTTTGGTGTAACAAGTGCTTCCGTCTCCGGAGGTATACCCTTCTGATGCTGCAGAGTGAAATGCCAATCCGTGCCTCTACGCAATTACATGGGTTCTGTGTGCTGAACTGACCAGGGAGGGTGTTGAAGGTGATGAAATTCACCCCCTATTCTGAGGCCCCTTTTGTATCCCCCACTCTATAAAGTGTTCTGGACTAGCACAGCTGCTGTGAAGGCCTGCACCACACTACACTGGGAGCTTGCAGCCACACAGCATTTGTGTAATCGCAGACAGCAGCCACATTGAGACCTCTACTGCAGCATGCATGCACCCCACCCTTCTAGCCTTTGCCGGAGGAAGATCAGCTTGCCATGGAGGGATTTTTACTGGCCCCAATGAAAAGGACCCCTCCAGCCCAAGCAGTAATGGAGCACCTATAACGAAGGAGAACTCATGATTATGAAACTGCCTCTTCACATGATCAGCAGTTCCCTGTCATAGCTTGTTCTCTCTTTCCCTGGCTGGGCCTCATGGGAGCTCCAACAGAGCTACACCAGGAGTCCAGTGCTTGGGGCCCCATCAGGGTATTGGGGCCCAACTTGCTTAAAAGAGATCTATGGTGTATGTCTCTACACCCAGAGCTTCAGGAATGGTAGGTGAACCTCACTCCCTGCCGCTGGTGTGGGGGAAGCTCCCAGATCATTGGTTTGGAAGAAGAATGGGCTCTGGAGAGGAGCTTTCAAACAAGGGAATGTGCTTGCGAGACCTGGATGCTTTAAAATTCTATTGTGTAGCCAGAGGTGATGCCACCCTTTCATTCAAATTCTCACTCCGTGCAACTTCCACATTCCCCGCAATGGGCAGCATTTGGGAAATGGCACTGTGGCGCAGTGCAGCCCCTACTGAAAGGAGGTGTCCTCCCCCCACACCCGCCGTGGAATCAGGAAGCAGCCTCTATAATCAAGGAACTTCATAGCCAACACTTGTGGGCCAGCAGCTATAGAAGTTGCTTTGTGGTGTACACAGCTCTCAGCAGGCTGACTGGTGTAAAGACAGTTTCATACAATTAGGCTTCTCTCATCTCTCTCTGTGCGCCAACACAAGACCTACTTTCAGGCTGAAGGACACGACTAACTTGGATATGAGTAGAGTCACCAGATATATACGAGTGATGGGCAAACAAATCTACGAATGCTACAATGCTGTACAAACAGGGCAGGCTTGAATTCGTGGTGATTCCGCTCAGGACTTAGGAAACTAAAAGAAGTGACATTTTTCCTAGTGCCTTTCATATCCTCTGAGTGCCTCTTGTTATGTACAATTCACAAGCTGCTGCTACACTTTTTATGAACACAAACTGCTCTGTTAAGAAAAACCCTGGTGCAGCTGGTAGCACTTTGCACTAATACGATGGAATCCTGAGCTGGGGAGCCACCTTAAGCTCCCTGCTGGGAGGGCCAGCAGAAGCCACGCACATTACTGAGGTAATGCACAGCCTCAGGGAATAGGGGAGAGAAGAGGAAAAGGTGTGAGGAGGGAAAGCTTATACCTCTCATTAGAGCCCAAGAGGGTTGCTAACAAGCTTCATCAACATCAGCCATAGATAAGACTAGTTGTTGTACTCTCCCGTTCTGTAATGGCATAAGAGTGAGACTGAAGTAGGAATCATGTAAGTAGCAAAATGGCTACTCCCCATAACATAAGTTACATGTTTTACTTGACAGAAACATTTTTGCAATGATTTCTTTTTCCATATCCTGCCAATGGAAATTGGATACAATACAACCAGGTGGCATCAGCAGCAGGAATAACAGCTCCCTAGGAACTACACTAGCTTTCTATACCTCCGGGTCCATTTCAAGGTGTTGACTTTGTTCTGTAAAGTTCCATACAGTTAGGTCCTAGTTACCTGAAAGACTGCCTTTCTGCTCCCAATGAGCTGCCAGGCAGCTGAAGTCAGTTGGGTCACCTGTGCAACATTCCCTAGAAATAGATGACTGAATGTTATCACTGGAGAGCCCAAATCTATTCTACAATTTGCTTCTCTCGCTTGTCTGACAGAGCCCAACCTACAGGACACAGTGAAAGGCACATCTCTTTTCTCAGGCCTTTGCTTGAAGATGCTGCCAGTGAAAAATTACAGGGAAGTTTTTTTCTTTGGGGGGGGGGAGGAGGAGGAGGAGAGGGAAAAAGTCTTAGCTTTCTTCTTCTTAAGAGACAAAGGAATCATGCAATATGTTGTTAGAGCTGTATGTGAACTTGAGTTAGAAGATAGGCAATGTTTTATAAAGATAAAATAAAGTTTTCTTAAAACAAAGAATACAAAGGTATTCACTAGCATAGAAGAAACGGAGGATAATAGAAGACCTAAAGAAGCTATTTGTCCTAGTAATATAGCACAATACATACAACCCCTTCCCTGGGGGAGACCCCACCCTTAATTATCGTTAGGGAAGGGCAGCCCTCTTGTAGAATTTTCTTCCCAGCATGCCTTTCTAGCCCTTTAAATCTGGCAATACCAAGCAGATCTAGCCCTAAAGTTACCATTTTGTAAGTGACTGTTTTCTCTCTCTTTTTAGTAAGTACTTTTCCTATGTTTTTTCTATCTTATTGCTGAGAAAAGGGTGCAACTTTCTTCTTTAGATAGCTTTTATTTCCCTATGCTCTCTGCATTGGGTAAAAATGTGTGGTTTTTGCTATCATGACTATTATGCATATTCAATAGGCCAGATTTTGCTCTCCGTTACCCTAGTTCAAATCCTGAGCAACTTCACTGTAGCTAATGGAGTTACTCTAGACTCATATCAGCAGAAGTGAGAGCAGAACCTTGGTTAATGTTTGTAGTCTGATTCTACTTTGGGAATTAGATTGTGCTCTCAGAGGAACAGATTTACCTTGATTCTATCCTCGAAGTGGTTTCCTCTTGAGTCAGTATCTGCTCCTATATTAACAAAGATCTGGAAGCTAACTAAGACGAATCAAATGTAAAATGGAGTATGGAGATATCAGGCAGTGATTTTAAATTTAACTGGCATCTTTCTTTGAAGTATTTTCTTAAGAGGAAATTCGGTGGCATTTTCTTTCCATAAACCAGCAAAGAAGCAGGGCATTTGAAATTCTGTCTTTTCAAAAGCTCCTTGACCAACTCTGGCCAGTTGCCTGTTGTGTGAAGAACACTACTGTGTTTGCTGTACCAGGGCTCTTTACCAGTGTTCAACCTGCAAGGTTCATTCACTGCTATACTCAGCTAGAGGTTAAATGGACTAGAGGTGGTGTGGATCAGGAAATGATTCTGCCAGCTGAAATGCAACTTCTAATAAGCTGTCTGTTGTGGTGGCTGAAAAAACTTTGCATGGTAATCAAAGTTTAGTGGGCAAGGAGCTGTAGGAAACTGAATTTATATGGCTCCCAACCCATCAGAATGGAAAACAACATATATTTTTTTCAGCCAGCCTTACAGACTGACAAGCACTAGTTACAAAATAATGTGCCTGAGTCTACATATTGGTCCCAAAAAACAAGCTGCTCGATTGGGTTTGGTGTCACTAGATAGACTGATTATGCTGACCGCATGCTCTTTGCTTCATTATTTTCTGCAGCAAGAGAGAGAGACAGTATTTGTTTTATAGGAGTGTAGTAGCTTCCAGAAGGTTAGCCCCTGATTAATGTGATGGTACTTTCCATTTCCTCTGCCACTTTTCTTTTTACAAGACTATGCCAACACAAGAAATGTATCTGTTACTTAGTCATGCGGTAGCCGGACCAGCTTGCTTTTGAAATAGTAGATGATATATCCCAGGCATACTGTATTTCTGATTTGCATATGGCAAAGGCAGCGAGGCTGAAGATCTTGTATTGCTTACAAGTCAGGCAGCTAAAGTAAATGATTTATCAAGCGAAGGTTACAACACCTGTGCCTTTTTGTCATCAAATAAGGCCCAGGTCAATTAAAGTGATCCTTCTAATAGCCCAGATAGTAATTCAGTTTTAAATAGCCCTACAAATGGGACCATACTGTGGTGAGCTGCTGGTGCAGAACAGGAATAGGTGGAGGGAGTGTATCAAAATTTGCAAAATTGTTTGAACTGCTATAAACACCTCTCTTTTTGAAACTTCTAGTCTTCTCTGGGCTTCTACAAGAACACTTACTAAACCAGTTATTTGTCTGGTTCTTCTACCCCAGATCTGTCCTGGTGCAGTAGGTAATTCTACAACAACCTATGATGATGAAATATTCACTTTTCTATTTAAAATGTCTTCCTTAATGACTCACATTTAAGGACATTTGGAATTAATTAGAACAGAGTGTTGACAGAAATGTCCGTTGCTGATTTTCGTAACGGCCACTAAAAAAGGCCTGTTCCTACTTTCTATTGTTTAAGAACAGGAAAAATAATTCCCGTGCTAGGCCAACAACGTTGTTGTTAGTTTGTCCATTATTTAATTTCCCTGCTGTATGAGCCCCTTGCACATCCAGGGATGTGAAATGTACGTTCTACTAAACAGCACTGGCACATCTCTGTGGACATGTTCAATTCGTAGCAACTTTGAGATTGATGACTATGGGTACGTAGTCTATGACACAGTTAAACAGCTGCAAAATGGGAAGAAAATATGGTGCTTTTGAAAAGTTTTCTCTAAAATTTGGTCATTTCTCAAAGTTTCTGTCTGGATCGGAACTTCCCTGAAGGTCAGGAGTGTTCAAATCCAGGCTTTTGGTTTGGGCCTAGCTCTAGAACGGAGATGAACCATTAGAGTTAAGTTAGGAGAAAATGGAGTTTCTAGAGTTATGCTGAAGCAAAAGTAACATTGAAGTTACTAGCCTGACACTCAGAAGTACCTCTCCCCCTGAACTCTCGGAGTTGTGAGTGTTGGCGTCTCTCAACATCAGGCTATACAATTTTTAACCTGACTACTGAATGCACTGTAAAATTCCTGATGGGAAATAGCAACACCAACCATTTTCAATATATTAGTGTTTCATTTGTTTTTATTTTTATATTTTGAAAATATCCTAAGTGACGGATCTAATGTCCTGCAAAAATTTCATTATAACAGGGGATTTGTTTTGACAAGAAGAGCGTTAACTAAGTCCCTAACCATTAACTTCTCTGTATTTTCACCCCACTTTCTCTGATTTAAAACATGGTTTACTTCAGAACTGCTATATTAATAATTTCAATTCACAGTGGGTTTTTATGGCAAACTATAAATCCAGTATCACAGTGGGTCATAATGGTTATGCTGATGTACCCTGAAGTACAGTAGCACAAAGGACGCAGCTGTAGTAAGAGAGACTGGCAGTCCCCTTATCTATAGCAGCATGTTTTGCCTTAATTTGGAGTTATGCTGGGGTATTGTCATTTGCTATCCAGTATTATACATAAGCACATACAATAGGGCCAGAACACTTTCCAATGGCTTCAATCATAACTTGTAGGGTTCAAAATTCACAGTCAACAAATGCAAAAAGCCTAGTTTTAAAATGCAAACAAGTCTGATATCTTACAGATTCAGATTTTGTTATATTCCACTATGTAACAATCTGCCAATCAGTGTTGTCAGTCTTTTAGAAAAACTATTGGAGCGTTCTCCCAAGAGTTTCAAGTTTCTTGGACCCTGAAGAAAAAAGCCAAACGCTTGAAAACTTTAACAGCTCACCTTAAAATTTTTCTATTTCCTTATTTCAATGTATTTCTGTTTGTTCTGATCCTTTCCAAAACCACAGGAGAAATGCTATGACTTAAATGGAAAGGCGTATGAAAACTTGCCTTCTATATCGATTAAACAGGAGGCACTAAAGGGGAGGCCCAACACTTGAAAACTGGGACACAGGCTTCCCTTTACTAATGAACTAAAGAAATCAGAACTTGAAGAGTTAACACATACACCCCCTCCTCCCTCAGCTGCTAGTGTACTTTCTGTGACCCTGTTTAATGCAGGAAGGGTTTGAGATTCAATGTAGTTGAACCTGTGCTGTCGACACAGCTATAAACTAAAGCCCCTAACAAACGATACAAAAGGAACAGATAGCAAGAAAACATATTGTGCTCACAGGCATCTGGTCACAGCCTATAAATGGACAGTTTTCAGTAATAAGTTACACAGTCATATAACGCTGATAGGGTAGGCGTTGATCACATCACAATGTGGATTCTGTCTTCATGCATGTTCTGAAAATGTAGCATGTAACATTCATGCATCTATATCCTTATTGTTCACATCTAAGACCTGTTTCAAATTGTACAGAAGGGGATAAAAAGTAAAACTTCACCCTAGCTAAATTATTACTTTTTAAAATCATCACAGCCAGTTCAAAACATATTAAAAATACTTCTTGATGTTAACCTTTAAAAGCATTGTAATGTAATCAGGCAATCATTTCAAACTACAAGCTGTAGTTATCCTAGAACTTTAGTTCCTCTCGTTTTTATATTGCTCCATGATAATGTGATATTAAACATCGCTTTAATTTTTTTCAACATCTGGCTAAAATTAACCACTAAAAAAACTGCCAACAACTATTTTCTTAATCAATACTAAGGATTTGATGCAGCTTGGAAAAAGCGCATTTAAACCCTGTCCTTCTAAAGAAATATTTGCTTGAGCTTCTGACTCAACTATAGCAAATCTCTGAATAGTCACCCCAACATCACTGCAGTGAAATACGGTGTTGGCTGCAAACAAGATGCTAGAGCTTTAAACTGTTGGTTCTTTGGTTTAACTTGCATTTTGACATCTGAAGCCAAATTTTCAAAGGCCCTCCCTTAACTAGGCCTTCATAGTAGTTATGAGCACATCAGTTTCCACATCTCCTAGGCCCCCCACCAAAAAAAAATCACCTGCATGCCCAAAACCCTGCATGCAAATGGCAAATTAGGAACTGGATCCTGTTCCTATTGAAATTACTTCAGTGGTGCAGGATTGGGCTGAAGGCCATAATTACCTGATTGGCCCCTCTGGGCTTTTGCATGTGCAAACAGATGCACTTGCAAATATGTCAAATGCAATGAAGGAATTTGAAAATTTGGTCCTAGAGGAAAAATTGCACACTAGAAGCCAATGCCTTGGAAAGCAAGAGAGTTTGGAGGAATTATGGAAGAATTATTACCATATAAGCCAATAAAACACAACAGACAAACACAAATTGTGAGTGACATTTCACCGTTGTTACTGAGACCATGTGGGTGAACTGACAGTGGTGCGGAAATGCGGCTCACTTTGTAAGGAGACATTAAAATACACAGAAGAATAACAAGCTGCACTGCATACAGAGAAGTTGAAAGCTGCCCACCTGTGTCTGTTGAGGGATATTTACAAAGCTTGGATCCCGAGGTCCAACACTGACGAATCGGTTTGCGGGGGAGGTGCTGGGTGTCGAGTAGGCTGTGAAGGGAAGGGACACGTGCGTTGAGGAAGCAGCACTAGATCACACACAAACAACACCAAAACACACTATCTCAGAGCCACCTAAGCAGATGTTTAACACAGAAATGTGCAAACGTTTTAGAGCAAGAGTTTGATTTTAGACACTGGAAAGGTTTGCTTTAATGGTGAATATATAGGCATGTACATAACTGGACTAAAGGAAAGTCATTCCTTTCAACATACTTAAATAAAATGATGTAATGCATCCAGAAGAAGATGTGCTCAGTTCATCTGAACCACTTTTGTCTTGGAGAGGGGCAGGTCTCTCGGTATAAGGCTGTACAACATATATCATAGATCCTGATCCTGCAAACGTGTTCCCAGGTATCTTCAGTCATATGAGGAATTCACATTGATCTCAATAAAGCTATTGATTTAAGTGAAGTTACTCGTGGGTATGTTACCAGGATCAGGCCCTTATTTCATACCAGTAGAGCACAGTATACAGTTAAAGCCCTGATTTTCCCATTGCTGGAGTCTACATGCTCTAAAGTACTCATGTGATCTGTCTGACAAACTAAGATTCCCTTGGTAAAAAAATTATGGGTTGCAGTTTGGTTGGGGTGGTAAGTGCAATCAGTCTCAAGGCTGAAACTCTCTTTAAAAATTGGAATGGCTCCCACAAAATGTAAAGCTATTAAGAGCAACCCAAGCCAAGAACCCAGATTACTTCCAAACCTGAAGTACTTTAATGATTTTATTGCTGCTCTACATCTCTCCATTGCAACTGTCCAGAACTCACGTCAATTCCAAAAACTTTCAGTACTCTAAGTGTTCTGCTGCTTTGACAGCTGCACACACCATCTTCTTTTCTCAGTTTCCTGTGTATGCAGATCTAAATATGTACCTTAACAGTTATATATGTTTAAGGGCCAAGGCATGGACTGTGCTGAATAAAATCCATGACATGTGAAACGATCTAATTGGCAATCTAACTCCCCGATGAAGTGGTAAAAATGGCTGTAAACAGAAGGAAATACTGTGCCAAATTCCAGTGAAGCTAAGTATTGAGGTGACACCTCATATTGAGGAAAAATAAGGATAACTAAATATAAATAAAGATACTGAGTTATCAGTAAAGGTGAAACACTACTGCCCTTTTTATAAAAGCAAAGTGTTTGGTGAAAGATAGACCTTTGGTTTGGAGACTACCGTATACAGCATCCTACTTGTAAAGTCATGTCTTGCTACAAGGATCAGATGTCAATAGACTGATCTTTGAGGATATGTTATCAAAGTGATGCCATGACTAACACATGCTTGAGGACGTCTTAAATATGGATTAAGTCCCAATCCTGTGAGAAATTGAACACTTTCAGTTCCCACTCCAATGGAATTTTAAAGTGCTAAGCACTTTTCAGAATGGTTGCTATGTTGAGTTTCTCCTCAGCCCAAAACTACCGTAAAAGCGTTGCTAATATTCACACAAAACATGGCTGCCTTTCCATAATTTGCAGCAAAGATCTAACAGGAACTTAGTGCACTGTAGTGAGTTTCCGTATTTTTAAGATTATTTTTACAAGGTACTCACTCCTGGCATGTTACCAAGTATTTCTGAGTAATTACAACTAAACTACAAATGCAGGAATAAATGAACAAAATAGAATTTGTGATGCATACGCCTTACTTTTTCATGTGTGTTCACTTGGTAATTCAAAAAAAGCCAGTAATTCACAACGTGTGCCTGTCAGTAGTGTCAGCTATTGAGGTTCTTCTGAATGAGGCAATTTCTTTAGAAATCTATAAATTATCTTTGCTTTAACTTGCACTGCCTCTCTCCTTGTGATTTAACTGCAAGGGGGATCTAACCCAGTAGTTCTCAACCAGAGGTATGTGTACCCCTGGGGGTACACAGAGGTCTTCCAGGGGGTACATCAACACATCTACTTGTTTGCCTAGTTTTACAACAGGCTAGACAAAAAGTACTAGCAAAGTCAGTACAAACTAAAATTTCATACAGACAATGGCAAATTAAGTAACACTCTGAGCACATGTCCAGCACAGGTACCTGATATGGACAGGATATGGTTTTTGGATATAGTGGACTGGAAAAGGATTTGAGGGAAAGCATCCCTTAAGGGAGCTGAGTAAGCGGGTTTTGGGACTCCTACAACTTGTACAGCAGGGAGATGACCTCCCTCATTTTCGTAGCCCCCTTTAAGGGAGCTGAGGAAGCAGGGTTTAGGGCTCCTACATCTGGAACAGTGGAGAACTGACACCCCCTGCCCCCGCTTCCTGCACTGTACAATTTATTGCAAGGTGCTCCCAGACATTTTAAGTGAATAAAGTTGCAGCCTAATTAAACTACATCTATGGCCTCCTGTCTTTCTTCCAGCATGGATGGACAATGAGCAAATAGACCATTTAATTGTTTGGAGCAGGTGCCTCCAGGGAAACAAAGTTCATGGGTGAAGGGAAGAAACCCAGATTTACCTTCCATTTTTCAGCTACTGCATATCACTACATTGTTTTACTGTGGAGAAAGACTTGTGTCTGCATTGTAATTCTCATGGTTTCAGGCACTGATGAACATAAGGTAAAGATTTAAGAGTGAGATGGGCATATAGCACAAGAAAAAAAATTTCTTCGGCACTTCAGTAAACTACAGTGATGACTAGAGTGAATCCTGGCTTCAGGATTGCATGGCAGGCCATAGTACTATGTAGCATTATTTCCATTCCAAATAAGGCACAGGGATGCAATGACCGTCACAAGATTTTGTGATAACTATAAAGTAAACTTCTGTAATGTTACAAATGCACTTGCTAAAAATTTAGATCAATGGGTAGCTATGAAGCTTTTGGAACTATTGTGCACTTTATATAAATGGCCAGTGAAGCTCCAAATTCTCACATTACTTGACTTACAAAAGTGTTCTAAAAGTTACTATATGTTGTTTAGGTACTGACAACCTCACATATATGTTTACTACATTTCAGAGTATAGTATATATGCTAGCAGTGTTAGCCTTATCGTGCTTTCCATATAATTCCCTATCTTAATTATTTTTTGTCAGTTCAAAGACCTTTCATGCCAAGGGATTCTAAGGCACTTCATAAACTATACGCTGTATGCAGGAGCCACTTCAGCTGACCACCTCTGGGGTGGAATGTTTCTTCCTTTGGTGTAGAACCTGCAACTGCTTTTAACTCACTTCCTGAAAATGCTTAGATTTCAAGTTGGTGTCTCCTTAAGAGCAAACAGCAACCGTAAAAAAGTTTACAGCCGAAGAATACTGAAACTACAGGGAGCATCTAGGCGGTGAGAAAGTAATTCCTTAAGACGGAATTTCACCAGGACCCTGGAGCTCAGCTGGTGTGAAGTGCCATAGGACTTTTGAGGACCACATGTGGTCAAGCTCCATTTTGTGTCTCATATAAAAAGCTGAATATTCAACAGCAGCAATCCCTATTACCATGCTGGAACGCTAGTTTGGTAAAGGGAAAGATATCGGGTACAAAAGTGCCAGCTTACTGCATCCCTGAACCACTTCCTGCAATATTCTGGCTTTTCCTTAGAAATTTCCCATCCAAGTACAGTGTAGAGTTTTTCCTGCTTGATACAGGAGGTTGGGTTGAGATATTCCTGGAGGTCCCATAATTTGGCACTTTTACTCTCCTCTTTTTAGGATAGGAACTAGGAAATCCCACTGGTTAGTTAAAGCTATATCAAATTATGTGTTTTAAATAGCTTCCTTTACAGTGGAATTTTCATACTTTATTTTACAGAAGGGGCAACCTGAGGCACAGAAAGGTAACAAGACTAGAATCTTTGTCTTCTGATGGTCAGTCCTGTGTTTTAACCATAAGATCATCCTTTCCTCCCTTCTTGGCTCTTTGGGCCACATCCTGAGCTAATGTATATCTACAAACTTCCTCTGGAAGTTTACACCAGCTGAAACGCTGGCCCTTTGTGTTTGAACAAGAACATTTTCCTGCCTTGCCCGGCCTTGCTTCATCTGGAATCTGCTGTGGGGAATTTGTGACACCATAGTCTGTAGCCATGGAAATGAGCACAATACCACAAATTTGCTATGATGCTTCACTTTAGGAACAAGCAAGAGCGAAAGCGCTGGCAGGGAAAGAACATTTGCTCACACAGGCCTCCGATATTTAGCCAAAATGGCAAGAAATAGCATGAAAGACAAGAGAAAACAACCAACAATGTTATGAGTGTGATGTATAAGGCAGCGCTTCCCAACTTTGCAGAAACCTTTTACCTATACTTTGCTGAAAGAAGTGTTGTCACATGAAAGAGTGTGCAGTCTACCTTTTGGTTGTGAATTAACAAGGATGACTGCCTGCTGGCAAAGCAGAATTCCAGTCAGTGGTAGTCTGATACACTGTCAAGTTTCTCCTTTACAGACCAGGAAGAAAAATAGGCACATATGTCTGATATGAATAGCTACACCATCTTATAAGCTATTTAGTGCTACATTGCACCCTTCTGGTGAGACAGGTATGACGGCACGTATAAGAACGTGCACACATACAATGCTTTGCATTGCAGGAGCGCCCTCCATCGGCGGATCTTAATGCATACTGCAACACTTACACATTCAGCAATGTTGGTCAGTGGTCATCACTGGGAAGGTAGAGCACAGAGAGCTGAACAGGCTTGCTCAAGCGGCACACAGCAAATGTGTGGCAGAGTAAGAACTAGAACCCAAACCTCCTGATTGTCAGTCCTGTGCTTTAGCCACATAATTACTCTTCTCTTCCTGCTACCATTGCTGATTAATGTGAAAGCTTTTTTGTACAAAAGCAATAAGTCTCTTGTGCTACAAATGGAACTGAAAAGGTTCTTCTCCCTGGGCACAGTTATGGAGCATTAGGAAATAACTTTCATTAAAAAAGTCGTGTTTTTTAAAAATAATGGGGTAACAAGATGGAAAAAATCTTAGACACTGTATGGGAATGAGGGTTTCTGCTGAGTCACCCTGGGCTCAGGTGCTAATCCCCTGGGGAATTATTGCTCAGTCAGTTGGTTCTACTAACCTAATAAACTCCAGTTTGTACCTAATGGAGGTGGTGTTTCTTTGGGCCACAGCAGGTCAATTCCAGGAACAGTAAGGCTTTGGAAAACAGCTTAGAGTGATGTTTGTGTTGTGTTGGTTTTGAGTTACCAATAAAACCAAATCCCCAGAAAGGGGAGAGATTGGGTGCTAACTCAGGGTCTGTGTGTTATGTTAAGGATAAATTATTCTGCGAAAAACCTGTGCTTGGAGGAAAAACTTACCTCCAGAAATCCGATGAGCTCCCATCTCCCTTGCATCTCCTCACCAATGGAGATACTACTCTTGCAAATGTGGTAGGACTTACAGCTGGAAATTCTGAGCCCGAGTCTGTGCATCCCATACACAGCGCAGAGGTAAATACCCCAGTGTACCTCCATAGGGTTTTCCTTCCTTAAGCCATGTGATATGGTCATGCTTTCCACAGAAAGTTAATCCCACTGTTGGAGAGTTTTACTGCTGCTCTGAGAATCGTTAACCACCATAACATTGTATTGTGGTCTTAAGTTCTACTTCCCAGGAGAGCATGACATATTGAGCAGCTTCTCCTGGCCTCTTCACCACCCTGGAGGGCTATATTCCAATGTCTATTAGAGCCTCAAAATGCACACTTCTGCAGAGGACTTTTTACCAGATCAAAGGAGGGAAACAGCATGAAACAAATTCCAATCCCCTTCACATATTTCCTTGGGGCCTTTATTCCTCTCCACACAGCAAAAGAGAGTCTGGCCAAATGCTAATATCACTCCTGTATAAGTACTTCCTCTTCCGTTCAGTAAATGACTTCCCTCATTATAATGCCATGGAGGGCAGACAGCCATATAAAAGGGATGCTTCCAGCACTGGTGCCTTGGAACTGTGTAACCATGGAAAACATCTTTTCATGTAGTTTCGGTTGCTCTGTACTGACTATTTGTACTCTAATAAACAACCCCTCCTCCACAATAGCAAAACACTTCTCAGCAAGGACTCTTCTTTCTATGGTATGTTACGTATTCTGAACTCAAGATACTGCCTAAGGATAACAGATACCAGTGCAGTTTGACAGTTTTTACACTTAGTTAAGGACCCCAATAAGCAACAAAGTCCACAGTATAATGGGAGCAAGGAACAGAGTAGGATCCAGGAAATTACTGACTCTGAGTTGTAATGATGGACATTTTCGGATGTATCTCAGCAAAACTTTGTAGCTATAATCTGGCTACCCGTCCTCCATTTTGAAGGACAGTTCTAAATTTGCAGAACATTATGTGACAAGATTGTCCAGCAAGACAAACATATGGAGAGTGGCCTATTCTGTGCTACTATGCTGCGGAAATCAATGACAATGGGAGGGTTCCTATGGATTGGAATAGTGCCATTTGAACTCTTCTGAGACTGTTAAAAATGGGTGTTCCCTCATGGAAAAGTCCTGGCACTTTATTTTGCTATACATGCTTCAACAGGCTCAGGTATGTATGTGATATATTTTTCTTTGGAAATCATTCCTATAGTCCACATTTCCATAAAATGTGGACTTAAAATTGTATTACACACATCTTTAAAACTCAATTCACTCTTCTATTTAACATTCATGACTCTTATCAAATGGAAGGTGCATGCTTGAAAATGTACAGAAGTGGATGTTTAGATATCAGATTGACTAATTACCAACAGTAATTATTTTTCCTAATCTTTTGTTTAAATACCATTAACTAGCTGCTCTTGAGAAAACCTGGATTATCTTGACAGCTCTTGGTTGAACATTCTTTGCCACAACGGGCCAGATCTCCTGGTAGTGTAAATCAGTGTAGCTCCACTGATTTCAGTGTAGGTAAGCCAATTTACATCAGCTGAGAATCTGGCCAAATACACATTTATTGTTTATAGACTCCAAAGATCACATAAAATAAACATTAAGTAATTGTTAAAATGGTTTTGGATTTTTTTTTCTTTTAAATGGCACAAATTGCCCGTAACTTATGAGCTATAATTATAAATGATGGCATGTCTAGTATACTGACTTCATATTTTCCAACTCTAAAGACAGGGAAATACTGAGTTATTTCAAATACCACTCACCAGTGAGTAAACGTTAACCTTTTAGTGGCCCACTACTGAATCTTATTGAAGAGCAAGAAAGCATTAAGTTAACTGATACCTGACTTCAAAAGTGCTAAGACAAATAGGTTCATGATATAAAAAGTGTTGGTCAGAAATAGCTAGAAAACGGGCGGGACGGGGGGAATTTCATTCTGACAGAAATTTTCTGAGCAGTACTAGCAACCATGATCTCTTGACACTTCTAAGTTACGGGCCTGTCTTAGCTTAAATCCCGTGTCTTAAATCTCACCCTCCCAACTTTTCTGTCACAATTATAATTCCCAAGCAAGCCTGAAACGCAAACAATCCTGTCCAGTTAAAGGATGACATGAAAACACAAGAAATGTCAGGACCGTGCAATGCCCCATGGAACCCACCATGTCACACCCACAATACTGGCCTCTGGTCTCTGAGGTGTGAATCACCTGAGTTGTGCCTGAAGCTTTAAGAACTTGGGCTTTATATTTGTTAAATAATACATGCCTCCTTGGACATCAAGCAGTGGCCACACGCAGCATTTAAATAATTTGAAAGCATCCCAAGGATTTGCTGTTTAGAGTACATTGATTTTTGGGCACTCTCCATCTAATCTATCTAATGTGCTTCCTCAGTGGCCATCTCTGAAATTGTAAACTCTCAAGGAGGCATTTGAAATAAAAATGTTTATCATTCCAATAATGGCTTATTCTTGGACTTCATTCTGGATTCATTTAATTGGGGAACAAGTCCCCCTGCCACTAAAGTACTGAAAACTTCCGCTTTGTTTTTCAATGACAATTTGAGCATCGTTTCATTAAACCATTTGCAAGTAACTCCCTGTATGCCCAAAATGTTTAAAGCTTCAATCCCAGCTGATGCACATTTGCTTCCTAGCAGCGTGAATCCAAAATGGTGGCTCCAATGTGCATGCAGGAATTTGTATATTTGACTTGTGGCTACACAAAATACATGAGGGCTGTGTGGGTGGTGAAGAGAAAATTAATGCTCTCCCCCTCAGTAGAAGAAATACCACAAGCTACCTGCACCAAATGCAGGGCCTGCCAGAGAGCTGGTCATAAGGGCAATGAGTCTGGGTTCATCTAGAAAGACTTATTCCCAAAGAAACTATAAAAGGACTGAGCTCCAGGGAGTCTGGCCTGGTCTGTACAAGAAGCAAGACCCTCTGTGTGGGTTTGCCCCTGAGTTCAATGTAGTGCTGTCTAGTGTTGGTCATGGGACACAAGTGGAAGGCCAGCAGCATAGCTTCTTCATG
Source organism: Chelonia mydas (assembly GCF_015237465.2). Classification (NCBI taxonomy): domain Eukaryota; kingdom Metazoa; phylum Chordata; order Testudines; family Cheloniidae; genus Chelonia; species Chelonia mydas. The sequence continues at coordinate 89,940,466 of NC_057854.1, forward strand.
AAACTACAGAGCATCTTGAATATCCCAGCTCCACCCCCATACATTAGCTGCTGGCCATGAGTTTTCCAGTGTGTAACTATGTGCAGTGCCAGCAGTATTTAGTTAAAATAACAAGCTGTGATTTTTGTCTATCTTATGCAATTGACAACTGTGAAATTAAGTTGGGAAGCACAGTCTGCTCCTCCTGGTTGGTGAACAGAAGACACATGGTAGATGAAACAGCATGAACCTTACTGAACTCTCTCTCCCTTGTTGCAGGGGTACTTACTTGGTGAAGTAGGAGAGGCGGCACCTCCTTCTGTCGATGTGGTTGGAGGTTTTGTGTCTGGCACGGGCAGAGGCACAGGCCTAGCCATTGGTGGCGGCGGCGGCGGTGGCAACATTGGGGTAGGAAGGAATGGATTGTGCACCTTGCCTTGGCTGCTGCCATTGGGCTGCCAAAAACAAAAGACAAAATTAGCTATTAGCGGCCTCCAGCAACAGAAGAGGCCAGTTTGAAATTCGGTGTAATGAATGCTTAATTTCTCAATGTTAAGTAAAAAACAGGTGGGAATGAAAAATTGCCATTATCTGTTCGCCATTTACTTCACTGGGCTTTGTACCGCAACCCATCTCCAAATCTTGCAATAACTGTAAAAGACCTTTAAACCCATCTTTCATTTTTAAGCAAGAAATTCACCCTATTTAGTGGGCCAAACTGTTTCTCCAAAGTTAGCAACTGGTCAGAATCACCCCGAACCAAATTATAATCTTGCACTGTGTAACCACTAAGTTACCTACAGTACAAGTTTAGGCAGAATTTTGTCTCCCATTGCACTTTCTATATTCATTCCTCTACTGTTCCCTTAGGATATCTGTGCCTGGGACGTTAAGTTTAAATTTCTTAAGAAACTGCTCATGAGTAGGAAAAGAGATAATTTTGGGATGGTTTAAAAGTCAAGCAGATATCTTATTTCATGGGAAAAATACGGTAATGTATTTTTAAGCAACCTGCACTCCTACATTCCCATAAAATTACCAATAGCACAGCTCCCATTTCAGCTGCCATTAGGTATCTGCTTAGAAACAATTGAGCTTATATCTGCTTTATTTTCAATATTAAAAAAGTACAGGTATTTTGTTCAGGATGTACATAATCAGAGGCAGGATGGTTCTGCATACTCAGCTATGCTATTTCAAGTGATTACTAGGAAAACTCCTGTCCATTAGTAAATAAGCTTTCAGCATCACAAAAACAAGGACTGGGTATGGAAAATCTCAATCTTAATGTAAAACTAGACTATTGAGAACCATACGAATTGATGGCAGTATCATTATAAAGAAAAAAGTAGGACAGTCTGTGAATCAGGTACTCTGTTTTAGTGACAGAAATGACAAGATCAGTTTTGACAGCACTCCACAAATTGATCCTAACTGCAGTTCTTCTGGCACTGAATGGCCAAGTTTCCATTGATAAAAGCTCAGTTTTAAATACAGATACATATTCTGAATACTGCTGAGGAAAAATTGTACTTAAATCTCTGCTTAGGTTTCCACTAATAGGGATTATTTAGGACTAAGGGCCCAATCCTACAACCATTTACAGGCCTGATTCTCATTTACGCTAAAGCCACTTTAACGGCCGTGGCAATGTACGTGGGTGCAACTCAAATTTCCACTGACAGTGATGTAAAATGGCCCTAGTGTAAATAGAATTAGGCTTATATATGTATGTAACTGCATTAGTAGTACTGTTGCCTTCAGGAGTACAGTTACTCATGTTTGTGGGGTTGAGGCCTTACTCAAAAGTAATTTTTCAGAGATGTTTTTCAACATACAGCACCTTTAATAAACTAATATATTCAGTAACACTTCTCAAATACTTTCTTGTCTTACAAGTAGGCCAATTTTCTACCAAGTAGACCTTTGCTGTATGTTCATTGTGAATGTGCTAACAGTTCATAACGGTTTGAGCTAAACTAAGCAAATGAATACTCAAGGAAAAAGAAAAGCACTCTATTGATTTGTTGTCTAGACATAAATGTAACTGCTAACATATTGCAGACATTATTCAAAGCCAGTATTGGCTGAGATATGCATGATCAGGTATTTTGGTAAGAAAAAAGTATTGAAGACAACATAACTTATTAAATAAAATTAATGCTAAGAATTACATTAATTCTGCAGGTTCATTAACAATTTCAACATTATGTATATAAGAAAAGTAATAACAATTTTGACAATCATTATTCTGCTGATTGGACACAATTACATGCATTTTATTTCATAAAACGTTCATAGCATTATTGTAGACACGATGTAAATAAAGTTTCATTTCTGTATTTGACTGGAATGTTGTTTCAATAAAGTGAAGAGGATGATTCACTTTAGTTGATTAAAAAATGAAAATGCTTATTTGAAGCATTGGAACACTGCTTAATTCTTCATAGAGATAAGGGGGAAAGATAACCGCATACAGAAATAACAAACTATAATAAACTGTACTTTTAACATCTTGGGTTCAAGTACTGGTCAACTTGATCTAAAGTGCTGTATGACAGTATTTTTTTTTAAATGAACTTAGCTGATCTAAAACAGCTGTTTCTCACCCTCCCTTTTCTTGCTCTTCCCCCCGCCAACGCCAAAGGAATAATTAATAAAAATTATTTGGCCTTTGTATTTTGTTAAACCCAGTGGAACTAGGGTTCATATGTCTGAAGCTGAAGCATCGGTACAGGGATCCCAGAAGGTCATTGAACCACCAGTCCTTTCTGACTATCAAAGTACATTAATTACACCACAGTGTACGTTTGTTTTCCTGTAGTTAGTGCTTTTTTCCCCCCTTGTAGCAGCTATTTAAGGTACTACATTCACATGTGTGATACACTGTTAAGATAATTCCATAGTTAGGTGACATCGGACAAACACTTCTGAAGAAATAAAAATGGCTTCCTTACATTGAGGAACCCCACCTGTCCAGCCTGCTGACCAGCATCCGGGCAGACAAGTTGGACAAACTCTTTCAAAGTCTCCTGAGGATGATAGCGGATTGCTGGGTGTGAGAAGTATGGCCCAGGCTGCTGAATAATGGGTGATGTTGGAAAATGAAGAGTCGATGGTGTTGCATGCGGACTTGCTATAGGAAAGAAAACAAAGAAGTTATATGGAGCAGATTTTTGCATTAGATGACAGTTCAAATCTATGCAGTTGAATTATATTATAGCTCTACTTTGTCTTTTTTTTTAACGTACACTATTATTTATATATTTGATGTTCACAATTGCTATATCAGACCGCACTGCGTCCTACAGTCGCTTCAGAGACAATGCTGAGGGCAAATGGAGCCAAATATTTTAAAACAACTTTCTGTGTTTTTAGTGCACATTTATAAAGAAACCAGCGGTCCTTGATAAAAGTGACAACTATTCATTACCTTAAGAGCCTTTCTAATGAATTGAGCAATAAAAACTGTATTTGGGAGATTAGAGTTGATTTAATTGACATTTCATATAACTGATTTGCACATATGGATCTATTTTTATTTTGTACTATAAATGGTCATTGTTTTAATGATGCTCTTGTACCTCATATATGTCATATTTTCACACCAGTTTGGAAACATTTTTAAGTAACACATTTTCATATGATGCTCACATACGAAGGGGCAAGCTCATTTTGCAAATGACATTCACAGCCCCCTTGTACAACTTTGAAATCAAATCTCAAACCAGCCCCTAAGCCACAATCAGGAATGATGTTTAAGGGAAGGTAAATTGGTGAATGTACACACCAAGGAGCCACACGAGAGAAGGGTAACAAGAAAAGCTACTAACAGGACAGTCAAGGTGTAAACTAAAAGAGCCCCTTTTGCAAATTTTGCTTTCAGTTTAATCCATGCAACACTACTGATCTCAACAGGATTGTAGAGGTGTAACTGAGGGCAGAAATATATCTCCTCTCCCCCATACTATAGAGCAGAGGTGGGCAAAATATGGCCTGCGGGACCGTCCTGCCCAGCCCCTGAGCTCCTGGACCGGGAGGCTAGTCCCCGGCCCTTCCCCCACTGTTCCCAGTCCCCCGCAGTTATGCCGCCACGTGGGCCGCGGGGCTGCGAGCTCCTGTCACTCTGAACGGCATGGTAAGGGGGTGGTGGCGGCGCGCATGCGCAGCGGTGCAGCAGTTGGGTAGGGGGTCCCGGGGGGCAGTCAAGGGACAGGAAGCAGGGGGAGGTTGGATGGGGCGGAGGTTCTCGGGCGGTCAGGGAACAGGGGGTTTGGATAGGGTGTGGGAGTCCCAGGGGGCCTGTCAGGGGCAGGGGTGTGGCTAGGTTGGGGCAGTCAGGGGACAGGGAGCAGGAGGGGTTGGATAGGGGGTGGGATCCCAGGGGGCGGTTTGGGAAGGGGAGTCCCAGAAGAGGGCAGTCAGGGGACAAGAAGCAGGGGGGGTTGGATGGGTCAGGGGTTCTGAGGGGGGCAGTCAGGGGGCAGGGGTGTGACGTTATTGACTTGAACTGGGACCGTATAGAATATTGTTGCAACCAAGGTCCTGTAGTGGCACCAAAATGTGTATAAAGGCGGTCAAATAAGGTATCTAAGACAAGGTTATGGTTTGCTGATTAGGATTATGCTATCTGTTTGCATGTATCATTTTTGTATTTAAAGATATAGGTATTGGCTCTATACTGTCTGTATTCCAAACTTATGCTATGCTTCTGGGTGACACCCCAGACAAGTTGGTGTCAGCTCTGCCTAGCCTGCTTGATGGCCCACTGAGGACCATCAGCTATACAAGTGACCCATTGAGAGAAGGCAGACACGCCTTGTGACTCAGTAAGGTGTGCAGGAACCTGCCTATGGACAGAACTCTGAGGTTTTTCCAGGCTATGTGCTGGACTGCTTGTCTTTGGAACAAAGAAAGAAAGACCACATGGCGACAGAATATAAAAAGCTGCAGCAGCTCCTCCATCTTGTCTTCAGTCCTGCTTCTTATCTCTGGAGGAACTTTGCTACACTGAAGCTTTGAACGAACGACTGAATGACCCATCCCAGCTGTGGATGTACTCCAGAGACTTGATTTGAGCCTGCAGTTTATTCTATCACTGCTGCAAGCCTGAACCAAGAGCTTTGCCATTACTGTATGTAATTGATTCCATTTAACCAATTCTAGCTCTCATCTATATCTTTTTCCTTTTATGAATAAACCTTTAGATTTTAGATTCTAAAGGATTGGCAACAGCGTGATTTGTGGGTAAGATCTGATTTGTATATTGACCTGGGTCTGGGGCTTGGTCCTTTGGGATCGGGAGAACCTTTTTTCTTTTACTGGGGTATTGGTTTTCCTAACCATTTGTCCCCATAACGAGGGGCACTGGTGGTGATACTGGGAAACTGGAGTGTCTAAGGGAATTGCTTGTGTGACTTGTGGTTAGCCAGTGGGGTAAAACCAAAGTCTTCTCTGTTTGGCTGGTTTGGTTTGCCTTGGTGTGCACAGAAACCCCCGCCTTGGGCTGTAACTGCCCTGCTTTAAGCAATTTGTCCTGAATTGGCACTCTCAGTTGGGTCCCGCCAGAACCAGCCTCGTTACAGGAGGCCAGGCTGTTTGGGGGGCACAGCCTTTCCTACCCAGCTCTCCATACAGTTTCGCACCCCGATGTGGCCCTCGGGCCAAAACGTTTGCCCACCCCTGCTATAAAGGATACCTTTACCCAGCTCCTTGCCATGCAAGTTAGATGCTCCTAAGCTCATATCCATTTCCTCATTGTGTAACTAAAGCCACCATGTTACAGCACCTTGAATTTTGCTCCTTTTCTCATGAATCAGATTTTATCCTCTCTTCATAGAAATCTATCGGCTTCGTTGGGGTATAAGCTTTTCTCTCATACTCAGGTTTATTTCTCACCCAAAACTAGTAATTATATCATTGTAGCTCCCTCACCCACCAGTTCTATTAAACTTCTATGGACTTCTGTGCCCATATACCTCATTTGTAAACCACAAAGAATAGATCTGATAAAAGCCTTGGGAAGCATTCAGTATCTAGCTCAAATTCTTGCACTGGATTTGGAGTATGTTTAATACACGGGAAAAACCAAAGCACAGGCTCACTTAACAGTATATGGGAAAGGTTGAAGGGATGCAGAAGAATACGCCAAAATCAAATTGGGCAGAAGTAAGCCCTCATTTCTCAATGATTGTTATAAAAGGACCTTAACTAAACAAAAGCTAATTTCTCTCCCTTCATGCATTGGCAGTTTGACTGCATGTTACTTTTCTTTATTATTAAATCTTTTCTGCTCATAAAAGTTCGTACAATCTTGGAGGCTTCAGCTGTTATCACTTACTGCTTGGGATTAGGAATAAAAGGTCCCCAACAGGTTTGTTTTTGCAGCATCCTACTGGACTATATTAGTGTTTCTCAAAGGGTGGAATGTGGGCCTCAGTGAAGTATTAGGAAGGGTTAGTTTATCAGCGCAAGGATCTAAATTAATTACAATGGTAATGTGCCAAGTACTTCTGTTTTAGATGTGTTAAAGTTTGAGAACTACTGGACCAGAAAGGACCCAGGAACTAAAACCCAGGCCTGCAGAGCCTGAGGGGGCTGATATTCCCACTGTGCTACTAGGTGGTCATGCAGATGCATGGCCAGGGAGCATTGTGGAGAGTAGATGCTGCAGGAAGTACTACCCACAAGACCAAGAATGACAGTACCCGCTCTCTAATTGGCCAAGTGCCCCTATTTAACCCCAGGAAGTTTTCTGGGCCACCACACAGACCTTGGTCTGCTGCTGATTTTGACCCTGCCTCCTGTCTCTTGATTCTAACCAGGTACTATCTCTGGTATCCGACCCCAGCCTGACTCTGACCTGACTTTTGCTTGCGGAACCTGGCCTTGCGATGCCTCCTACTCCAGTCTGGCGACTCCTGTCCCTGGGGGCCAGACCTCAGCCCAGCTGGGACCTCTAGGCAAGACCGCCTAGGCCCCAATCCCTCCACTGCTCTGATCCTCTATGGTTGTTCCTATACTCAGGCTAATTCATGAGGGCAAAAAACAGGGTCTATAATGGATATGCCAAGAGACCTACCTCAGTAAGGAAGCCATTATTATGGAATTCTGTGTGCCTGAATGTGTAAATCCTCATGCACAGTTTTAATCAATCAGAGGACATGAAGTAAAACAGACATGGACTGTTCAAATTCAAGCTGATTTTTCCCCTCCTTTTGCTCTCTTAAGGTATTTCAGAAAAGTCCCTACTTTTCTCGTTTCTAGTTATCCTCACTATTCCAGCTGACTCTTCATAAGTTCATTTAACTCAAATTCTCCCTCCCTCCTTCCCTCCCCACCCCATTTTTCATTTAACAAAATTTTAGACAATGATATGTATTCAGCTCTGCAATCTTGATGTTAGTTAATTGCCTCTTCCCTTTTCATTGAGCCATTGCAGATTTACACAGGTTGGACAGACACTTAGATTCTTTTCATTTTACTTGTTACTTTTGGCATCGACTCTTTAGACTGATTCCCAGTTCTGTGGGAGGATCCCAAGAAAAGCTGTCAGGAGAGCTGTGCGAATAGTAAAAACTAATCTCCCCTCAGGTGTAGCATGCTCTTAGCCAGTATTATATCCACACTCCTTCCCCCAGACACATGAAACACCACAGCTTAGTCTAGATTTTGCAAAAATTTACCATCTCAGCTGTTAAGCAGTAATAACCCAGTTGCAAAAACTTAACGTCTTAACTAGTATGTCTATTATATGTATGTATATTACTAGTATGCACTATTAAAAGAACATGACACTCATTTGTCCACACAGCAACAAGAAACCAGCTAATAAACTGTACATGAAGTGAGAGGCTGCATACGAAGTCTCAGGAATTTGTATTCCCAAGTAAGACTTTTAACAGGTCAAAGATGTATGAAAACTCTCCACCAAACTCAGCGTATTGTATCAGTTGACAGCTTCCACTAGATACACCCAGCATTATCTAATAGCTAGAGTACAGGACTGGGAATCGGGAGACCAGGTTTCCAGTCCCGCCTCTGAAAAACACTCACTGTGTGACCTTGGGCAAGCCATTTCAGCTAAGATTTTCAAAAGTGTCCATTAAGGTGGTAAAAAACCAGGCCTGAAGTGTCTGAAGTTAGTCACTTGTAATTAATGGACACATCTGAAAATGGCCTTAAATTCTCTCTGCCGCAGTTTCCCCATCTGTAAACGGGGCTACTACTACTTACTTACTTCACAGAGGGTACAGCGAAGTTTAATCAGTGGTTGTTTGTGATCCGAAATCCTTAGATGGAAGACAACACAGAAGTACTTTTATTTTATGTATTTATTATTCAGGAAGTCCCAAACCGCTTATTCAGGGCTCTCCTTTAAACCTGAGAAATTCATATTTTATTATGGACTTTACCTATTCAGCGATACAAAAAATAAAAAAGAATGCCGGTTTGAAAGTCGGGGCTTCATTTCTACCTGCAGTAGGAATGCAGAGGTAGGAATCTTTAGTGTTAATAAATCTTGTGCCTGTCTGTGGGGGGAATAACTCTCCTATCTCAAGGCAAGCGTGAATATTTCAAAGCACACATGACTCTAATTCCATTGAAGCTCACCTGAATCATCTCAGTCTTTTTACTGAAGAAAATGAGATGATAATGTACGGTGGCCTGCAACAGATACACCAGCATTTTAAAACTACTATGGCTGGGCCAAGTAATTATGTGCTACAGCTGTTGCACGCTGTGCTCGCTTTTTCAGTGGTTTATGGGTTTTTAGTGCTATGCAGCATAAAAGTTAGAGGATTTTTTTCAGAACGCTGAATTCCAGTGTCGGATTATGAAGGCCAGTCTTGTCTGACTTTCTCCCTCCTTGATTTGTAGTAGCCAATAACAAACTAAATTACGAATAAAACAAGTCAGACTCATTGATTAGATTAGCATTTCACGTGTGTCGGGCAGATGAATAAAAGATTAAGTTGTAAATTGTCTTCAGTTATATGATTAGATAATAAAGAATCAGTTAATTTGAAGCAGGATATAGTTTTATTTGTATCACCCAACCCTTTCCTAGAACCCTGGGTGAAACTACAAACATACCAAAGCTGGACACTTCAATAGTTGATCTGTAAGACATTAAAGACAAGCCAAACAACTGTGCCATAATGTGAAAAAATCTTACACATTTTGCAGAGTCTGAACGCCCAGCACAGATTAGCTGTGGCCAGCTAAGGCCAGACTGGGGTCCTTTCTCACGCTGGTGGGCACTTACTGCAGTAGTCCTAATGCAGTCAATGGGACTCCTCTGGTAATTGCTTGCCAGAGTGCAAAGGGACTTCATAATCTGACCGTCAGCAATGACATCAAATCCTCCCACCTCTCCCATCAAGGAATGAATGGTTCCCAGCGTATGGGACACAGACATACTGATCCACTTATATTGTCCCCTCCCATTCATCCTGACTTCTCACCAAGCATCCTTCCAGCCAAGATGAATGGTTGAAATTTCCTTCTTCATAATGCTGCTCCTTAAGTCTCCAACAGGGTCACTGTTTGACATGCAGCATTCCTCATCTCCTACCCAGCAAATGATTTTTACCCCTCTCCCAAGCTCCCAGCCCAAGGAAGCAACAGACTGCGTACTCAAACCCAGTTCTTACAGATGGCAGTACAAAGCACACAGCCCTAGACCATCCGACTAGACAGATGGAGTATTGGTTTCACTGGGGCACAACGCTGAAATAGCTATTGTATAAAGTGATAATTAAGTTTACTACTAGCTCATTAAACATTGATCATTCTTCCTAGAAATAGTAACACTATAATCATAATGAAACAAGCAGTATTTTGTATCAGCTTGTTTTTGACTTTATGACAATTAAGAAAGTATTTTAAAAAAGTCATTTATCTAGAAATGTTATATTGTGGTTTGTTCTCGGAGACATTTCCTTTCAGGCTTTTAAGATGCCTTAACTCCCTGCATGATGTGAGCCTTCTCACAGCATTAAAGTGGTGCAAGTGCCAGTTCGAATTATGCAAGATGTATCCCACCCTTTGTACCCCTAAGGTACTTATTCTCAAAATTGACCATATTAGAGTACTAATTGGCTAAGCCACCATGCTGGCTGATGTGAAATGCTTTCAAACACCATGAAACAGCTGTGTTTATCGGAAATATGAAGAGTGACTTTTTAATAAGGAAAGCTGGCAATGATCCAGATTTGTTGAAAAGAACTTGCACTTCTGTGGATAATACAATACAAGAGGTAAAGAAGAGAAGATTAAAACAATAACTTTAGAAAGCAGAGATTTTTGTGATGAAAGCACTTACCCAAAACAAGAAAATAAATTGAGAAACTTGGGCTGGAATTTTTAAAGTCACCTAAGGGAATTCATGAAGTCCCACTGAATTTCAATGGGAACTGCATGCCTAACATCCTTTGAAGATCTCAACTTTTCTTACTACCTTTTGGAAATGGTCTTGGGTGGCCAAACACAGGCTGCTGACTTTTTCAATGTGGCCTGGGGTTCCCCTCACCTTTAATACAGAGATGCTGACCACAGAAACTACAGGTCTGTGTATACAGGCTATTCACTGAACCAGGTGGAAAGCCACTCAGATCATGATGGAATATAGTACATTGCTGGGATCTGTCCTCCTCATGGGTGGAATTCATCCCTATGCAGGCCAGCACAAGACCAACACACTGCTGAAGTCCTGCATCATTCTGCAAAATAGAGGTTAAGTGGGCTGTCGATCTGGCTTGAGGATGAGTAAAATCAGGTAGTCCTCACAACAGACACTGGAAGCCCAATCTTGTTCTCGGTGAAACCATTGAGAGTTTTGCCTTCAGTCAGAACAGGAGCAGATCCTTATCTGATACTCATAAGAATGGCTGGGATTTGTGTGTCACTGATATTCTACCCTTGCATCAAGTAGGTAATTTTTAATTGTACCTTCAAAATACAACAAAATAGAGTTCACCCAACATACTTAGGCTGCAAGATCTTTGGAACAGGGACTGATGATAAATACAAATAATGATACAAATGATATACAAACACCCAAGCATGATGGATGGAGGGTCTGATCCTGCTCCCATGGACATCAATAAGAGCAAGACTGGACACATAACGGCTTATGTTCAGAGATGTTGAGTGCTTCCATTTCTATTACTGAAGTCACATGGAGCTTTGGGCATTTAGCACTTTTGAAAACCAGACCCATAATGTCCTCAGTTCTGGGTTGGGTCCTGGTCCCTTTATGCTGGTCCTGCATAATAAAGTGTTGGAAACCATGTGCAACTTCCACTGGGAAATATTCATGGTGTAATTAAGATTTCCCAGTGGCATAGTACAGGCAGAAGGGCCTTGTGCCAATGCCCCCGAGGGCCACAGCACAGGGTGTGTGCCTGGGGATTGTCTATGGGTGGGGCTGAAATATCCTGGGCTCTGGCTATTCTGAGCTGCTATATTAAAGTCCTTAGTGTCAAATTGACCCCTAGCAAAGCCAGAAAGTAGGGCTAGACTGAAGTCCAGAATTGGGGCCAAGAATTAAGCTCTTGAAAACACAGTGACATTCTTCTACATATGCATGATAAGAAATACTGAAGGAATACTTAAAAAGGTATAAAAACTGAAGAATGCCTCTACCTCCTAAACAAAACAAACTGTAGGTTTAACCAAAGATCTTTTCAATGGCCAAAAACTACCATGTAGTCACCTAGTGGGGTTTCCTACTTCAAAATCAAGCACTGGCAACTTTTGCATTTTTTTTGATAATCAAGATGTGTTTTCATATACAAAAGGAAAAACTACCACTGGGGAAAGGTGTAGTGGTTATTTCATAAAGAAATGCAGTTGCTAAGTTTACAAAAGAAATGTAAATTCTCTTTTCAGAAAAACCCTACAACCTTTATGTGTGTGATGATATAATTCTGCTTTGATACTAAAAAGGGCATGGTAATGTAATCTGTGACTTTGGAGTGATATATTGCTGTTAAGTTAATAGGACTCCACATTCCCATTTCTAATATCAGTGTTTTCCCCCCCTCTTTCATTCTGTAGATGGTAAGCTGATACTACATAAACATTGTTAAAGCTATAGTTCCACGCTACAGTAATTCACTTAACTTTAACATGATTTATGGTTCTGTCAATAGGGGAGGTTGAAAATCCTAAGCTCTGATGCTTAAACATGGGTTCCATATTTAAAGTAATAATGTGCTTTTTGTGTGTGTCTGAGGTTACAGAATTTAGCATAAAGCAGAGATAAAAATATTACAGTTCAATGCACTGTTAAAAGGAGAGTGTAACTTCATGGACACATCAAAGAAAGCAATGAAACCGAATATATAATCAGTGATAGAGCACGTAAAACACTTAGGTCCTTCAGCACTATATTTTTATATTATTTTTTAGATTTGCATGACATCTTATAAGTATTTGTACACCCTTTCCCCTTTTCTAAATACTTTGGCTCAGTTAGATCAGCTCTCTTTGTCAGGATGAGTTTAAATCTAGGTCCACTTTGTTAATCACCCCCCATTATTCTCTCTGGCACTTCCCCCAAGGCATTTTGCCTCTTTAAGAGATTAAGCGACCAAGTCATCTTGTTGCTCTAACATGTCCTCACTGGAACAATGTATTAACACAATTCCTCTGCAAAAGAGCCCTCTTTAGAAGTTTGCTGCAGGGATGACAAATTAACCCAGCATGGTGTCCCACACATCTATCTCAGTACAAATTATTAGTGTAATAGAGCTTTTAGTTATGCATTTATCTGGTAATTATTGAACGGTTACACAAAACGAAGCTGAGCAATCATGGCCCTTTATGAGGCAATCTCAGTGGGTGGTCTTACAGTTAATTTAGGATAGTCGTCCTCTAAGCAGTTCACTCACACACAAATTAGCTAAACAGCCTGTTTCTTTAAATATTTCCTATGTCACAGGGTAACGCTTTACAATACAATAAAGGTAGAGTTTTAATTACACGGTTCCTGACTTTTGTTTAGTTGGAGTTTTAACCATTAGCAAGCCTCTCCAGTTTCAGCTGGGATGTTAGAGAAAACAATATTTGGGTGGTGAATGCAATCATTACTAAACCCTGCCTTTGAAGTTCTCTGTTAGGAAACTGCTTTTCCTCTACCTTCCATATTATCTGAAGTAGGGCCAAACTCAAACACTTAACACATACGGTTGGCTACACACAGGAATAGCCCCATTATTATTTTTAAATTGCCTCGGCAAGTTAGTATGTTGGTTACGTGTCACTGTGTGAGCTAATCTGCGCTGGGCGTTCAGACTCCACAAAATGTGTATGATTTTTTCACATTATGGCACAGTTGTTTGGCTTGTCTTTAATGTCTTACAGATCAGCTATTGAAGTGTCCAGCTTTGGTATGTTTGTAGTTTCACCCAGGGTTCTAGGAAAGGGTTGGGTGAAATATGAGTCATCAGTGTGCCCTTGTTGCCAAGAAGGCTAACGGCATATTGGGCTGCATTAGTAGGAGCATTGCCAGCAGATCGAGGGAAGTGATTATTCCCCTCTATTAGGTGCTGGTGAGGCCACATCTGGAGTACTGCATGCAGTTTTGGGCCCCCCACTACAGAATGGATGTGGACAAATTGGAGAGAGTCCAGCAGAGGGCAACAAAAATGATCAGGGGGCTGGGGCACACGACTTATGAGGAGAGGCTGAGGGAACTTGACTTGTTTAGTCTGCACAAGAGAAGAATGATGCGGGATTTGATAGCAGCCTTCAACTACCTGAAGGAGGGTTCCAAAGAGGATGGAGCTCGGCTGTTCTCAGTGGTGGCAGATGACAGAACAAGATGCTATGGTCTCAAGCTGCAGTGGGGGAGGTCTAGGTTGGATATTAGGAAACACTATTTCACTAGGAGGGTGGTGAAGCACTGGAATGGGTTACCTAGGGAGGTGGTGGTATCGCCATCCTTAGGGGTTTTTAAGGCCCAGCTTGACAAAGCCCTGGCTGGGATGATTTAGTTGGTGTTGGTCCTGCTTTGAGCAGGGGGTTGGACTAGGTGACCTCTTCCAACCCTAATCTTCTATGATTCTATGATTCTGTGATATAGCACACAATAACCAGCACTCTGAGGAAACATCTAGGGGCAACTGGAGATATTCCTTTCTGGAATATATTATTCCACAATGGTATACGTCACTGTATAGCCCACTCCATTAAAGTCAGTCAGTACAAATTCACTAAGTGATTTGCTGCATGTTAGTTTAACGGGCAACCTACAGGCACAGTTTTGAAGCACAATGCCACACTTTGGTGACCACCCAAGTCTCAGTGGAAATACTGTACCATGTGGGAAAACCACATTAAGACAACAGTAGGCACCCCCCTAGTGCTTTTTTTCCTGCATTCCTCTCTTCTGCCCACGTATCCGTTGCTTTGGGTTCCTCACTTTCTGTCACATCCCCTGTTCTTTGCGTTTATGTGCCTCCTTCATTTCTCTCCCTAATATACCATTCTTAGTACTCTTTCCTTCTTTTCTTTCTGCAGGATCTACACAGTCATAGTGTGAGAACTGATGTACCTGTCAAGATTGGCTGTTGTATGAACCTCTCTAGGATTTCATGATCATGGTCAGTTTAACTTTGTAGCCAGCTCCAGGTGGTAAAGTCACTAAAGTGTAAGGAGCTTCTGGGGCATCAGTGCATTGCTACTATGTAATTATTGCTAATTATTTCAGTATTTTGCTGTCTGGTAAAGATTGCAAGCAGCCTGATGGCTAGGAAACAGGTTGGCTTTGCAATGCATAATAACTTTATTGGAACACACTGACCACCGAAAATGTTACCCTCATGTAATGTAAGTATATTACTTCAGAAATAAAAATCTTGGTGCTTGAATTTTTAAGAATTTTCCATTTATTTGAAAGCTGATAGTCATGTCAAAACTTAAACCTAAGGCTATAGGCACTGCCGCCAACTGCCAGACATAATACCTTAGTTTGAGACCTATGTATCCTGCTTCAGAGAGGATCAAGGTTCGTGGCGTCAAGCCCAGAAAAACTGCCCTCACTAAGTGAGGATCCATGAATCAGTTTGGTAGCTTACCACTAAAGAAACCTGGAACTTGCTACCATCTGTTGGCTGTAGGGAACAGAAGGGACAGTCACTAAAGAACTAAAATCCTTGGGCCAGGACTCACTGCTCATCTGATTCTCCGGCCAGCACCGGATTCTGTCAGCTGGCCACTGCATAGGTGAGGTAAGAGCTGGCACCAGCACCAGCACAGAGGAGAAGCTGCCACACATGGCCCTCCATAGCACAGCACAGCTGCTTGCTTCAGTCCATTCCTGGGGGGGTTTCTACCTGTTTCATTCAGTGGAACACTTCATACCAGACACATCCACTTTTGGACCAGCTTCCTAACCCTGACCCCCCAACAGCTTTGTTCTCACAATGTTTCATTCAGCAGACTGCTAGGAAAGGCTCAGTGCATCCTTAGTCATTTCCAAACGAGGTACACTAGGACAGGGTTCCAAGGAATGCTCGGAAGGCTGTGAAAGCTGCAAGTGTGTGATGGAGAACTTAAAAGTAATGGACTGCCAACGGCATATCCCTTAAACATTCTACATACATTTCTTTGCTCTCTATTTTGCACATTGTGTGCAAACAGTTTGTATTAGTATTAATGTGAAATGTTTGTGGTGCACACACACTCCCCCCTCAAAAGGAAAATAGATCCTTTTGTAATTGTTTGGCTGACTCAGGGGTTTATTCTGATTGTGACCTACTTATATACAACTTCTTTCTCGCTGATTTTTCTCGGCAGCATGGAGACTGTTTAGTACACTGTATTCACCCCAAAGAAGACCCAAAATATTCTGCATGTCTGACCGCTGGCCACCAATACATGATATAAGAGAACTCATGGAGATTTCTCACCATACGAGGTGAATGGACAGTGTACACTACATTTTACTTGGCATTTTGCCACTAAGTTGTGCAACCTCCAATAACTAGTAATATATAATAATTGTTTGGAGAATATATCAATTCATATAATGAGGTTATTGCTCCCTAAGTGTCATCTTCTTATGCTTGAAAAGCTTCTCTCCTTCCTCCTCTGCTGCTGATTCTAATGTACACTTTGCAGGATTGAACAAAGGTCACAGTCTGGATTTGCAGATGGTAATATAGTAATCCACCTCAGAACAGAATAATTGTTGGAGAAGAGGAATAAAGACAGCCAGTGATCAGTGGAAATAGAGTCCTGGAAAGGAGCCATCTATCCAATAAAGATTCCAGTTTGGAACATGACCCTTCCAGGTGATATTCTTAAAAGGACCTCAGATACTAACAGAGAGTGGGATTTCCTTGAAAATCCACAAAAATATGTTAGTGAGTGAGCCTCAAGTGGAACAAGACCTCACTGATTTATGCTGAAAAAAGCAGATTTTTGTTTAATACACTAGGAACTATGATACTCTTCTACAGAGTTAGTGCACACATTTTGTTCCAGCATTTAAAAATAAAATTGTGAAAGAGAATCATTATAATTTTAACTTTCAAATTCTGTGTACCCTTGTGAACAGTCTCCTCACACACCTGGCAGATTTCCTCAACTGCACACCAAATTTCTCAATAGATACTGTAGATACATTTGAACAAGACTTGTATAGTGACACATTTTTGCTTAAAGCACATAAAAATGCAAAATACACAGAGTCTAAGTAAGAGTACAAATGGGTGCATATTGGTCTGGTATATCTTATATTAAATAAAATGGGTGTAAGGTAAAATCTAACTAAATACTGAATAGGATTTGTTAACCAACTAGCTAATAGTACAGAACTAAAGGGCAGAAAGTTTAAGAGTATTACAAGGTAGGAATTTAGAGTCAGCTGATGTGCAGCACACTGTTGTTAATGTAACTTTCATTTCATTCGTGCCTTCTTATTATCACCAATTATCAAAGCTTTTTAAAGATCTTACATGTTTGCCTGGTAGCTTAGTTCTCACAAGAAGAATAAATTCTTGTATGATTAACAGCCAACAGCTTGACTCCACTGATAGATCCAGTGTGTTTTAAATTTCTAAAACTACACAGAACCATTAAGCCTGATTCTAAACTCATACCAATTTTACACTGGTGAAATTCCATGGACTTATGCACCATCCCCTTACAGTATATAGACAATAGAATTATTCCTGGTTACACTGATGTAAGTGATGACAATAAAGACACCTATAAAAAGGAAAATACAAAACGTGGACTTTTTTTTTCCAGGTATGAGTTGCTAGTAAGTCTTCCACACCTCACCAATTGAACAATAATTATTCTGAATAAAGCAAAACCCATGGCAGAAAGAATTGTTACAATTATTTCACTCACATTTTTATATTTTCACACAGAGAATTTGCTAAATGATTCATTCATTTGTGGACAGCACTGTGCACGAATGTGCTCTCTTTCTAACGTGAACTGTGTATCATATTTATTTTTTCTCGGTTTAATGTGGATATATCTTTCTAACAAATGTATAAGTACATGGAGACCCAGAGGACATCTGTTTTATTTGAAAAGCCAGTCAGAAAATATTGTGAAGAAAACCAGCCAAAGTATTGTAGGAACCAATCTACAACTTCAAAGGAGTCCACTAATGAGGGCAGTTCTCCAGCACACTAATGCCAACAGCTTGAATACAAAATGACACGCAATGAAAACGGAGCATGTCGAAAGGAGATTAGCACAGTTTAGATGTTGAATGAGGAGTCCCCATCTTTAGCAGATAAATGAACTTATCGTATATATTGACATGGACAATACAAACACACAGCAAGTAACACGTTCTATAATTTTTCTGATGAAAAATAATGACTTCTCCCCACAAAAAACTTTGGAAAATGTTGAATAGTCACCAGAAACTTTAACAAATAGACCCCAGTAACCAAACACAGTTCTTAATAACTGAAACCTTCAGGCTACCGGCTTTGAAATAGCAAAACCTCTTATTGTGTGTCACAGGCTGATGGTAACTTTCAGTAGAAAATAATGCTGATTCAGGGTGTGGAGGCTAAAGTTTAAGCTGATTCGGGGCTCTTGGGTAAGGCCTCACCTCTGGGTCCTGTAATGACAGGTCGATGATGCTGTGTGAATGCCGTTCCAAGGGAGGAGGTCTGCGAAGGCGAGGGACTGCTGAAACCAGACTTCTCTGACTTCTTTAATGTGGTTGGCGATGGCATTCCTGGCAAGAATGATTGATAAGTGCAATTTAATAATGCTAGGTCATGGAACGACAGCCTATGCATTGTGAAAGTGAGTGCAGAAGCAGCTAAATAAACTTAAAGGACAAATAAAATTGAATACAACAAGCTGAAAGCTCACTTTTATTTATGATCTTTTGGGGGCAGGAGTGGCCATGGTTTGCTCTGAGTAATAAGTACTAAAATGCAGCCATATTTTTCTTTTAAATCTGAAGTACAGAGAAGACGCAGCTTTTTTGTTATTATTAATTATTATTTATTATTAAATCCTAACTATGCTTTATTTTTAGAAACCTGCAAGGGTTACAGCACTTGGATTTTAACCTGTTTTTAAATAGTTAACTCTGCTAGCTAACGCACACTATTTTATCAGATTATTGCACATGGATATTTTAAGTGTGCTGCAAGATCAATACACAAGGAGAGAAAGAGGGAATCTCACTCCAAACTCTGAATTTCCTTATCCCTCCGCAGCTTAGTTCAGACTAGGTTATTTTAAAAGCATTTATTTGTGTGGTTATCTTTGCTTTATTTTTATTTTTTTTAAATGTGTGTGTGTGTGTATATATTAAAGTCACAATTATATAGTTTCAGAGCAGTTGCTATACCCATGAAAATATAGCAGCGGCTTCCCATAGAAAACAGAACTGCCACTGGGGTGAAAACATTTCTACTGACATTATGCTGACCTTCAGACTTGGTGCAGTGTTAATATGACCACTGGATTTATTCCTCCATGTGAGCTATTTTTGTTGATATCATATCAACTCTGTGGGTCATTCAGCTCTGATGCAATATCAAAAATGTTAGTAGAATGCACGTTTTGCAATGGATTCACTAAAATCTGGGATGGTTAGTATGCTGTCTATGCTAGGATAGGTGGATATGCAGTATGATATATGTGTGTGTATGGGTCAATATCTATATTACTACAGACATAGACAGACACATTCAGATTGTCAACACTGTATTTATAGTATGTTTTCTGTATATCTATCTATTGACAGATATGCAGAAAAATTAATGTCAAGTTCTTTGGGCTACAGTTGAAATAGCACAAAAGAAAAATGATTGTTCTTAATAATGGTAGCTGTATAGTCCCCAAGACATTAATTTACAACACAAGGCAGTGTGCTTGTGCATTGTACATTGAAGGACTGGAGTAGGTGAAGTCCCATTTTGAAGCAACGAGCGTTTGTTCAGAGACTGTTTTCTATCAAGAGTTTCCCTGGTGGTGGCTGTTTCTTCACAACAGGGAAAAGTTAACAACTTAATTTTATGTTAAAATACAAGTTTAGAATAGATGGACTGCGGCATATCTATGGGATCAACTATTTTCTCATGATTTTCTCTAATTATGATAAAGTCTTTTTGATGGGGCAGGGACATGTGAAGGTGGGTTGAATTGTGATGGGTTTGAATGAAGTATTAACAATTTTTCAGATGCAAAATGTCTCAAAGTAGCCTGCTAATTCATTGATCAAATGGCAAGGAGAATGAATATACATTGTGATGTCACAAAAAGGATGGAGCTTAATTAGGATTGTTAAAAATTTTGGCAGGTGCCATCTGGGCATGTTCAGAAGTGATGTTTCAATCACTTATAACTTTATTTGTAAATGTTCCCTCCACAGTAAGCAAAGACTCTATTCCTTAATAAAAGCAATGGCTATGTCATAGTCCAAATGACAATTTCAAGTATTTTTCTATATCTCTGTGTGTGTCCATCCATGTGCATCACATGTACACACAGTATAAACATGTGTGCACACTCAGTATACTGTGGGCCGGACTATCCTTGAATTTGCACAGATGTGCAAGAGGGGAGAGGGCATGTAATGAGCCATTCTCTCCAAAGTGGCTAGGGACAATCACAGTACTTATCCTAACGGGAGCACAGGAACTGCTCCCTTTGGGAAACTATGAAATCCAATCTGGGATTCCCTAAAGGGGACAGGACTATGACATTTCCTCTGCACATGTCCACGGAGCTGGCTGGGTGCACCGGGAGAGCAGGCTGCATTACCTCACTGGAGGATGCAGCTCATGTACTTCCTTTGTGCGCTGGAGAGCTGAAGGGAGGTACTGAATACAGAGAAAGGGCTGAAATTCATCCTTAATTCACAGTACAGTATTGCTGTTTAATTCAAAAACATAGGGGAAACAAGCCCTATTCATGCTCAGAAATGAAAATTTCAAGGTAAGATAACTTTAATTATTAAATGTTTATGTCCACATTAAGAGCGCATCCTGTGTCTGCCTGCATGAGTGTACAAGGCCCCAGATGCAGTGGAAATGCTAGGTTTCTTCTGTGTAGTGAAGGCCAGGAACTGCAGAGGGCCTCAGTGGCAGATCTCTGCACTGGAATTCAGAGGAGGGAATGAGTGTGTTAGGGTTGTGGCAAGAACATGATCAGTGGGACTGTACTCAGAGCAGTTCTACTGGACCATAAACCCACGTACACGTAGGAGCAGTGTTCCTCATATCTTCCACTTTTCGCCATATCCTCTAGCAATGTGGTTATGAGGAAGACACTAAAACATTTTAGACAGCCCATAAACTTTCTTCTGCTCTAGTGCTGTGAAACCGCTTAACTGATTTAAGCCAACTTTTGTTTAAAACAAAAATCTCTTCTGGGCTGAGAACATATGCACCAACCCAAAGCAAATTCATATGACTGAGTTATAAACACCAAATGCTGAGGATTTAGAATGAAAAGGCCAAATGATCTTGAACTATGGCAGAGCTGAGTGGCGTCATTATCATATGGGAAAGGTTTTTATAAGACCAAAACAGCTGTAATTTACAAACAGAGCATCTACTATAAATTTAGTTATGAAATAACCAATGGATAGAAAAACAAATGTTGATGCTGGAATCATAATCATAATAATAATCATTTTAACCTATCATTGTTAAATGGTTTGGTTTTGAAACAACAGACACTATTGAATTTTTGATCTTGTTTTACTTTTGATGCTAAATTATTAGTTTATTATAAGGAATTGTATCCATCAGATCTCAAGGAAAAAACAGCTGCTTCACAGTTCATCGGAATATGCAAACAAGAATTTAATTATTTAACTTAAACTTGACTAAGAACAGAGCAGGGGATGAGCTGCCACCTCACTTCTGAGCGTATTTTGTCCTTTAAGATGGAAGGGGTATGGCAGTAAGTTAGGCAGTGCAAAGCAATTAGCATCATTCACATTTTATGGTGAGCTAGCATGGTGCTTTAGCAGCAAAATTCAAACATTCTATGAATGGGTTAATAAAAGAAGAAATACAGTCTGCATGCGAGAAAAAGGTTTCCAAGAACAAGCCAAAATATGTCCCATTCTTCTAAATTTATCACAGCCACGTGACATCATCCCTGAGACTGCCAGAAATGACTTCTTTTTTTTTTTGCAATTTAAAAAAACCCCTCTCACTTAGCACCATATGTTTGGTTGATGTGCCTGATATATCCTGCATATTCTTTAGTCCATCCATTTCATATATTCATATTTTATTCTTTCACTAAGATCATATTTTTCAGTCCTGGTCAATTCTACTTTAGCTTCTTTCAGGAAAGCAAAAGCACATGGGACTGAAGTTTAATCATCCGGAAAAAAATGGCCCAGGTACTGCAACTCTTACTCAATCCCACTGACTTCAACTGGTGGTGTGGGTTCTCCACACCTCTAAAAATCAGGCCACTTATTTAATAGTACTTCCCTACCTCACAGGGATGCTGTGGAGATAATCAGATTAAAGACTGAAGTGTTCAGGTACTGTGGTAATAGATGCTATCGTTCAGCCTAAGATAGATAGATGACTAAATATGGATTCAGATGCCCAACTTATGGCACTCATGTTTGAGAACCATGGCCTGTTTTAAATTTCTTCCACTATATTCCTGATAGCATGGTGGTTTCAGCACACTAAAGACTAGACTTCCACATCAGGCACAGTTCTGAATTAAAGGGTGGTGGATAAGTCGTACTGGGTCAGGCGGTATTGTGGAGTGCCAATGAGTTCCTCTTCCCTGTATGCTTGAGGGCAGCAGCAACTTACAATGTCCCCAAACCAGCTCATCTGTAAAGGCTGGCCAGTGAATAGGGAGGAGAGCCAAGTCTCCACCCATTCTTTGCCCCTTCCTACCCACATGCTGTGAGGAAGACGTAAACAAGCACTGCCTGAATGCAGGTCTGGGTGGCCCACGTGGGGTCTAAGGGTGGTTCTTACTCCCCCAATAGCCATGCAGTCCAAATCACTGATGAGCCCTACATTTCTTGTTCAGAGTCACAGATTTCATAAAGACTGGGTCTGATTCTCCCTGACTGTTATGAGTGTAACTGAGAAGAGAAACAGGCCTACAGCACTTTCTTTCTTTCTTTCTTGGACAATTTTAACTGCAGAATAAATGGAAAAGCTAACTGCTAAATAAAAAAGGAAAATTGAGGGATTTTGTACTATAAACCACAGGTGGAAATCTAAGTGGATACCTTAACTTATTGTACTGTTATTCTTGCGATTATATATACAAAAAGCCAAACATATGGGGCCTTAGCCTGCTCCCATTTATTAAAGATTTGTCACTCTCTTCAATGGGAGCAAGAGCAGGCCCATAATGGTGCTAAATAGAACAAGATGTGGTTTTTTGAAAGCAAATATTAATTTTTCACTGGTTTTTCAGTTAAAAAGAAGTTTAAGAACAGTACACATACAAACAGAAAATTCAGACAACAGAAATCTTGAAACTGTCCCCAGCAATATTTTCTCCAAAGAATTTGTTTTCGTTTTCAAAATTAAAGCGTTCTGAATTTTCATTGATTTGGCAATACCTAAACACAAAGCTATTTTGTTCATTCCAGATCATGCATCACACCCTTCTGCTCAATGCACAAACGCAAGCATAAATGGAATTCTGGTCCTTCAGTGCTTCTGGTTACTGGAGCCACTGAACTGATGATGAAGTCCCGCAGTAAGACCTTCGAAAACTCTGCACTTCGCAAACCTCCAACCCAAATTTAAACAATGAATGTACAGGAATATTTCACATTCACCATCTTCTAAGGATCACTGGAGCATTGTGATATTTTTAATTCCTGTACCTCCTGATATTTGCCAGTACAAAAAGTGCACAAAAGGCTTCCCAAAGTACATCCAGAGAGTCTTAAAATGTCCATGTAAGAGACTGATGTTTTTAAATGAATTAGAGAAGGATATGTAAGAAATTCAGTTCACAAAAACCATTTACCATAGTAAATAGATACCTAGTAGCCTACTTTCCACATATTCTATGGGGTCATTCTCCTCTCACTTACACTGGTATAAATTAGGAGTAACTACAGTGAAGAGTTACATTAGTGCAAAAGGAGACTGATGCCCTCTCTCTTTCTAGATAGTTATATATCTAATGTGACATCCATCTAATTTCACTTTAGTATTGCCTTTAGGCCAGTACCTTCCTGATAATACACCACCACCATAACATATAATCTAAATCATAACACACAACTCAATAGCAAGTCAATCATATTTGTGTTAACTAATTTCCATCTGAAAATAAATATTAACCATGTAGATAGCTACCAAAACACTCCCAGTAGCTGTCTGACACGGGAATTTCATACGAAAAGATAAGTGTGCAACAGAGCCTTAAGCTTTAATCATACCTTGAGGTACTATAAAGAGGAATCTGGGAGGCTCAAATATTAATGGGGAGTGGACAAAAAAAAAGTTTGTTTCAAAATAAACGGTGATGCATGAAGGCAAGATGGCTGTTGAATGAAAGTTTATTAGTATCTGATATGCTGGAGGAATCATGTAAGGACTGTTCATTCTACTGAAAACGACCCCAGCAATGCCACTGAGATCAGTCAGAATTCTACAGAAGTGTTGGTCATGTAAATTGGTACGGGGAACCTTCAACTTGTCCTCCTGAGTTTCCTGTAATTTCCTCCTGAGTTTCCTGTATCAGTTTCTTCTGGAGAGATCACTCAAATCTATCTATCTATCTGTGCACTCATCGCTCCCAAATATTTAAAATAATGAAACAATAGAGACATACTAACTCTTCAAAGACATAACAACTTCACTATGCCAAATATAGCAGTAAAACCTTTGTGCCAGTATTTGTTCCAAATAATTGTTAAAAAGAGATTGATTGATTAAAAATAAGGACTAGGATTTTCAAAAGAGCCTAAGGGAGTTAGATGCCCAACTTACACTGAAATTCAATGGGATTCAGACACTGAAGTCCTTTAGGTCACTTTGAAAAAAGATTTTCAAAGACCAGAAAATGAAAATCAAGACCAGATTCTTGTCCCACTAAAGATAATGAGGATCAAAATTTCTGCTGGAGTGAAATGATGCCGTTCAATTTACAACAGAGTGGCATCAGGTCATACCAGCAGAAAAGTTGGTCCAGAGAATTATGCAATTTGCAGCAGGAGTCTTACCATCAGTTTTCAAGCAGACAAGTACCCACTTAAAACAGTGAGGGGCTTTGCCGAAAAATCTGTGGTACAACATGGCTTACACAAAGAAGAAGCCTGTTTGTTTGTGTGGACACATATGTAACATCATCTGGATTGATTTACATGTGATATGCAAAGCTGTCTTCCAGCGATGTTACTGAAGTGATCAGCGAGGTCACTAATAAGATATACATCACATACTATCAATTACTTTATAAAAGAATTTCATGAGAATTTTATATTTGAAAATTATGAGATGTTTCATGGATAGCATGAAAAAAATAAAAATTTCAACTAAATGTTAGCTTCAATGTTAGCTTCAAAGTCCTTTACTATTGTATAGGAAAAAAATATAATAATCAAAAATGTCTTTTTAGACATCCAGCCGTTGAAATTCAAAATTAAGGTTGTTCTGCGGCAATGTTTTATGAGAGTTTTTCAGTATATTTGGTAGATTAGATATAGAAGTAGGCACAAACTGCAGCAATCCGTATGAGAATTATAGTAACCAAAAACAATATGGAACAGAAAATCTGAATCTATTTTCTCAAACACCATTTGCTCCATATTTGTTGACCCTAATAGATCAAAACCATCCGTGGCCATATATTACAATGATGTCTACTAATCTCACAAACTATGAGATGGATATGGGTAAAATATGCAGATTATTTAGAACTATGACCTTACCTATTGCATGATAATGTTTTAAATTGACTTTTACGATGACAAGAATAAATTCAATATTAACATTACTTCTGAAGACTCCAATTCTATATACAACCATTTAACATATTGTTCAATTAATAAATAGACTGTACTTAACCAGGATTAAACATAAATCATAGCTATTGAAAAAGTCTTATTAAAACAGAGATATACTCGCAGGTCACATGATTTCTGCACAATGTGGGGGTGAAGAGTTTATTCACTATTCCAAAGAAAGAAGTTACAGCAATCTGAACATGTGCAGGATATCAAATTGTGAAAATGGATTTACAGTCATACAGATCAAGAGTGCACCCAGGAAACTGTTACGTATTGGTATTCAGTAGTACTTGCAAAGTATGATATAGATCACACTTTAATATTTTATCTTAAAAGTCACAGGATGGCAACAGTCATCTTCAGCTACATAATAAAGAAGGAATTTGTTGCTGACTGACAGCTAGTGAGTTCTTTTGTTTGAGAGACTAAGTTCCAAACTATACACTGGTGCTCTTGTGATGGGAAGGACAATTTCATCATGATGCTGACATTGTAGGAGCCACAGGAAGATGTGGCAGTTTATAATGAGGAAAAAACAAGCACACTTCATTTTTAAAGTCCCCACTTCTCTGATACAGAAGAGTCGGCTAGGTGAATTAAAAGAAATGTTTCTATGTTTGCAAATCCTCCAAAACTCTGGAGAGGGAGAGAGGAGCTCCCTGGAAGGATACGAAAGTTTCCATGTGGAGGAGGTAGGAGTATGGAGGGTTTAATAAAAAAAGAAGCTGCACATTGTAAGGGCAGGGGAGTGCAAGGGAATCCAAGGTTTATGGCAGTGGAATGGATCGTGAGAGAGAAGAGGCATTTTTGACAGTGAGTGCTTTTGAGTATCACTGAAGAGAACGATTTCTGTGAAAGAAATTCCCACAATAGCAGCATACACAGATCATAGCAAAGAGAATGCAGAATGTTTATCATGAATATTTTGAACTTAGTAGAAGACAGCAGCATACCCTGAGCATGATAGGAGTTTTCTCTTTCATCCTATGATGAAATCTGCGGGAACCAGTCACTAGGAATAAAATCGTATACAATGGTTGTGTAAGCACGCCCACTGCATTTTTCTCTGAAGCCACTGTGATTCCTGAGAGATTCCAGTTTCATAAAGGAAATTAAAAAGAGATGGGGTGGGGAAAATAGTTTTTAAATGTATTGCAGCCACAAAGATACCAGGTGAAACTCCTGGCCCTGCTGAAGACAGTGGGAGTTTTGTCACTGACCAGGGTGGATAAAAATCAATGATTTTTTTTAAATAAAAAAAAATTGGATTTTTTAATTTAAATCGGATTTTTTTTATAAAGATAGTTTTAATTAAGATACATTATAGCTCAAAGATATCTCATCATGGAATAGGGATTATAAATTCTAATTCTATAGTATGAGACAATATATTCATGTAATGTTTAAGAAAACTTTTGTAAATGAGTTCCAACAATTCATGGATTAGGGACCTAATCTTATGCAGTTCCAGGGGCTTCTGTATAGATTATTTAGTTTAATCTTTCTATCTACCCAATGGGACTCAGTGATCAGTCTAGAAGATAGCATCAGAGATGTTTAGTTTTGCAGTTCTCAAACTGTGGATTTGTGTCTTCAGAGATAACATGCTTGTTAACAGCAAAAATGTTTTTAAATAAAATAAATATATAGAGGTGAGAAATAACAGGCCTCAACCCTATTGTCCCTCTGCAAATTTGTGTACACAGAGTCAATCCCTTACCTCTCTCTAAAAGTGCAAAGTTTCAAAAAGTTCAATGAATTGTTGTGGGCAGAATAGATCTGAACAAGGAGAAGAAGTCTGGAGATAAATGTGAGCAGGGAGGGACAGGCAGTAGAAACAAAAGTGAAACTGTTTGAGCAGCATATTCCAGAAGTCTTGAGGTCTTTCTGAGTGTAGCCTTCATTGATTTGAGATCGACCATACCCTTCCCTCACTAGAAGGGAAAACCTATAATAGCAGCAGGCCGTAAAAGAGACCCAGTTTGGGAATAAGAATTCAAGAAATATATGTTTGCTGATGATGTTTTAAAGAAAGTCACACCACTGAACTGGTGGAAGTCACTTAAGCACTTGGATTCAGAGACTATTGAAGTGATAATCTCACTTTTAACAGCAGTAGCTTCTTCTTCTTGTGTAGAAAGAATATTTTCTCCCTTTGGACTAATACATTCCAAATTGAGAAACTGTTTGGGACCTAAAAAAGCAGGAAAGCTTGTTTTTCTTTTCCGGATTATGAACAAACAGGAAAATGAAGGTGAAGACGACTGAGTTAGCTGCAGAAGTCAATGTTTTAAGTTTCTTATGTTGACCTGGCTGACATAGTCGATTTAATATTTTTTTTTAATATTTCATTTAACTATTTTAGTTAAACAATTTTAACAAAAACAAACCTGATTTTAAAAAACGTGAATGTTTAACTAAATTCAAAAATTCATATTCTTGTTTTATTAAAATATTATGTTTTCTGTTGAAGAAAAAAATCCAGAATATATAATGTTGTTGTTTTAGTTAAATAAAACCATTTCAATGTCTGTCTGGTGATGTTCTCCTCCTAATACAGCATGGCAAGAAAATCCTCCAAATATTAATGATTAACCTGTTGAATTGGAGATAGTTCACCTCCCAATGACTTCATAAATATCTGCTTCAATTACCTTTGGTAAATGAAATAACTAAACAATCATTCATTTTCTGATATAGCTGTAAAAGTAATCTGAAAAGTTTTCAAAATAAATCACTTTAAAAATGTATCGTGTGTACCTTCTAAAAATGAAACCTACCATCTACCTTTAAGTGGTGAAGAATATGTATTAAGGTTATAACAACCAACAAGAATGCACTTTTATGTAGAAATCCATTGAAATTGAGTCTTCCTGACTAGTGATTTAAATCATGATTTAAATTATGATTGAAATCAATTTGATTTAAATCAAATCCACCTTGTCAATAGGGACAGAACTTCATGAGCTCTGGTCTATGTAGTGAGACAATATAAGAAACGCTTACTACAATATCTCAGCCTGGTCTCACATACCAAATGACAGCAGCAACAGCGGTTTCTCTGGAAAGCACTATAAGAGTATCGTGAGGGCTGAATGCATCCCCAAAGTGCACAGGATAACAGCTAAAATTCAAAGCAAACTGCCAGGTACTTGGGGATGTTCCCAATAGGCAAGATAAGCTAGGCTAAAGTCACTGGAATTTTGCTCCACTATGGATCACAGCATTTTGCCCTGGAGCTGTTACATTTTATCTGAGAATCTGTTTAAACTTCACATGTAATAAGAAATACCCTTTTTTCCCCCTGTCCAGGTATTGCCAATAACTTCCTTTCATCTATTCTCCTGATATGAATAAATCCCATTACTGTGGTAAGGGCCTGAATTAACAGGGGTGGAGTGAGGGAAAGTTTCTGGGTTCCTTAACTTGTGTAAAGCTGTAGAACCACAAAATATTGGCTGCTGGTCACGCTTCCACATCAAAGAAGATGGATGCATTTAGGCTCCATCAAAGTATAACAGGGATCGGCAACCTTTGGCATGCAGCCCGCCAGGATAAGCCACCTGGCGGGCCGAGCTGGTTTGTTTACTTGCCGCGTCCGCAGGTTCGGCTGATTGTGGCTCCCGTGGCCGCGGTTCGCCGCTCCACGCCAATGGGGGCTGTGGGAAGCGGCGGCCAGCACATCCCTTGGCCCATGCCACTTCCCGCAGCCCCCATTGGCCTGGAGCAGCGAACCGCGGCCAGTGGGAGCCGCGATTGGCCGAACCTGCGGATGTGGCAGATAAACAAACCAGCCCAGCCCGCCAGGGGGCTTACCCTGGTGGACCATGTGCCAAAGGTTGCCAGTCCCTGCCTGCTATAGCATAGAAGGCCGCAAAACAGCCCCTATAAACACATGAGAGAAGGAGCTCTTTACAGTAACTTTTTAAAGTAGTTTATGTAGGACCATTAGGAGAATGTATCTTGCCATTTGACTAAGTTGTTGCCCGGGTTTGGCATGGGACAGATTTTTTATTGTTAGACACTATGGCAGATAGGAATATGAAGCCCCAGAAAATTGGTCCTGTGGAGCTACAAAATACGCCTACTCTGTTTTGGAGGGATTTTGTTTTATGGTCTTTATTTGAATATGCAGGCCTGTGAACAGCCTTAGGTTGGTTGACTTTGCCACTTTTTGGAGTTATTCCCCAAGGTGTTTCCATTAACCACATCAGAAAGAAGGTTTGACATCTTGGTGCTGGCAAGTTTGACCAGTGATTCCGCTTTTTCTGCCTAAAGTAAGCAGAGTTCAAACACAGAGGCATTCCCTGTGCTATGAGAGTAGGAGGGGGGAGTGCTGAGCCAACAGATCAGAGCTACTCCCTCCCTGTCCATCCAAATAGCTAGGAAGGAATTGTGGGTAAAGGCAAGAGGGAAAGAAAGGAGAAACACCTACTTCCTCCGCTCAGCAGCTGGGATAGCGAAAGCAGGAAAACTAGACTAGCACGGAGACCCACAACAGTATTCCAGTTAGGCTTCCTGAAATTCTTTTGTGATGTTGCATCGATATGCCATGACAACAATAGGTCAGCACTACACAAACACGGTGACGCAGTGGCAGAATGTCACACACTGATTATTTTGTGCCTTGCTGTGATTCCCCTTCATGATTTGGCTCTTCAGATCTTTGTGATTCAATGCAAACACACAGGATGCTTCCTCATTAATGTTAGTGGAAGTTACACACAAATCCCATATGTACCGATGGCAGAAGACTCCTTAAACTTCATGCCTACATATTTTAATGTTCTTTTTAAGTTGGAATTTCCAATTTAAGTTGTTTTAAAATTTGTAATCAAGTTTGTGCTAGATGGTAAATTTTACTTCATGTAAAAAAAAAAAGAATAATCAGAAGTATGTGCTTGTATCATCTTGTAATTTATTGATGGCACATTGTCTTTACAATTGTCAAAATGTACAAATGACATAATAAAGAGCCCCTGTTACTTTACTTAAAGCAAAAATTTAAAAAGCGATTGAAGACTTTTACAGAGGACTGCAGAAATATAATTTTAAGCCTCTTAAAATGGTCTGGACTGTGAAATCAAGTAATGAACCCTAGAAAAGGTTCTGTCAGCTGGAATCAAAGCTGAGACTGTCAGCATTTTCTTTCTAAACCTTATTATGGCAAAGCATTTGATTTTTCATCTCTGTACTCTGTTCATCCCAACAAATAAACCGGCTTGACCTCCACCTGTTACTTAGCGAAGCCTTGCTGTCATCTTTGACTAAATCCTATTCTTTCCCTTCAAAGCCTTCTGAGTCACTGAGAAGGTGGGAAGATACAGCTGTGCACTGATCCAAGTTGATACCAGTTCATAACCAGACGGCATTTCACAGCAGAAATGACAAGCAATGGGGAGAGGCGGGGAATGTAGTGCCGATAAATTCTGGAAGGTGGCAACATTTTTCATCATTTTAATGTTGAGATTTTTCATAGAAAGAGGCTCTCTTTTGTGTGATGTTATGAGCTACAATTCAAGGCAAGAAACTTTCTGTTTATTCCACAACAATGAAACTACTGTCGTGCCATATATGAAGAGTCAAAGATACATCAACCTGTCAGACAGAATATAGTAAAGGCTATTTATGCTTCTTTGATATTCCTTAGGCTGAATATCTGAAATAGTTCAATAGCTCAAATATGTGTAGCTTTCGAGGCCTAGAAACAAATGGTTATATAATGTAACATTTGCTAATAAGAATATACATGTCGGCTCATCAAACAGCAAGAGACCAGAACAGGGAAAACTATGCAGCTGTAGTCATTTCTTCAAATATTATATCTTCACAAAATAGCGTTAGAAGCTATCTAACACAATGACATATCAGGAAAAGCCATCTTGGATAAAGTTGGACTTTTTGTGATGATTAATGCTACATTCAACAAAGGAGACAGTGGCGTTCTAATTACGTTAAATACTTATCTTCTAGGGATTAGCAGGGTGTTTCTGCTCAATGTCACTCTTCCTGACAATGTAATGATAGATTCGTTTACTTACGATCGCAATTAGTAAAAATTGTACTGTTTTCTTAACTGCCCTCATATCATGAAAATGTTTGATTAACACACTGTAGCTTATCTAATACTCTAAGCAACATATTCTGCATATTCTCTCTCTCTGTTAAAAGAGCTAGATTACAGCTTTTAAAATTTTCACTCCACTCACACACTTGGCACAAATAAATGAAAATAATGTCATCCTGTGGTACTTCTTTTTTACTTAAGCACAGCTTTTGGAACTTTTAATACCTAACAGAAGCATTCAGGTTTTTTACTGAAAACTATCTCCCAAGTCTTTCAAATACAGAGAATCATGTTATTGACTCTTGATACCCATGCTACTATATCAACATACAAGGAACCACAAACTTCTAGAAGAATGTAAATAGCAAGAAAGGTTTATATAATGAACAATATAATCTTACAAACGAGAAAGAGCCATGATGTAACATTTTACCAATATATAATAGCCACCTGGTATTTACTAAACTACCGTCTCAGCATTCTTTGGAACACAGATTGAAATGAATGGACAAGAAAATTAAGTCAGCAACGTATGGTACAGATCATTTTAAAAACAGGACAATATAGCCTACAACTGTATATCTGTCAAAGCACCTCAAATCTTTAAATATGATCACATCAGAAGAATGGCTCCTGAGTTTAGTTCCCCTGAATATTCTTATGCTTATGTAGAAATGTGTACACTGGGGCAATAGTTCACCTAGAAATAAGGAGTTAAATGTAGATGCCATTTTGTTACAGCCCCTTCCTTCCTCACAAAATGGCAGCAAGCATGTACTAAATACGACTCGTATCAGACAACCCACTATAGCATACCGTAGAAGTAAACAATACTTTTTTCTAATCAATTATAAGTGACTGTTGTCTGCTCTAGTGAGGGAACGACAGTGCAGCACACTGCCACATTTGGCACTCCAGATTAGTAATGGATTTAGGATTCCTACAGCTATGAGAGCATGTTATATGCCTGCAATTGTCTAGATACAAGTTTGACACACACTATCCTTCTATCAGTGTCGTTTTCCTCAGTAGCCAGCAGATTATCAACAGCTTTGTGATATTCCAGGTGTCAAAGAAGAATTAAAACTGGAACAATTGTACAAACAAAGGGACAAAAGATGGAATACATGTTTGTGAGCTCTGCATATCAATTTAATATGTGCAGCTGACAATGATGCAAATGTCCTCAAGAGAGGCAGTAAGATCTGTGCCCAAACATATACACCACAGTTAAAAAGATGGCAGAAAACAGAAGCAGTAGGATTCCCAGCCTAGGACACATGCCGTAGCAGACACAGCAGCCCAATGAAATGATCCACTAGTTGGAGAGAATTTTGGAAGCACCTGAGACAGAGTAGGGCCCCAAACAAGCCAGATGGTACTTTTAGCTGGCAGCAGAAAATAGGACACAGCCAAAAACATTACAGCATTTCCCCAAGAGTCTGGCAAATCAATTCTTAACCATTTTTAAAGTGATGCAGTCAATCTAAAAATCACGTCTGTTTTCTTTTATCCTACTAGTTTTTACAAGTAATACACCTAAGATTACAGCAGCTGAAAGAGACGAGAGAAAAAATATTCTCTCAGTCTTTTCAGTGTATTTACTTTGTGCATTAAGACAGCACTTTGTATACAGTCAATGTCACTGTTTAGCCTGTATAGTCAGTGCCACTTTTTGTTCATGTGCGCCTTTCCCATAGCAACACAGAGGAAAACACTTTAAACATAGGAAAGTGCTATTGTAAAATCACAACTGCTGGCAGAGGGACTCAGTGGCATGTGCAGTACTTAAGACTACTTTAAACTCCTAACTCCTGCTCATTCCCCCCCCAGTTATTAGATTTCAAGACAATGGGTTTCTTTTCACAGGCCAACCAATTTATTTAAAACCTTTGTGTGAAGTTCACTGCTCGGTTGAGAACTTCCACAAGAAGTTTCAGCTGGAATTTTTGAAAAATATTTTTTTTAAATTCTCAAAATACCATACAAGCCGGGTGGCAGAACCCAGGACTCTGCAAAGAAGCAGCATGCTTCCAATGAGCCATCTTGATGTCCGATGACTGAACTCCGTATTGAGATTCAGAAGTACTTTCACTAAGTCATAGGAAGTTTAGATCAGGTGTGCCCAATTAGTTCTCAATCTAAACGGCTGTGGTGTGTCTCTGAAGAAGGGAGAACTAAGGATAGAGACAGAGAAAGCATGGAGTGGCCAACTACCACCACAAACCTACCACATGCACATCTAGGAACCGCCATGTGCAGGTGAAGGCTTAGGATGATGTTTGCATTTTGTTTGTTGTTAAGTTAACAATTAAGGCAAGACCCAGGATAGGGTTAACTTTGGACTATATCTAAAATACTTCTCTTCTGTTCAGAGCAGGATAATGCATTAATGATACGACTACAATCTGCTATAGACAAATGTGCGCTTAGAACAGGATGTTTTATATGGAGTATAAAGAAAAGGTAATCTATACATATATACTTTTTCAAAATGTCTATTGGTTGCAAGAGCTCCTTACTTTTAAAATAAATGTCAGATTGCTCTCCACCTGCAACCCTGACTCACATGAGTAGTCCCACTGACTTCAGTGGTGCTATTCTTGTGAGTAAGGATTTGAAGGTTCAGTCTGATTTGGGTGGGTTTCCAGTGTTCTGGTATGTGTGTGTGGTAACTGAACGCTGTGTGCATGTACCTGAGGGAAGAAAATAGGCTTTTAATTTGTTAAATAATTACAGCTTCTGAGCAACAAGGCCCTCCAATGGCATGTTTTTTGGTGTGTCACACCAAAAATATGGCAAGTGGTTTGGTGTAACAGAATAAGAGAAGTACTATTTTCATTATATATATAAAAAAGACGTGATTTCCAGAGCTGAGCACCTATAACTGCTGAAGTCAACAGGAGCTCTGGGTGCACTGAATCTTCTCTGTATTGTACGACAGAGGTACCACTGTTATTGCAATAACATTCCATCAGCTATGCGCTGCAGATCGGTGTCTAACACACCCATGTTGTATTGTGAGTTTGCATGGTGCTATAGGACAAAAGAAAATGAACAGAGTTTAAAGGCTAAATGCTGCCTCCCCTGCTCTTGTTACAGAAAGTCCTAAATACAGTGGAACGGCTGAAGAGGGAAACTTGGCATTCCGGGGCTTGCACGGGTGCCCAGGATTAAACCCCCAGGTAGGGGTGCAATTGTGCCTAGCTGCTACTACAGCCCATATACTATTACAATGGCAGTAGGCAGCTATGCCTCTACTCCACACTAAGCTGCCAGGTTGATAGGAAGGATTCATTCCTTTCCTATTTCCCTTAGATCACCATGGCCAAAGCCCATCAACCGGGTGGGTTGAGCAGCATTTAGGGCTATGGGTAGACGTGTAATATGAAGATTTGAGCATATGTGGATGAAATGTATGGGTTGTAAAGTCAGTGAGAGCTGAGGAAAAGAAAAAGAGCAACAGGCACCTGGATTGATTAATTTAGAAGGTCAGGGTTCATTTAACATGTAAACAACATACAAGGAACCAATAGAGAGCTCAGAGAAGAAAAAAAGGGAGATGCTTCCTCTTCCCATTCCGGTATCCTTCCCTCTCCGTTTCCCCCTGCCCCCTTGCACATTTTTATTTTGAAAACATGTTTACTTTAAAATAAGGCTTGTTTTTCCCCTTTAAGAAAAGATGAAAGTCGGTGTATGGGACACAGTAGCTGCACTGTGTGCCATGCAATATAGTGATGGTTGTACTGGTAATGGTAATAAACAGTGCACAGAGCAGAGCTTCTGCAAAAAAAGAAAGGGTGTGTGTTCCACCTCTCCAACTCTTCCCTGTCCCACACAATATTTACACAGCTGCGTTTTGTAAAATGTGTAGCTTTTCTCTCTCTTTTTTTTTTTTTGGTAATCTATTTACCCAAGATAGCCCTACATCTGTTTTGTGGTGAGCTTCCTTCACAAAGTTTCACAGATGCTTTCACTGATGCAAAGGGAGGTCAAGAAACCTACTCAAGGATCCCACAGTCATTTGTTCTAACCACTAGACCACCCTGTGTTTCCCTCCCCCACCTCTGTAAATAAGAATATTCAGCTCATTTGAGCTCTGCTCTGTCTTTTTGGTAGCTTCTCTGTTTGGACATGTAATGGGAACAAACTGTGAATATTTTCGTTATCTATTTTATAAAATGCAGCCGCGCACAAAAAATGGAAACAGCATGCACTACGTGTTGGCAACTAAGCTAACTAAGATTTGCCACCTGCTCCAAAATGCACCTAGTTCAGATCTCACAATCCTTCCATCCTAGTAACTGCCTGAGCAAGTGACTAAGACTTCCTCATGCCCTGATGGGCCAGTATACCTGAGCTCTTTTGGACCAGCATTCCATAGGAGAATGCTCCTACCAAAAAACACCACCTCTGTCTCTTACCCATTCAGACCCAAAGACTGTTAGTAAAATGCAACCCAGCTGTCAAGACAAACCATACTATGCAATCAGTCACCTTCTGTACAAGCTGTACTTTTCAAATGGTCTTCAAGGACAGATGCATTGCAGCAGTCCAATTTGGAGTTCGCAAAGCAGTAACATCAGTGACAAGTTCTGAATCAGCAAGAAATGGCCATAAATGTTCAGCTAAATTCAGAGGGAAGAGGGTGCTTTTGCCTAGTGGTGATGCCGTAAACCATCCACACAGTAATGGAATTGCAGTCCAAATCATCTCACTGTCTCCCCAACATGCATATCTGTTAAACAGAAGGGGGTGGCAGAATAAAACTCATCCCTTAAAGAAATCTAAAGCCTAACTGGGTCCACAGACTGCTGCGGATGGATTTATGACACAGGTCCTGCACCAAGATGAGAGCAAAGGTGAGTCTTGTTTTCATCTTGGAGGAGGTAATGATTTAAACCTGATTAAAATATAATTTTCCACGCGCGCATCTGAAAACAAGACTCAGAATATTCCACTGGCGTGTACAGCCAGAAGGCATCTCAGATGGTCCCATGGCTGTCATGATGCCCATGAGATCTATTGTCCACATGGATGTTGAAGTCATTCAGCATAATATGTCTGAGTGACCCAAGCACCAGGCCAGTCAGGAACTCAGTTTACATTGCAAATCTGAGGTGCAGCCCTCATACCAGAATCATTCCCACTGTAATCTTATCCTGGGATTTATACACAGGTTAGCCACTCTCAAATGAACCCATGTTTGAAATGAAGCACCCCAAACATTTTGGGGTGTAAAAAGATGTAAAAAGCAGAGCTACAGCACTTCACTGATTGACCTTTCTTGGTTCATGCTGAACTGAGTACCTCTCTGAAGTGAATAAACAAAGGTCAGGTAAGCGCTACGAGATCTTTAGATGGACAATCCATATAAGAGTATTATTATTAAAACTGACCAGGCCATATTTAGACTGAATATCACCTGACATAGGTTGACAACACTCCTTGGGGAGATATGAAAACCCAATAATTTACGACTCTTTATATAAACTCAGGAATTAATTAAAAATATTACTGTACTGCAAAGAGATGGACTGGATGATCCAACAAGTTTTTCCATCTCTAACTGCCATGATTGTGGAGAGATAATTCCAACTGAATGGAATGTGGTCATAGGATAATGGTCTCTTGCTACACACACTGCAGGAGAAAAGCTGAGCTGCTGATCCTGTGATAATTCACTGTCACAACTACTGTTCATAATAGCAAACAAGTTAAACATTTTACCTGATGAATGTTATGGAAAAATATTGATGCTCAAAGCATCAATATTTCCCTGCTGCATTTTTACTGGCTTACATTTAGTTCTGGATCTTTTGTCGGCCTCAGCCAATCAGACTCTAACTTATCCATAAAAGAGCAGGTATGGAAAGGTTTTTGTTTTTTTTAACTCGTGTCGGTTAGTAACTCACTAGCCAGGCAGAAGTCTCATTCTGATTGCCTGGCACAGAAACACATACACTTATCTGATAAAAGATCTATAAAGTGCTAACACAATCCTGTATCATGTAGCACCTGTGAGTAATAGATTGTGATATAAAAGACTGGATGCTAAGTGCTCCTACAAACACATGAAACTTGAAGCAGCAGGAACTGTAAATTGCTGATATGAGATTTCAGAAAAAAGTTGATAAGTAGTATTGCTCTTAGAATAAGTATTGCTTAAAGAAAAATCTTACAAAAATCTTGAAAGCCGTTGGGCAGCTTATATTGGGATACTGTTATGCAAACAGCAAGGATAAGGAGGCATTTGGATCCAAACAATATGAAAGCAAAAACCATTTAGGAAAGAAAAATTATTTATCTTACGGAAACTGGAGTTCTTCAAGATGTTCATATGTATTTCACTCTTGGTATGCACGTGCCCCATGCATTCAAGATTGGGAGTTTTTGGCCAGTGGTGTGCATTGGGGCCATGCATGCACCCTGAATGTCATCATAGTCTGTACCATGGACATCAAGGGCAGTGTGGGTCCAACAGCCATTCAGTTCCTTCGCCACTGCAGAATCCAGATGTTATAGGACTCCACAGTAGTGGGGAAGGAGGGCACAAGTGGTGACCTGATGTGGGTGGAGGCGGCCCAGAGGCAGACCTCCCTATTACATGGGTTCATCAAGTCTGTTCCGATGTTGGACTCTCAGGCCGTCAAGCTTTTGTGGTTGCGCAAGAGCGGACCAAACGGTGAACGATCGCTATGGCCAACTCGCTAAGCACTGAAGAAGAAGAAGACCTGATGTGAAAGTGTCTACGTGAACACAGACTGCAGCACAGCTCTGAAAAAAGAAACTTCATACTTCAATGCTTCCATGAGGGAATAATGCTTAGTAAAAAAAAGTCTGAGATGGAAGCTGCCTCAGCCCTAGTGAAATGAGCCCTAAACCGAGCTGGGGGATCTAAACTAGCTAAAACATTCCGATACTCACTTGTGCCGATATCGCTTGACCTTTCATTCTGTCAGCAAATGCTACAAATAGCCTTGAGAAAACTCTGGAGAGTTTGATTCTTTTAAAATGAAAGGATCAGGCTCTGAGAACATGTAAAGAGTGCTTAATGTGGCTTAAGGAAAAATACTGGTAAATGAATCATTTGGTTGAAGTGGAAATACATGAGGACCTTAGGCAAGAGCTTGGGATGGGTATGAGTAATACTTTATCCTTACAAAAATACTATATAGGGAGGGTCTGCCATGAGAGTTTGCATTTCCCCAATTCTTCTGGCAGATGCGATTGCCATTAAAAGGCAACAGATAGGCGCATAGATAGGCACAACACAAAACAGACTGCCAGGGGTTCCAACCGGGGGCCCATTAAACTTGGAGCACATTAAGAAGGAGCACATTAAGAAGGAGGAGTTTCCTTGACTGATGGAAAAATGTGCATAAGGCCCTTAAGAAATGTAACTACAGTCAGGGGGAAATGTGTATCTTTGAATGGGGTTGGAGTGGGAAGTGAGATATGCAGATATGTCTGCCAGGTGTACTTTACTAGGCATAATTAGAACTCTTTAGAGAGCACACATAATCCAAATTAGTTGTAATGGTGGTTGCTCACACCAAATCCCAAATGTCTTCCACTTAGCAGCCCAAGTTAGCCTGGTGGAATTCTTCTACTTTGAATGAAAATGATCTGGATATCTGAGGCACATGATCTTTCTAGGTCTCACATCTAACTAATAGTTCAAGCTGCCAGGTAGAGGGAGACTGAATTCGGATGTAAAAATTCCTACTGTCCTGAGATATTAAGCCTGGTAGAAGAAGCAAGGGTCTTGGTGGAGAAACTGATAGGAGTATCTGATCTGGATACCAAAATTACCTTAGCCAGGCAGGTGCTATCATGATGACCGTGAATGTCCTGTCTGAACGTTCTGAGCACACTGGAAGTCAGAGAGATTGGAGGGTAAGCACATCTCATCCCTGGGGACCACTGAGTGAGGAATGCATCCAATAATGATCCTGGGCTTACACCTCCTTTTTTAAAGCAGAATTTGAGAAATGTTCTGGGTTTGCAAATATTGATGGACGATCCTACTTGAGGAAGATGCATCTGACAACACAATACTTGATCATACTCCTGGCATGACAAAAACTGTCTGGTCAGAGGTTCTGCTAGAATCATAGAAGATTAGGGTTGGAAGAGACCTCAGGAGGTCATCTAGTCCAATCCCCTGCTCAAAGCAGGACCAACACCAACTAAATCATCCCTGCCAAGGCTTTGTCAAGATAGGCCTTAAAAACCTCTAAGGATGGAGATTCCACCACCTTCCTAGGTAACCTATTCCAGTGCTTCACCACCCTCCTAGAGCCATCTGCAGACCTGGAAGATGTAGTTTATGGGAAATATGTGATCCCGAACAAACCAGTTACATCACTGAATTGCTTCCCAACATAAAGGAGACAATTGGGCTTCTCCCCTGCCTACTTGTAAAAAACATAATCATTTTCAGTCATAATTTGATTTGTCAGTCCTTGGATCATTGGAAGGAAAGCAACACAGGCTAGGCAAACTGCTCTGAACTCTAATACATTTACGTGTAGTTGAGTCTCCTCATGTGCCCATAGACTTTGTGCATGATGATGGTCCAGATGTATTCCTCATCGCAGAACAATCCATCCATAACTAAGGTCTTGGTTGGGAGGGATGGAGAGAAAGGTACTCCCTGCACACTTGCCATCAATTCAATGATGTGAGAAGGACTAGTAGAGGCATAGCCATCCCATGTCTGTACCGCAAGTACACCAATTTTAACTAACCCCGCTTTAAATGAAGATGTAGTCTGATACACTACATGATGAACGTGCAGGAGGCCACATGCCTGCAGAGACTTACACTAGTCCTCATGGTGGTATGCAGATCTTCTTTACGTTGATTGATAAGGTTGGACATGGCCTCAAATCTGCCTTGGGGAAGGAAACCTCTGGCTGTTGTGGAGTCTAACATTACCCCTGTGAATTCTATCCTCTATGTAGGTGTTAACTGGGCCATCTCTGTGTTGATATTTAAGTGTAGGGTCATAAAGAGCTGAAGAATCCACCGAATGAAACTTTCCACCCGCTGAGGCAATTTACTTTGGACGAGCCACTCATGTAGCTATGGGTAAACTATCGTTTCCTGGTTTCTCAGATGGGTGGCAACAACTGCTAGGACCTTGGCGCTAGGTAGGTAGGTAATATTAATAATGGTAGATAATATTAATAATGGTAATTAAAAAAGGGAGAGGAGTTATTTAAGTTAAGCACCAGTATGGACACAAGAACAAATGAATATAAACTAGCCACCAACAAGTTTAGGCTTGAAATTAGATGAAGGTTTCTAACCACCAGAGGAGTGAAGTTCTGGAACAGCCTCCCAAGGGGAGCAGTGGGAGTAAAAAAACCTAACCGGCTTCAAGACTGAACTTGATAAGTTTATGGAGGAGACGGTATGATGAGACTGCCTACAATGGCATGTAGCTGATCTGTGACCACTAGCAGCAAATGTATCCAATGGGGAGGGCTCTGAGTTATTACAGATAATTCTTTCCCAGGTGACTGGCTGGAGGGTCTTGCCCACATGCTCAGGGTCTAACTGATCACCATATTTGGGGTCGGGAAGGAATTTTCCCTGGGTCAGACTGGCAGAGACCTGGCGGGGGGGGGGGGGGGTTCGCCTTCCCCTGCAGTATGGGGCATGGGTCAGTTGCTGGTTTAAATTAGGGTAAATGGTGGATTCTCTGTCATTTGAAGTTTTTAAATCATGATTTGAACACTTCAGTAACTCAGCCAGAGGTTAGGGGTCTATTACAGTAGTGGGTGGGTGAGGTTCTGTGGCCTGAAAAGTGCAGGAGGTCAGACTAGATAATCATGATGGTCCCTTCTGACAAAGTCTATGAGTCTAAAACTTTAGGTACTTTCTGTGTGCCGCTGTATGGAGATGTGGAAGCTGGCATCTTGCAGATTGAGAGTCACAAAACAGTCCTACAGATCTAGTGATGGAATTATAGAAGCTAGAGTTACCATTCTGAAGTGGAAGTAGAAGAAAGTATTGAGACCTTCTGTGATTTTAGGAAGTAATCAGAATAAAAACTCTTCCCCCTAAACTGCAGAGAAACTGCTTCTCTTGTGCTGAGAGACAGAAGTTACTCCACCTCCTGAGGAAACAGTCTCTCATCAGAGAGGTCCCTGAAAAGTGACGAGGAAAGGGGGTCAGAAGTAGGGATAGCACGGAACTGCAGAGAATATCTGACTGAGACTATCTCTGAAACCTAGGGGTTGGATGTTCTTAGGTTCCATGACTCCAGGAAAAAAGGAATTCCCAAATGGCAGGGAGAGCGCACTGTTTATGGAGCAACTCTTGACCATTCTGATGTAGCTGTAGTGTGGGAGGAGAATATTGCAGAGGCTGAAGCACACAGCCTCCTTCTCGGAAGTACTGAGGCTCTCTGGTGTGAAAGGAACCTGATGACAG
This sequence comes from Chelonia mydas, assembly GCF_015237465.2. Taxonomy (NCBI): domain Eukaryota; kingdom Metazoa; phylum Chordata; order Testudines; family Cheloniidae; genus Chelonia; species Chelonia mydas. The sequence goes on from NC_057854.1 coordinate 89,982,432, forward strand.
TCTGTCTGCTTGGTTCTTCCCTTTCCTTTTAGGAGCTGGTGCATAAACTCCAAGGGTTTCAATGGGGTCATGATGGACTATTATATGGAAAAGAGCCTGGGGGTGAGGGAGAAAGGTACCAGGACATATGCCTACTCTGATACCCACTAGGCAAGTATGAAGTCCTCGATTCATTTCTGACTAATAAGAGTGGAATATATGTGGATGAGCACTTGAAGAAGAACTAATGTGACCTAGCATGGGCTTTGTCATTTATTATGGTCTTACGTAATAACTTAATTCCATGAGTTATTTTAACTATACAATACATATTTCACTCATGCAATAAAAACATTATGCTTTAATACTGTATTGGTGCTGCTTTGCAGTGAATGAATTCCAGTGCAGTTTGGACTGCAATCCAGTCGCTTGCTTTTTCTCACATTTGAGGTCTTTGCACAGAGTCTCTGGTGGCAGAAAAACCACTGGGGGAGAGAAGGAGAATGGGCTGCAGTGACACAGAACTACACAAACATCCTTTCAACAGGAGAGAAGTAGAACCCAGGGCCAACATGTGCTGTTTGAAGAGGGATTTGGTGTTGATTCAGTGCATCCCCTGTGGAACTTAAAACTGCATTCTCCCCATTAGACCCCCAAAGGAGTTCAGGCAGTGCAAACATCCTGACTCCCTCGGAGTCAATGCCCTTGTGGGGAACAGGGACCAGACTGACACAGGAAGGTGCAGGTTGTTCTTCCCCATGCTGGCAAGGTTGATTATCAGAATACTGTGAGGATTACAATTTAATCAGCATTCCCACCCCCTAGTCTATAAATACAAGAAACTTGACTGAGAAATCTGAAATTGAAGTTGCTAATGTACAGTAAAGCATACCACAAAAATGCCTGATAAGGTACAATGGACGTCACATCTGTATTGCATTAGAGAACTCACTAGAAAAATGCACAAGTGGAATACAGTTGTATGTGTTTCAGCCTTACAGGGTGCATTTTGACCATGATGGAGCCAAAAACAGACGCTGCAAGCATTTACTAGCAATTATGCCTTTAAACAAGTTTACAAAATATAGCTGAACCAGAACTGAACAAAAGCCAATGCCTATACCCAAGTCCAAAGCCAGTTTGATATTCCCTAGGTTTCTTACCTAACATCATCTTTATCTTTTCTCTTGCCCTTCTTCTCAGTTAACAAGAGTTATGTACTGAAAGTGCTAAGATAAAGTAATGGTAAGGAGAATACTGCAAAAGGTATTTGAAAAGCAGAAGTAATTTACAACATGTCTGCTTTGTTTTACTTCCCAAGCCTTCCTGTTGTGAAAGGAAATTCATCTTTTCTGGCAGACTCCAGTCTTCTTAGGCCTCAGAGCTCCACAGAAGCATTCAAGTGCAGGCAAATGGATATGGGACTCGACAAGTACACTACAAGGAACATGGAATTAATGTTGGTTTTTGCTTTGGCTGTCATGTCTGAAGCATAAATAAAGCACCACACACTTGCTTGTGAAAAGTACCCCAGATGTAATACACAGAGTGCTCTGTGCTCTGGACCTTTCCTTGGGTGCACGCAGCCCAGAATGCAGTGGAAATGGCATGCTGACAATGGGTGGCGGGTGCAGACCCTGTGTCAGGGCTCTGCACACAATTTGCTTGTCAAGGAGCTGAGAGCCAGAGCAGCCCTTTAAAGCAGAAGTGCAGGGGGGTCGGATTGTGGATGGTCAATACTGGTGGGCTGCACAGAGCATAGATAAAGTCATTCAATGCCTTTGGAAAGCAGGGGGGTACTATCCCTCCCCATCGTCTGGAATAGCAATCTAAGAGTAGCTTTGTGCTGCTTTCTGCAAGTTGGGAGCAAGGCTGTTCTGATCTTCAGTCATTTTGCAGGCATCCCCTGAGTCCACCCTCAAAGGACCCACTCACAGATAAACCACAGAAAAACAAGTCAGGAGGGACCACAAACAGCACCAATATAAAAAGAGCAAATGGGGAGAGAGGCAGGATAGCCAGCCGTGGCTAGCCCGAGGCAAACTTCCGTCCCCAGCACGCACCCCTTTCAGAAACGTTGTTAATTTAATTATTTATTGAATCCTTTTGAATCTCCCCTTTCTACGTAAAAACTTTTAACCATTTACTTTCTCACTCTTGCATTTGTTCTTTTCTTTCTCTGGTCACTACACTATTTTTCCTTTTCTCTCATACATATCTCATTATCTTTGCCTCTGTCTTTCTTCACTATCATGTTTTCTATATGATGTAATAATTGTTCTCTCCTTTCCCCCCCGCCATCTTTCTTTTTTCCACATTGTATTCTCTTCCTCCTTCCAACTTTCAACCCTCTTGCTATCCTTTCTTCCCACTCTCTCATGACCCTTGTTCCAAATCTCTGTGAAATCTCCCATTCTTAATCTTCTACCACACACACTCTGCTGCCTCTGCGCCAAAAACTCTTTCACTCCACACACAAGAACACATACACTCTCTCTTTCATTCCTTGCATCCCCAAATCTCTCTCATGCACATGCTGCTCCCTTCTCCTCAAAACTAATCAAATGCCCAAACACAAGCAGATTCCCCCAGAAACTGCACACACATACAGGCTCCTTCTACTCCTAGATACAGGATAAGAAGCTGCGCCTAGGTGTGTCTCCTTGTTTAGTCTGGGGCTGTATTACCTTTTATGTGGGTCCTCTGGGGAACTGGCTGTGGCCGCTGGTGGCTGCTGTCTTCAACACCTGTCTTTTCCCCAAAGGCACATTCAGGGAGATAGTCCCACACGGCTATCCAACCTTCCCCTTTCCTCCAGGGAAGTAATCAGCATGTTCCCATGTTGATCGTGGACAGATCATCCAGTAGGACAGGTTTTGATGGGATGTAAGAAAATCTTGCTGAACAAATCACTCTTATGCTACTGTCTGGCAATGCAGGCTAAACCCTCCACAGTGACCAGCCTCAGTTAATAGTATCAGAAATATTCACAGTAGCAACGGGCTCTGTTGTAAACATATTTTACCATTGTATACAGTATAATTGCTCTGGGCTTTGATGGGCTACATCAACTATTAAGATGGTTTCAGTGTTTAAGCTCCCTTTGCATATGTCAATCAGACGAATTAAACATTAAAACCCAAAGTGCTTATTATATGTTAAAAACGTAGAATTTTTTTCATGTCATTTGTGGCATTAAATACAGTGGAGTCGCATCATACACGCATTTAACTTACGCAAATTCAACTATACGCACTTGGCAGAAAAAAAGAAAAAAAACAATTTAAATAGTGCGGGTGATTCCGCCCACCATTCCACTCAATGAGCGTATGCCCCGGAGTGAGCATGAGAAGGGAGACGTGAATCTGCTGTTCCCTCAGTCGGTCTCAGTTTCCGCGTACCTCTCATAGTGTGAGCATCTCACTGCGCTGAGTGTGATTCTAGTGTTTAAAGATACGTATTTTTCGTACAACATGGCCCCTAAACGCAAGCCAACTACTTCATCTGGTGCTCAACCGAAGAAACGGTGATCTGTTCCAACACTGGAGGAAAAACTGGCTGTGTTAGACTTATTGAGAGACGCTATGTCGGTCTCCAACGTGGCACGTAAATATGACCACATGAATCTAACATCCATGCCATCAAGATTCGAGAGAGAGAAATTCGTCAAGCCGTGGCATCAAGTGCTTCAATAACTGCTAAGGTGATGAGCCAGGTGTGTGATAAGACTTTAGTAAAGACTGAAAAGGCATTAAAATTATGGCTGGAAGACATAAACCGTAAACGTGTGCCTATCGATGGCAACATGTTGCAAGAAAAGGCTCTTGGCCTCTACGCACTGTTCAAACCTCCCGCCAAAGAGAGACAGCCTTCTGATGAGAAGGAATTCAAAGCCAGCCAAGGTTGGCTTAACAGTTTTAGGAACTCCTTCAACCTCAAAAACATGCAGACTACTGGTGAAGCTGCATCTGCCAATGAAGAGGCAGCAAAAGCCTAGCCCGAACAATTAAAGAAAATCATAGCAGAAAAGGGCTATGTTCCGGAACAAGTTTTTAATGCTGACGAGACTGGGCTCTTCTGGAAAAAAATGCCGAACCGCACTTGCATTTTGAAATAAGAAAGACAAGCCCCTGGCTTCAAAGCAGCTAGAGACCATGTGACTGTTTTTTTGTGGCAATGCGGCTGGGCATTTAATAAAGCTGGGCTTGCTAAACAGGGCTGCAAATCCCCGTGCCCTAAAAGGCAAGAACAAAAATCTCCTGCCTGTGTTCTGGCAATCAAATAAAAAGGCTTGGGTGACAGCAGCATTATTTCTGGATTGGTTCCACAAGTGTTTCATTCCGGAGGTCAAGCGGTACCTCGAAGAGAAAGGACTTGACTTTAAAGTGTTGCTGATCGTAGACAATGCTCCTGGCCAACCTGAGGCACTCCAGTTTGCGCATAACGACGCTGAAGTTGTCTTTCTCCTCCCAATACCACCTCCATCCTCCAACCTCTCGACCAAGGCGTGATTTGCTGTTTCAAGGCCACGTACACGAGGCTTACGTTCTCACGGATACGTAGCGCTATGGATGCTGATCCCAATCTTAATGTGATGGGGTGTTGGAAATCCTTCAACGTTGCCGATTGCATCACTTATATTAAACAGGCAATAGATGGAATCAAGCCTGAAACAGTCAATGCATGTTGGTGAAACCTATGGAAAGAATGTGTGAATGATTTTAAAGGTTTCCCAACCATTGACAAAGAAGTGAAATGGATTGTTCAGGTGGCCAGGCAAGTGGGTGGTGATGGCTTTGTCGATATCCTTGAGGAAGAAATTGAAGAATTAATTGTGGGCCACAGAGAAACAATGACTAATGAAGAGTTAGAGGAACTGATAAAATCTTCTACAGAAGACGAGATGATGACAACTAACAGGAAGAGCCAGCAAGTTGGAATTTTCATAAAATTGCTGAAGTGTTCCAAGCAGCGAAACACTTCAATGATTTAATTTCTGAATACGATCCCTCTATGGAATGAAGCCTCAAAATCACACATAATATTACGGATGATTTTTGAGACCATATCAAGAAATGTTTGAGCAGCTCAAGAGTCAACAGCGACAGTTGCTGATCACCATGTTTTTCAAGAAAAAACAACCACCAGCAGATAAGCCTATGCAATCAACTTCTCAAGCTGAACCAGAGCCAACCACTTTGTCTACAACTCGCTCTCCGTCACCCAAGCTCTCCGTCACCTCCGTCTCCTGGATCAACATCAAGCCCTGACAACCCCCCAGTAGTGTTGTCAGGGGAAGAGGAAGACTAATAATCGGAGGGTGTACAGCGCCCATCTTCATCATCTCATCGTTCATCATATGGGCGCTGTACTAATCATCATTGTCATCATTCATCATTGTCACACGACCATTGTCATAGTCGTCGTATCACCATTATCATCGTCGTCATAGAGTAGCAAGAATATCCAGGATGAATGGTGAGTGTTTAGGTTTACTGTTTTCCTTTTTTATTCTTTCACTCTTCCGTCTCTCTTTCTCTCTCTATGTAATTAAAAATACTGTAAAATTATATTTTGCACATGTATTCTTTATTATATACTGTACATTACTGTATACATTATATATTTATACATATTACTGTTCAGAGTTGTACAGTATATGTAAAACCATGTATAGTATACTGTACTTTATGCGCGATTTAAGGGATTTTCAAGGGTAATTTTGACTATACACGATTTTCGCCTTACGCGCTGACTTTAGAACCTAACCCCCGGATAAGATGCGACTCCATTGTAAACAGTAAGGGTCTTATTTGGACAATATAGAGATCAGAAAGGATGTAACTGAAACAAGGCAAGGTTACTATTCTTTCAGGAGCAATACTCTGGCAATATACAAAGTAATAAGGGATGTTGATCCCATTTCTGTATTTTTCAGTGGGCCAATACATTTTCTAGGCAGTTGCCCTGCTGAAGACTCATAAAGCATTCTGTAGTCGTTGAGACGAAAGCATTCATGTCAAACACGAAGGACCAAATGTTGATTTCAGAGCACGTGTGACTTACTATATATTATATATTAAAACAAAATATGATATAAGCTGTTGCTTTCTGATATACAGAGCTCTGATGGTGACTCTTGTTCTGCTGACAGACCACTCTTTTGATGGGTTTGTAGATGATTATAGTTTTTTGTCCTCCACTATTGAGGAGGTGGATCCTAAGTGCTCTCTTTGCTGGCTTCGTTCTCAGAGATGAGCCTGGTTTATGGATGGTCTGAAACAAATGAAGCGAGAGGGAGATGGCTAGAGAAACGGTGGTGAAATCTTGCGCTGAGACTGACCAGCTGTAGCAAAAATATTTCTTTTTAACTCCTATGCTATTGCTGTGCAGGAGGCAACGAGACGATTATTTTTCTCCATCACAGTATCCGCAACATCTAAGACAGCAGATTTGATCCGTGTGACAGAGAGTCTGGTACATCTGGATGGTTTCTGCTCGGTAGCTGCTCTGAGTCCCTCCTGTTGTGAGGAAATTGTTTGCTATTCTGCAGACAAGACTGATCAGATTAGGGATAGGCTGTTTGCTTTTGTGGTGATTGAGCCTGGTCTTGAGGGAACAAAGGCCTTGTCTTCTCTGCTGGAGTTTCAGCCAGTAATACTCCCTGAGGTACTGGAAGTATTGGGAGAACTTTGTCCTGCAACCTGTCATTTGGATTCACGTCCTTCCTTGCTGGGGAAGGCCAGTGAGGAAGCGTGGATCTCCTTATTTGTGGAGATTGTCAGCACCTCTTTCAGAGAGAGCAGGCTGCCTATTGTTTTGGAGGAAACAGGAGTGCAGCCTTTGCTCAAGAAGTCATCACGGTGTGCTGACAATCTTGCTAATTATCAACAAGTATCACATCTTTCCTTTCTAGGTAGGATTGTGGGAAGATTGTGACAAGACAATTCGCACCGTGTCTAGATGCCTGTGATCGCCTTGACCCTTGTCAATCTGGGTATTGACCTGGCTATGACACAAAGACTGCCCTGGTGCATTGGTCAGTGATCTCCTGGCAACGGATGAAAACCCGGTTTCCATGCTGGTATCATTAGATCTATCAGCTGCCTTTAATATGGTTGATCATGAAGTGCTGCTGACTTGCCTGAGGACCTGTTGAGAATGCGCCAGGCCACTTTTCTTTCTTTGTTCTCTTCTCTCAGCAGATAGCTGTGGACAATAGCTTCTCTTCCTGAGGAGCTTGGTGGGGTGCTGCAGGGTGGCATTCTGTCACCTCTCTTGTTCAACATGCATAAAAGGCCACTAGGAACATTGTAAGGGGGCATGGGGCTCAGTGTTTTCAGTATGCCAATGACTCCCAACTGTATGTCTCTATCTTGTCTCATTTGGAACTATGCCATTCAGCACCTCAATCACTGTTTGAGAGCAAGCTGTCTGGAGCTCAACCCAGATCATACTGAGGTGATGAAGGTGGGCTGGGGGATGTCGCTGGAGAACTGGGAGGAGGTAATATCAACCCTTTCCATTGGAGCAGTATGTCTGCCATTAGTTGATAGTATTCACACCTTAGGAGTGATTCTACAGCCCATGCTGCTGTTTGACGATCATGTTACAGCCACGACCCAGTTTGCGTCTAACTAGGAGGTTGCAGCCTTTTCTTTCAGACGCAGACCTTGCCACTGTTATCTGTGCTTTCTGTCACCTCAAGATCAGACAACGACAATGCACTCTACATGGGGCTACACCTTAAAACTATTTGGAGACTGAAGCTGGTGTAGAATGCAGTGGCTTGCTTATTGAACAGGACATTTCACTGGGGGCACATGGCCAGAGTGATCCAGGGTCTGTGCTGCCTGCCCATGTCTCTCTGGGTGGAGTTTAAGGTGTTGGTTATGACCTATAAAACCCTACATGGCTTGGAGCTGGCCTACCTGAGGGACTGGACTCCATGCTATACTGCCACAGCTGTGGTTAACAGGAGCACTCAGACTGGATCCAGCTCATTATAAAAGAGAGGGGAGCTGTTGGCAGGATGTTCTGTCAGCTCTGAGACTCTGAAACTTGCTCCCTCCTGGTCTGAAATAGCAACATTTGGTGGCTTTCCAGGCATGCTGCAAAAGACATCTGTTTGATGTGCTTCTGGAGAAGGCTGTGGATATGCTTCAGAGATGATGAAGGTAGTAGGTGGCTGGCTGGCCAGCCAAATTCCTGCAGAACTGATTTTAATGGTGCTGAGGTATAATATAATTGCACGGCTGTATCATTAATTATGTTAGGGTGCCTAGACCTTTGGTTAGACATCTTTATTATTTTAAATCTAAGTAAAAAATATATTAAAATATACAAAACACAAAGGACCAATCCCTTAGGACCATACATTGATGACCTGGTAAAATGTTGGATGGTGAAAGACAAAAACATTTTGTTGGTACTCAATAAATTAGTATTAATAATAATTAGTAATAAAATCCCTATCTAGACCAGAGATCTGTGGCATTATTTTGCCTACTAAATGCCATCATACCAGGAAAATGTTTTTATTACTATTAAGTACCCAGATGATACCAAGCTAGGTGATCGAGAGACATTAAGTAAATAACACAAGCCAAGGAAAGTTCATCAGGAAAAGGCACGGCTTCCCCCTACAAGTTCTTAACTCCAATGATATGTATTTCAGCATAGAGTCTCCAATCAAACTTCACACCACTATGGGTGAATACAACAGCAACTCATACCAAGTCTCTCAAAAACCCACTGCAGAGTAAACAAATGTTATATAATTCTCCAAAAGTCTTTCCATCTTATAGAGGTATGTGTTTTTTTTTAAAAAAAAAAAACAATATAAACAATGGCATTTTACAACAGAATGAAATGCGGTCCACAGCTGGGACAGGTGCTGTGTTTTGCCAAGCTGTTATCAGTGATATTCCACGATTGGATATGGACAATTTGACAGAGAAGGAGAGCATATCTTTTTCTGCATTATTCAAATACTTCAGATGCTTGGCCCAAATACAAAAGTGACACACTACAAAAACATTTGCAGCTGCAGGAGCAATCAAACTATTGCAATATTTTCATTAGACTGACCATTTCAGCACAAATCATAGGGGTTTTATTTATAGCCTTTCTATACAGTGTTCTCTTATGATAACGAAACTGAAAAACTGGAGAAAATTTCCTATGACTCCTGAAAGCCGTGGCTTACCTGGCTCCACTTCATGCCATCCACTTGACTGACTGCCACTTCCTGGAGAGCGCCCTTGGCTTGTATAAAATGGCTCTTCACCAGGACTGTCCATTTCATCCTCCACAGATTTGAGGCGTTTTGTAGAGCTGAAACAGCAAAACATACAATACTGTATATGCTGAAAGGATACAAAGGTATTTCTCTATTGGTATATTTCTCGGTAGCATGGGAAGAGACCAACGGGGTTAAGTTTAGTGACACTGAAACTGATAGAGTTAAGGCATTGACTTGGGAGAGGTTCCTGTTCTATTCACTCTTCCCCACAAAGCTGAATCTATGTTCCTCAGTCCTGATCTACTTTTTTCAGACTTGAGGCTGCCTTACACCAGAACTGTCAAACTTTCTGAACTGTGCCAAGCTCCATGCTGATTTTGTGACACAGAACAACCTCCAATAAAGACTAAGCTGAGATCACCAAACTCATTCCAAACTGGAACCAAAGATATTTCAGAATTTAGATTTTCACAGGTGGGAGGCTAGAACCTTATGGAAAGCATGCTGAAGTCAACGGAAAGACTCCCATTGACTTCAGTGGGTTTTGTACCATTAATTCACTGTGTCACCAGCTATCAGATAGTTAATATTAAACAGATATGGTACTGGCAGGCAGACCCTCATTTAAACTACCTTGTTTTCTCCTTATCTTACTGTGAATTCCATATACTCCCTTTGTATGCATCTTTTATATTTTCAGTGCTTTCTTTTCCTAAAGAAAAATCCAGTGGCAGCAAACCCAGCTTATGGCAACCCTACAATAATAAGCACATGAGTGATGGCAAAAGATGGAAAAGATATTTCAGTTTTACATTGTCACAGGTTATTTTAAACAAGAATAAAAATTTTACCCTGTACCTAATTTGTGCAATGCCTGATGTAGAACATAGCCTTTGGATGCCGCCACACGTTTTTTAAAAAAAAGAACAAAAAGCTTGCTGACTAATGCCAACACTGAAAGGCTCCCACACAACACTTATCATATACAATACCTCCCCCACAATCCAACCCAGGCGAAAGGCTGAGAGATGGGAGAATCCTGACACTGTGCTCTGAAGGTCAACTGACACAAAGTGTGGCACAGTGGTAGGGAAATGAATTCCAGTTCCAAGGGCCCACAATCTTGGCTAAGTTTGGAATAATGAGATGTACAGAATGCTCTAGAATATTATTGTGAATTTGTCCTAACACATTTTTCTAGAACTTATGTCTATTGCCAGCTCTTTATTCTGTGGGGTCAATTCCACCAGCAGTGTGTAAGGGATTCAAGAAAAGGCCTACCTGCCTAAATGTCCCATAGGTAAACAAGAATAGACTCCTTTGTGTATCAGGGATGTACTTCGATGGATATAAAACATTCCATTGGCATAATTCCCATTGAGCTAAATCTTCCAGCCTTCACTCAGGCAAAACTCACTTTAACTTCACCCTTAGTTCTGCCTGAGTAAGAGCTGCAGGGTTTGGGAGTTCTGTATGCAAAGCTGAAGGGAGACAATGTTTTATGGTATGTATGGAATGCAGGTTGTGCCATAACTTATTTAAAAGAATCGGTATATGTCGGTTGGGGAAATTCTATGTGTACAATACAATTACTGCCTGATAGAGCCACTGAGTCTGTGTATTTAAGGAATACTTTTTTTCTAACTGGGAACAACCTAATGAGAGAAAAACAAACATATGACCGAGTTATTAACTACTGGTGATGTTTATAATTAGCTCCTTATCAGTGCTAGCTATTTGCAGAAGAATAGAAGAGTGACAACTGAGCTTTTAAGTAACACTAATAACCTGCCTTTTTCACTCCTGGAGTCACAACAAAACTCTTCCTGGGAGTGATTCTAATGATGAGCACTGCACATACAGTATGCCAAACACATGTGAAAAAACTAACAGCACAAACTTTTAAATTGATTACTGCCACATGTAATGAGAACCGTATTTGCTAAGCTTCAGAATGCTGACTGAGCTCATGTGTACAGAATGTTCTTTCAATCACTGCGAACTATAAGCTAAAAGAAAAGGAGTACTTGTGGCACCTTAGAGACTAACAAATAAGCTAAAAGTTATTGCTAGGAGACTCTACATACTTTTGTAGAAAAAAAAACAGCTACATTCAAAAGATACGTTTTTTTTTAATGGTGTGCTTGCTTTTTGCAAAGCTGGTGGCGCTGCAGACTGAGATCAGAACCTAAAAGAACTCCAGGCAGAAGTTAGAATTTCTTGCCATGTCTTCGAAATAACTGATCATTTTGGCTGGCGGACAAACAAAAATCAGTCTGGTTCCTTAACAGTGTTCAAGATGGCAATGGTGACTAGGCTTATTTATAAATTCAATCTCACGTATGGTTAAAGTAAAAAGACAGAGTAAAAAATATCCTTGTCTGCTAGTTTGCACCTAAGATATGCAATCAGACTTGATAGTGGCCTGCATCAAAAATTCAGTTGTTTCATTAAATCACAAAATTCTTAAAGCCACACCAAAATGTGAATGAATTAAAGCCAGGTCTTCAACACTATGTTAGTTTCACAGCTAACACTTTTATGTATACACAATACATATAAGTTTTATCTGAAGTCTGGTGTCCAGTCTCTTTTCCTTCTATGCAATGCCGACAAGAAATATCTCCATGAAAAATACTCAGTGACATTATCATAGGAGGACATCATGTTTCATTATGGTCCTGATTCTCCTTTTACTTATACCAGTGCAACTCTACTGATTTCAATGGAATTACCTGTGATTGTAAACAATGTAAGTGAGAAAAGAATCAGGGCCTGTGTGTCTCTCTGCAGCTTTTTTCAAAGCTGGACTTTAAGTATAGAGCTTTAATATAGATTGAGATAGACACTCAGATTTGTGATTCTGAAAAGACTCACCATCCCGTCCCCACCAGAACACATCAAACAATGTAAGTACAAAACAATAATTTCCATATGAGCATTAATCGTAATCTGGGTTTCACAAGTAACCCAATAGCATACACATATCAAATTACCTGGTAGAGGATGTGCTAGGTAAAGACCTCCTCATTGCTCCTGGGCTCATGCTATAGTACGAAGAACTTTCCAAATCTGAGAGGGAGAAATTTGGGCCTGTTCCTGCAGCTATTGGTGCTAGGGAAACAAAAGAAATTAAAGTCAGTAAGTCATGTGAATAAGGACTCAATTATATATCAACACCCAAAGTGAACTGACACTGTAATCAGGAACATTTTACCACTATATGATGCCCTCTGGGGCAGGAAGTGTCTTTTTTGGTCTGTTTGTACAACGCCTCGCACAATGCAGTCCTGGTCCCCGCCTAGGACTCCTAAGTACTACAATAATAAAAATAAATAATAATAATCATATAATATAATAAAGACGTTCCTATTTTCTTTTCAGGTCAGTCTTTTCTGTACTGGCAATTCTCATTGTTTGCAGCAAGAATCTTGGATTCCTTTAAGAAACTGCTGCCATATTGTAATCTTCTTAATAACATCTCTTGGAACTTACTTCCTTATTAGGCACAGTGCTGGGTAGTGGACATGTTGCGCCATCCCTACAGTATGCCTGGCCCAGTCTACGAGCTTCTGTAGACGGGGAAGGGGCACTGGTGCCACCTCTTCCCAAGACCTTTGGGAATACTGTGTGAACCCAGATGTACATAGAGGCTACAGTCTCTATACTCCTGGAGCATAGGAGCTATGACTGACCAAGACCGCTAACGGAAGTATGCCAGGGGCTGAGACTCCTTGTGTTCCTCTCTGCCTCTGTGCGGAGGCCAGAGACAATTTGCCTCATTATATTATTATCCAACAAATGTTTTCTATTCTTCTTTATTCCCACCAGCATGCATGGTTTTCTGTAAGGACCACCACTGCTATAACTCACCTGACTTTAATACGCTTGCCTAGAGTACTGTTTTTACACTAAGGTATTATGAGAGTTCCTTTTCCAAAAGTTTACAGGCATAGGGCTGTGAACTCCCACGTGTTGAGCAATATGGAACAAATGAGAACGCTGTAACTAATATAAAACTGAGCCGGCAAGGTCTTCCTCAATGAAATCCACTGCATGTGATATGATACCATGCCCACTGTCACCATTCCAGTGCCCTGACCTTTACAGGACATTCTGCTTTATGGACCAAGATTGATTGTCTGTCCCATTCCACAATCTGATTAAAATTACCCTGTTGCCCAAGATAAATCTGTTTGGCACAGGATATATTATCTGAAAACTCTGATTCACAGGGATTTTCCTGGTGCCACACAATGATACTGAGCCAAATTTACTCTTGTGTCAGTTGGAACAACTCTACTGAAATCAATAGACCTGTGCTTGCTTCTACCAGGGAGGAACTGAGCCTAATATTAAACACATGAAATATTTCACTCTTGTGGGCATCAGTGAGGAAATCAAGATTGGATGGTTCAGATATCTTGCACCAATAACCTGGCATACCAAGGGTGAAATACGGGACCAAATGAAGCCACTGGGAGTTCTGCCTTTGATTTCAATAGAGTCAGGATTTCACCCCAAGTTTTAGGGAAGAAGCACTGCTGGATCTGACAGATGAAGAATATAACTTTGCAGCTGCCTCATTCTCCTCACAATTAAATTGGCAATCTAGAGCAAAGATCTTTTAAGAAAGTAGATCAACACTGAGACAGACTGGGAATGACATGGACAGCAAGTAACAGATTTTTAAAAGCATAGGGTGGAAAGCACACAATGCTATTAAAACTTAAGAAAATCTGGAACGATCATTAAAAGGGATTAATTTGGGAAGTAATTTAAGGCAAGAACACCAAACTCCTTTGTTGTCTTCCTTTAACTAAAATATGTTTCCTGTGCACTGGCTGTATGCGAGGGCGGGCGTTTTTTTTAAAGAAAAATTAAATATAGTAAAACTAACTCATTTTATTAAATTGTGCTTTCTGCTAGAGTTTCCTGACAGCAGCTAGAAGAGGCTGTAAAACCGACAAATTTGCATGGAAAAAAGAAACCAGTGTAAGTAATTTGTGTAAAAGGTAACATGGGCATGGACTGCTATAATTCAGACACCCTGCAGATAGCAGACCGCTGCAGTGTGAGCAGTTATGGGTTAGAAAAATGACCACACTGCAGTCAGTCTGACGTGAATGGAAATCAATCATACAGGTACTCTCTGCAGCATCTACTCCACAGTCTTCAGCAACTCCTTTGCCAAGCAGATTTGTGCTCTTTAAACCCCTTTGTTGATCAATTCCCCTGTACCCCAGACCTAACAAAGCCCAACTTAGTGGTTCATAGTAATATTTTCCAAACAGGCACATAAAAAGGCAGGCACTAAATTAAAGCACCATTTCTTTTCAAGGGACAATGAATTTCCCTGCTATTGTAAGTTTTACTGAGCAGTTTTATTTCAGTTAGAGATGGAGGAAAATTTTGTGTTCAAAAACTGACTCTGCTCCCGTTCATCAGCCCCCAAAATCTAAAGCATTACTGGCCAAATTCTTGAATTTGCCTTATGTGAAACTAAAATGTTCTTCCACTTCTGAACATGGTGCACGTAGCCTGAAAAGATGTGGAGTGGGATGGGCGTACAGCTAGTAACATAAAAACTAGCCGCAAGATAGAAAGGATTTAAATAGGTAACCTCTAGCTTCCTCCATATTTAACAGTAATAGGGTTTTCCTGCCAGGTCCTCGGACACCCTGCAGTACTGAGGGGAGCTGAGCTGAGAGGATTCAGGATGAAAGGTAAAAAGACAAGATCCATCTCTCTTAAACAATAAAATGGTCAAAGGACAGAACATTTATTAAAGCAGTTGAGTATTAAAAGCATTTAAAGCGTTCATGGCTGTGCCTTATTTAAAAGGCCTATGGCAGTTCTAACAATGACATTCATACTAGAGACAACCCAAGGTCACTAAACTTAGTAATGCTATAAGGGTAAACTTTCCATAAAGGGGAACTGTTCTGGAATCATACTCTGTGTAGTAGGAAGTTATCATTCAATAAAGGGTATCTATGTTTTCTTTTCCCAGTTAGTTTGCTCTTCAAACAACATTTTACTGTAGACAAAGTGAGGAAAATTTCAGTGTACAGACCCCATCCAGAGGCTGGCGGGGAAGGGGTTAACTCTCTTTCTCTGGGTAGGGGGGATCTGTCTCTTCCTCTCTGGAATTTGGTTGAAGTGATTCATGCTTTATATCCCTGTTATAGACTTGGCTGAATCGAGTCACACTTCGTAACACTTTACACTGGACTTTGGCTGAGGGAACTCTGTTGTGTTTTATTTGGACCTTCTATTTACTTTTCTGTTTTGCAACACAACATGTTGCAAAGGTGCATAAACTTAATCTAGCCTAGCCATGCAAACCCTTCCTTGCTCCAAATGGCCCCTCTCACTGCCTGAATACACTATCCCTCTTCTATTAGCCCTGAATACTGATGGAAAGACAGAGTCCCACTTCTGTCTGTTTGTAGGATTCCCTATCAACACTCCAGCACCAGAGAGCAAACAGGATTAAAGAGATCTAAATTGTGGCAAAACTCTGTCTAAACTGAGCTTCTTCATTTTAGCATATGATCATCCAACATGTGATCACTCTCCCCACCTGTACCTCAGCCCAATGTCCCAAAATAAGAACATGCTTTGGCACTGTCAGCATAAGTGTGGAGATCATTCTGTTCTATAATACAAAGCCAGCCCTTTATTACACCAAAGTATACATAAATTGAAGGTTAAGATTATACCAGCCACACTGAAAATATGCTGCTTTCCCCACCTAAGAGATGCTCCTCAGAAAAATGACACCAAAATAGCTCAAGAACACGTCCCAAGCAGGAGATATAGGTTGAAAATTTCAACTGAGCTTCCACACAATACACACTCCACCCACATGCCTGCATCAAGATGTCATTTGACACAGAGCTCTGACCCCAGTGAGGGAGGAGTAAAATGGTTTATTGGATAGAAATCTGGCCTTTCATTTAAAACTTCGTTTGATTGATGTGTGCGGAGCCTGTAAGTGAACTAACTGATGCAGCCTCAGCTGATTTCAGCTGACAGGGTGGTCTCCATCAAAAACTCCTACGCACACAGGATACATTTCAATCACTCTGAAGGGTTAGAATGAGTTTGCCTGAAAGATTGGAACAACCCTCACTGTAGGCCGATCATTCCATGTTAAACTGGGGAGGCAAGCGGGGAGCTGCTTCTCTTTGACCACCTGCATGGTAGTTCTGCTCTGGATAAAGGGCAGCTCTGAGGAAAACTCCCACTGCTGCCAATCTATTCCCTTCGCTGCCAGTTTATTAGCTCAAATAGTCACCCGAAATGTCAAGAAATATAACAGAAAAATTAGCAAACTTTGACTTAATTCAATTTGAATATTTATTTTGGAAATTTACTGAATTAAAGTACAGGAAACCCACTAAATAAAACCAGCCAAGCTGGCAGTCATCTTCCTTTTAAAATGGCACTGTCTTTTAGTTGTTAAGATATATTTAATTTCTCTTTTTTCATTTTTTATTTATTTATTTTTACAAAGATATTTGGGTAAAACTAGGATCAAGACATGTCTAACACTGCAGCAAAGTGACAATGTACATAAGGCTAAACGTATTATACCCCAGGAAGAAACATGACGTTTAACTAATACACTTCTTCATATACTGTGGCTTAACAACCAGAGGAAAACACACTATCGTTCTGACTCAGCGAGGAAAGGGTAGCTCAAATTTGTTGCATGGCCTTTGTCTCCTATGTACTGTACTGTTAGGTTCAAAGAGGTTTGCCGAATACCACTGATATGAAATGTGTGATGTTCATTTTAAAATTACTAGTACAGCTTGCTATTGACCATCTAATTATGCTGAGTTCCATTTATAAACATAGCTAACCACTAAGTTTATGGAGACTTTTTGTGCTGCTTTAATAGGATATTGATCGAGAGCAAGGTTTGAGTGGACTGCCATTGAATTGTGTAATGGCATACAAAAAGCAAGGTCACGGCAACTGTTCATTCTATGCCTGCAGTCTATTTTTTATTATACTCTTTTTTTCTCTCCCTCTTATACCCAATCCCAAATGCTATGTTTGGGATAGCAATGCTTGGCTAAGGAATACAGAGTTATATTTTAAATGTTGTTTTTCATGCTGCTGACTTCTAACTATCTCAGTTACAGTATTGCTTAGTATAGCAGAAAACACTGAGGCTATATAAAAGCTTTCGTAAGTGTGCTCTGCACTAGGGAGTTCTATGGATCCTTCCCACTCTCCTACAGACTGCAGAAAAGCTGTGGAACCATGCTGCACTTTCCAAGCTGCAGCAGCACCAACCCTTGCTTTTTGCAAGGCGGCTGAGTGTAGGGCAATCTCCAGCAGATCCAGATGGTTATGGATCTGAAGGCCTTGCCACCACAAAGAAGCTCTGTGTCATACAGAGAAAGTAGACCCCTCTGGTGGGCTTTGGACTACAGCTACTGATACCCACTCTACCTTTGGGGGAATTACACTGCAGGTTGGTCCTCTACCTCCAGAGGAATTGATAGGTGCAACAGGAATTTTCCTATAATTTGTTTACACTATACCTCTTATTCTGAGTGGATAAGGACTGCTTGATAAAAGTACACTGGAAAGCTATATTCCTTCGGTTATACCCGTCTCTTCCCTGCCCCGCCCCCTGCCCGCTCAGAGTAGTGGCAATGAATTTAATTTCTCCTTCACATTCCTCCCACAGTAACTACAGTGTCAGTTTTGTATCTTTCAACCGAGATGATTCTGCTTCAGTACTTCTAATCATCTGAGTTGGAATGTTACAGTTTTATTCAGCCTCTTGGGTGAGCGTGAGGAGTCACATACACAAACACTACACACAAGAGATTATTTTCCTTTTATTGCCTTAAACAGCAATGATTATTTCATACAGTTACAGAATTATTGCACATTTCAAACACTAGGGTGCCACTTCATGCCAATCTCTTACATTCTGAGACCTCTTACATTCTGTTCCAGTTTCCTATTGCAAGAGCCCCCGAAATTCTATGCCACAGCAGCACCCATCTACGCGGCAAGAGTAAGGAGAATTCTGCAGCTGGTTTCACTGTAGCACTGTTACAGCAACCCCAAATCACAAAGAATGACTGCTTGAAAGTCTCAAACCCTAAGTATCCACTTTTAAACTGCATTAGTCCAGGATCCCTGCCTTTTCAAAATTCCATGACCATAAAATCATTCACAGCCTGTGGAATTTACTTAATCCTTTCATGGGATCTAAGTGTCTAACACAGAAGTGTGTGTGTGTGTGTGTGTGTGTGTGTGTGGTTTAACTGGCATATTAAAAGGGTTAAAAATCATCCCACTAACTCCATGAAAACCTGAACTAGCATTTTACAACTTTAAGTGTGGCATTCTCAATCCAGTGAGCAGGCAGGGTGCTTCGCACATCAGCACCAGGAATTATATAATTTCACCCAACAATGCAGTGCAAAACATGCGTAAATTTGATCTGCTTTTAGGGACTGCTCATTAAGCCCCAAATCCTTCCTTCACAGCCCAGCCTGTATATTTCAGCTGTCTGTAGGGGATATCAACACAGGAAGGAATCCGGATCAGGAGCATATACAGGTTACTCAAATCTAATGGCTGCATTAGCCTCCTCTCCATGCTCTTTCCCTGGCCCCAAGCTCCCAGCATGTCAAGGTCTCCCATTCGCACTTCCAGGGTCCTGCTGAACAGGGAAATCCCATGGAGCAGGACTTTTGTGCCAAATGGGGTGAACAAATTCTGCTCTGTCTCCCATATCTTGCCACCCTTTCACAGCAGGCACAGTCTACTGCCCTTGGGGACCTCTGCACACATGAGCTGGGGGACAGAATTTAGGTCTAAATCCTCAAAGGTATTTAAGAGCCTAGCTCCTATTGATTTCAATGGAAGGTAGACACCTACACACCTCTGAGGACCTCCTCATAAAGGATGGTTTGAGGTGAGGGGTTTGTTTCGCTTGTGCAACAGCTGGCTGTTCCATCAACAAATCCTGTGCATTGCCTAGGACCTACAGGAGCCTAGGGCCCCCTGTGTCTCTCACCATCAACATAGGAGTCAACAGAGGTGCACTGGAGCCACACTTGTCTGGCTTCCCTTCATCACGTCCCTAGGGCATTCTTTAAGGGGAGTTTCCCCAGTGCTGAAGGGACCAAGGGATGGTCAAAATGTAGCCTCAGGCTTGAGGAAGAATAACTTGTATCTGTTCTGACATTCCTGCCTTTAACCCTCAGCCCAATCCTTCCCAATCATGGATGAACTTCTCTATGGAGGAGTCCCAGCAGAGTCTGGGGTATGTGGGTCAATGCTGATTTTCTCCAGCCACAATAAAGGAATAATGGGGATCTGATCTGGCCTACTCACATTGGATTATGAGTGGAGAAAGACCTCGCACCTAGTTTTAGCATACACAGAGTCACAGAAATGTAGGGTTGGAAGGGACCTCGAGAGGTCGTCTAGTCCAGCCCCCTGCACTGAGGCTAGATCATCCCTGACAGGTGTTTGTCTAACCTGTTCTGAAAAACCTCCAATGATGGGGGATTCCATGTTCAGTTTCTTAAAATTGGCAACACCTTTGTAGTAGCCTTTTTCATGCCTCTAAGCTCCCAGCCTGCCAGTCTCTCCCAATCTCACCTCCTATACCCAAGCACCCCCGCTTACTTTCTCATGGTTTGTTTTTCCTATTTACGCAGCCTCTGGAAGACTGAGCAGCAGGCTAGTGATTCAGTGGTAAAGCCCATTGCTGTGGAACAGAAGAAAGCTACAGGTGTGCCTGCCACCAAGAGGGTCTATAATTCTTGTTCAGTGGCTCACATAAACCTAAATAAATATTATGATGACTGAGACCTACAGAAATGAGAGAGAGATTAGATTAGATCAGTGGTGCTCAAACTTTGTACTGGTGACCCCTTTCACACAGCAAATCTCTGAGTGTGACTCCCCTTATAAATGAAAAACCACGTTTTTATATTTAACACGATTATAAATGCTGGAGGCAACATGGAGTTTGGGGGTGGAGGCTGACAGCTCGCGACCCCCATGTAATAACCTCACGACCCCCTGAGGGATCATGACCCCCAGTTTGAGAACCCCTGGATCAGAAAAAGGTACAATGTTAATTCCAAACATTTTTGTTTCCAGGAAGCTGACTTTTTGCTTAGCTTTTTCACCTCCCCACCCAGACTTGTATGGCTGATATAACAGCACTTTATTTGAGCCTCTCTGTCACACTGACATCTGACAACCTTGTTTAATAAATATGGCACATTATTATTACCCAACAATACCTAATGAGGAAATGCTGGAAACACTATGTGCCTCATGTTAATTTTAGATGACAGAAGCTAACAACAGACAACTACTTAAAACTCAGGGAAAGCATGTGTTTCTATTATCAAATTGAAAAAAAATCATGAAAACAATAATGTCAAAAGGTGTAAAAGAAACAAGGCCATTTAGAGCTACAGTTGACGCAGAAGCCAAAATCTGCTTCTTCTTACGTAGGTGTAAATCTAGAATAACCCCATTGACTTCAGTGCAATTATGCTGATGTAACAAAAAGCAAAATTTGGTCTTTCCGTCTCAGCGTGAGAATTCCTGTAGCATACACACTGTACAGCAAGAGGGTCAGTGACAGAGTAGCAGTCTGTCCTTGAAAATTCACACACATTTAAACACATTTAGAAAATTAATATTATTGAAATGTTTTTAAAACAAGCATTGTTTTGATTTAGAGCTGTATACAAAATGTGGGCAGTACTGCTGCTCTGCATCATTCATCCCCAAAACAGCATTCGTCACAACAGGGATTCAGGCCGAGAATCAGGCAACTTTCTTCCAAGAACATGCTCCTGGATCTCTCTGCAGCCTCAAGATCATATATGGAATAGGACCTTAAGTGAAGCTGTCATAGAGCATGCTCAGGAAATCAAAGAAGGGCCTCACCACAGCGGATGAGCTTCCTCAAGCAGGGTGGCTTTTAAAGTTGCAGTGGCTTTTTAGAGAAATAAATATATAGACTGGATTGAGTGTATCTTGATAATTCAAGCTGCCAAGTTCTAATAAAAAAATCCTGGTGAATCTGGATTAGTGCTCTGCAGGGGTTGAGCTCTCCAGTGCCAAAGCAATCTGTGGACTAGTCTGGAGTAAAGCCACAAGTATATTTAAACAGCCCAGCAAGGTTTATTCTGAATAGCGCAATCTATCAGGCAACCTTACATGTCAGTTTAGGCACAACTCATAGCAGTTAATCATGGATCCTTTATGCTAAATCATTCCCTGAATGTTGGCATGCAAATTCACACTGACATCAATGGGATTTTGTGGGTAGAATCCACACTAGACATATCCTACTATGTGGGCTTGTCAGATCTCATAAATGAAACAGGGTCAGGCCCGGTCAGTATGTGTATGGGGCACCTCCATAGAAAATCCAAGGTGCCCCCAGAAGTAGTGTTGCTTTAAGCCCGCAGATAGTACTCTTTCTTCTCAGTCAGGGATATCCTAGTAAGTGTTGGGGCACTGTTTTTCACGGAGGTGCTATCGTGAAGACAGGATATAAAACTGAGGTCCTGGCTGCATAGTGTAAGGGGACTGTTGCCCCCTTACTAACGTTCAGTGGGGGTGTTTTAGTTGCTAGCTCCCAGTACTAAAAAGGGGGAATGGTCGATGGGGAATCAGGACCCTGAGACTGACAGCCTCCAGGAACAATGGGGAGAGGCCAATGCTCCAGGTCAGCCTGAATGACAGGGCAGGCAGGCTAATCAGGGAGTCAGGAGGCCAGGGAGGTCCCGTCCTCCGTCCTCCATGTTAGCTGGACTTGCCTGGGTCAGACAGAATGGGGCTGAGCTAAGGAGAAAGCAGGGGCCCAAGCTGAGCTGGGGAGCAGAGCGGGGCCATATCCAGAGAGAGCAGACCCTGTCCTGGGAGCAGAGCTGCAGCCCCTAAGACAGAGGCACAGCCCAGAGAGAGCAGACTTGCCCTGGGAAGAAAGCTGCAGCAACCAGAGCCAGAGGGGCCAGAAAAGCAGCCCACGAAGCAGGTCAGTGCTGGGAGCAGAGTCACGGGAGCAGCCTGCAGAGCAGACCTGTCCTGGGAGCAGAGCTGTAGCAACCAGAGCCAGCGAAGCAGCCCAGGGAGCTGGAGGCAGAGCAGCAGCAGCAGTGCTGAGACCGAGTGGTGGAGCTGGGGCTGGAGCAGTCCGGAGCTGGATGCAATGAGCAGCTGGGGAGAGTGAGGGGGACCCTGGGCAGTGGGCCCAGCACAGGGAGACGCCCCAGCCAAGAGGCTCTGCAAGCCAGGCTTGGATCGTAACCCCGACAGGGTGGGGGTGACACTGGGAAGAAGTGTCCATCCCTGCAGCACAGCCAGGGCCTGAGAAGGAGGCCTGGGACTTACAAGGAACAGACTGAACTGCCCTGACATTCCAGAGACACTGTTTGTGATGTTCCCTGCCACAGAGCGGGGTGATGTGTTTCCTTTAACCTTTCCCATTTTCCCTTATTCTTTTTAAAATTAATTGTTGATTAAATAACTTGCATTTGCTTTAAATTGTATGTAATGGTCAGTGGGTCAGAGAAGTACCTAGTGCAGAGAGAGTACCCCAGAGTGGGGACACCCTAGCCCCTGTCCTAGGTGACCACAGCAAGGTTGGGGGTCGAGCCCCTCAGGAATCCTGGGCCAAGCCTTGTTGGGATTACGAGGACGCTGCCAGACAGGAGAGTGGAAGGGGAGTCCTCAAGGGCAGGGAAACCACTGGGTAAAGGAAATGGGAGCGAGGACTCAGATCCTTTCGCTAGCCCACTTTACCAGGGTAGTGCAGAAGCCAGGAAAGTTCCCCACAATAGCGGGACTATTCCCCCGCTTACAATAGGGTCCTTAAAGAGACTATGTCACTTTTTGCATGAGCAAGGAGTGCAAGCCCTTGTGTCCTGGATACATAACAACTGGATAATTTTATTTTACCTCCCAAAATTTCCTTGGTAACTCCAATGGATGCAATGCTATATTTTCTACTCTATCCTCCTGTATGTTTCCAAGCAAGTTTTAAAGGGTGCTGTGTACATTCCAGTGACAGGGAGGGTGAGCTTCATAAATACAATTCATAATATGTTTGTAAAATTTGTTAGACACTGGGATCTTTGGTAAAAGATTTCTTGTTGTTATTGTTGTTATGATAAAATGTAATGGAAGATTAATAAGCATGAAATATGCTGGCTCCTAAACTCAGTCCCAAACTCTCTGCTATGGAGATCGGAAGTCAGGAGTGGTGAACCTAGTTACTTTCTAGCAACTGCATCTTGCAAACACATGAACTGGGGTTGACAGAAACCAGAGACAGCTATGATGACTAGTGCTCCTCCAGTGAAGATAAGATTATGTTAATGTGGGATGTTTTAGAGGGAGAAAGGGTGGATTCCCTTAGGACTTCAAGAGCCTTTTCCCTTTACACCAAATTAAAACATCATAAAATGGAGCTATTCACATACAGGAGGAGATAACTTAGCTATTCCCAACACTGTTTATGTTAAACATCAATTTAGTGCACTACAATAAAATAATGAAGCCAGGATTTTCAAAAATTGGTGCCAAACATTAGGCTCCCAAGTCCATATTTGGGCACCTAAATAAAGCGGCCTGGTTTTCAAACATACTGTGCACCTAGAACTCCCTCTGGCTTCACATATCCTTGAAACAGCTTTTCCACAGGTTATCTGGGAAGGAGAGCGAGGAGAATTGCTTGACTAAGGTCAGGGTACCCTTTTCTTTCTCAGTCTCCCATGCATACCTCTCTGATGCCTACACATCTCCTCCCCACCCCCCACTTCTAGTTTTTCAATAGGAAGCCAATTCAGTGCTCTGACTAGAGTGCTCTGATGTGTGTGTGTGTGCGGGGGGGAGATAAAGTAGAAAACAGGGTGACCTTTCCTACAGAAACCCCATGGTTTTGACTCAAAAACGTGGGTTCTCTCCTAAGGCTGTCCCTGCCAGGCAGGGCCCCGGAAAGGCCAAAAGTTGGACTTGCAGGGCATATAAACAAGCCTTTAAACTTCCATGCTGAGAACCTGCATGCCGTGTTTTATCTCTGAGCATATTAAAGCAGATAAGCTGCAAGGTTTATATTGTAAACACAGGCCAATTGTTAACTACTGCAGTGCTAACTGGTGCTACTGTAATGCTGCAACATAGTTCGTCCTAGCTACAAAAATCCACAGCACCCTAGCACCGAGGGGCTGGTCTAGCTGTAATCGAAACAGAGGCACAGCTTCGAGAGAGGCTGTCCATGCTCTCTCCTTGGACTGTCTGGGTTATGTCATAGAAAAATACAATCAATGCACCTTTGATCAATGGAACGGGGTGGTGACAGGTACTCTTAATTCACTGTTGTTAGTGAGTATTGACAAGCTGGTAATGATCATGCTGCGGTGTGTCACTCATGCTGTGGGCATTAGCATTCTTTAAAGGTCAAAAAACAAATCCTTTAAAAAGGCAGAATTCCATACAATGAAGGTAGAATGCAGGCCTCACAAAGTTAAAGCTGTACGCGTTTGAGTAAGTGGGCCTCTTAGGGCTAACACCGGTATAGCTGTCCACATTATTAGCAAGTTCACCAACCTAAGGGTGTTAAAACAGCAGCCACTTCTGTACATACAAATACATGTATATACGAAACTGGTGTATACGTCATTCCTGGCTCTTGGGCACAGATGATGTCATTTTAAAAGGTTAAAATTCATCCCTTAAGCTTTGAACTTACAAACTGATCCACCTGGGCACCTACACAGAATCTTAATATCTTCAGTAGGGTGCCACACTGGTGTAGGGATCCATCAGTTTGCAGAATCAGGATCTTATCATTTATTTTTAAAATATTTCTATTATTTTAACTTTCCCACTTAATTTAAAATGTGGAACACAATTAGTCATGTGTGGAGTGGAGGTAGAAGAGGGGACAGTCAGTTTCTGGGGTGGGGGGAACAGGAGGAAATGAGAGTTATAAGAAACACAGGAAACAACAACAAAAGGATACTTACTCTGTGAGACTCTGACCAGCTCAGTCACACTGAAAACACCTGATGTGACAAAACTGTCCTGGAAGCCCAAATGTCCTACAGAACAAATAGAATGAAAGAATTTTGATGAGCGTTAAGCATTTAATGACAGTATTCTCAAATACTTTAGTTTCATTTAGATTTAAACTGTGACACCTAATTTCCCACTTAGCACAAATTATTATTTATGGAGGTGGGTAACTAGTCATACAGCTATGTAGGCTATTTTATGGTTTGTATCTGGAGGTTAAGAAAGCTAACATGACACATCAGCAGGGAGTTTTCTAGATGTTAAAGCATCTCAACAGGAAATCTGAAACAAAAGAGGACCATTTTAATATATGGTTACCTTAAATGACCCCTAACGACTTAACAACTGAAATTAAAATACTGTACCTAGGAATCAGACAGGACAGCTAAATTCTATAATCGTTTTAAACATTATTCTCTAAAGAAACATCTGATCAGGATTATCTACCCATTCATTCAAACAAAACAAGATTTAAAGATGTACTCTTCATTTTCTGAGGTTACACTAGGGAAATCTTAAAATAGCAGCTTTTTTTTTAAAAAAACAAACCTTTAAAATGAATGCCTTTCCCATAAAGAAGAAAAATTCTAGCATTTAAAACAAGCTTTGCAGAAGAAAAAATAAATCTCTGCATAAGAAAAGCATTAACTTTAAGCCTTGGAATTTCTTTGAGACAGGGTGTATGTTTCCCTGCCTGTTTCATTTGTGTAAGGCATGACTCTACATTTTATATCAAAATGTTGTTACACTTCACATAATGGTATTTTCCTATTTCTCTGAAAACATGTCTATCACCAAATGTTAATTCAATTTCATGGGCATAATCAATTACAAAGCAAGCAGCTTTCAAACTCAAAACCAAGTGCAAGTAAGTGTACATAGCTGGATTTACAGTTCATACAGTACATATCAGGACTTCAATTAGAGGTCTGGAGCTAGCAGGCCAGGCTGACCTCTTGCTTTTGAAATCAGGGTCAAGGGAGAAATCTCCGGATAAAGGGATTATTAAAAGAACTGTAAAGTCGTATTTGTTCACAGGATAAGTAGCATACCTTTTAAGGTTGTCCTACTTAAAGTCACTGATTCCAATGCACGCACACACATATTATTGAATGTTTTATAGGGGCACCATCTGCCTTACATAGTTAACTGTCTCTCAGATACAGTATTATATAATTATATTTATACAGTACACTATACACTACTGGAATTATAATTTTGTGTCTATATGTCCCTCTATGTGTGTGTTTGTATTACATATGTACACAAATATATTCACAAATCTGTCACGATCCAATAGTTTACAGCTAAATTACTCAAATGTACTTGATGTTAAAACTTAACCCAAATAAATCTCTCAATCTACTAGCATGAATTTTTTTGAATTTTTGAGGGAAAGAAACTTTGAATATTTTAAGGACAGGTTTCAGAGTAGCCGTTGTGTTAGTCTATGTTTGCAAAAAGAAAAGGAGTACTTGTGGCACCTTAGCTCAAATAAATTTGTTAGTCTCTAAGGTGCCACAACTACTCCTTTTCTTTTTGAATATTTTAAGTGCATAAAATGCCAAAGTAGAAATTGAGTGGTTTTTTTTTTCATTTTCTCAACTAAAAAGTAGATTTCAGAAAATTTATGTGATTGTGCCTGGCCCAGTTTGCATTTTTCAATAATAAAGTTCATAATCGCATCATTTTTCTTTTTAAAAGTGGGTAATTAGTCTAATAGAATATGTTCATTGGCAATTTCCTGAGTATTTTTAATATGAGAGTCTACTTTTCATATACTGCAGCAGATTTGTTTACTGGATTAGAAGATCTATGAATTAAAAATAATTCTCTTAGGTCCTCACTTCAGTGGGACCATTCAGACACCTAAAGTTAAGCACATGCTTAAGTGCTTTGCTGGATAAGGGCCAGAATGCTCAGTACATGGCACCATCAAGCCCTTGGTAGGTCTGATAACAATGGACTACACTGGTTCTGCCTGTTGTGTCCACTGGCACCTTTGTTTGCCTGACAGGCTGTAACAAAGGAGATCCTATTGCAATAATGGTTAGGGAGCGATTTAAAAATACACAAAAGCAAGAACATTCACAATGAAGGTAAAACATTGGGCTCATTCTCAAAGTGTTAGTTCACTCGTGAGTGTGTGTGTGTGTGTGTTTAGAGGACTGTAGGTGCGATTGAACAATAGTGCAAAGCCTGACAAGATTTTCAGTCTTAATTAGTGAAAATAAATATTTATTGGTTGAGATTTTTTAATTGAATTATACATTCATACACGATTAGGAAATCGGGGCCCTTACTCACACCATTCAAATCCTGACTCATATGAGCTGTTCTCTTGCATAGGCCCTGATCCTGCAATCTGATCCATGCATGCATAGATACGTAGTGCCCCATTGAGTTTAGTGGACTCCGTACAGGCCTAAAGTTCTGCCTACATGATTCCGATTGCAGAACTAGGGCTTAGGTTTCTAAAATTGTGATGATAAGTGCAACAAAAAAGAGGAAAAAATGAAGGGAGCTCACCAAACAAATGACAAAGGAATGGCCAGGACATAGTATAATTAACAAGAAAAGCTGTAAAAATGTAATTTTTTTGTGCCTGCTAAAAAAGGCCAAAATGGAAAAATGTCTTTCAGAGACACTGTATCAATTTGGCTGTTCCACTTAATTGTGAATAAGAAAAAAAATTAGGTAAAGTTGTTAAGTAATTCCAAAAGCAGATGTTAGCATTAAAAGATCCTTAATTGAAAAGAGGATTAAACATCCTAAAGTCTGCAAGATTTATTTCTAATGCAGCGCTTTTCTGAAATATATGCAAAATTATACTTTTGCTAAATACCCCTAAGATAGGAAGTTGAAATTGCTGTTCATGAACTGGTTATCTCTCCAGTTTTGTACCTCAATCATATTTGGGTAGTAAAGCTGGTGTTTAAAACGAGGAGTAGATAATCCTTATTCAATTTATCAAAAACTATTCATTCACTGAAGTTCTATGCATAAACTAGGGCACTTGGACACCTAAGATAGGCCCTGATGCAGCAAAGCCCTAGAGCATACGCTTAACTGTAAGCATGTGCTTAAGAAAAGCACATGCTTAATTAAATGCTTCGCCAAATAGGGATGGGCTTACTCAAGTGCTTAAACTTAAACAGGTGCGTAAGTGCTTTCCTGAATCAAGGTTTTATGTCCAAAGCAACTCCCACTGAAATTAGTGGGAGTCTTTCCACTGATTTAAATCGGAGTTGGATCGGGGCATGAAAGAATAAGCCCTAGGTTTCAGTACTTCGCTGTAAGTCAGATTTATGGGGATGATCATTTTTTTCTGGAGGAAGTAAGAAAATAATAAAGTTAGCTGAATAAGGTATATAATAATACCAATCAGTAAATAGGTTTCAGAGTAGCAGCCGTGTTAGTCTGTATTCGCAAAAAGAAAAGGAGTACTTGTGGCACCTTAGAGACTAACAAATTTATTTGAGCGTAAGCTTTCGTGAGCTACAGCTCACTTCATCGGATGCACAAAAGCTTATGCTCAAATAAATTTGTTAGTCTCTAAGGTGTTAGTCCTTTTCTTTTTGCGAATCAGTAAATAGTATCTTAGTACCTCGTACACTCTTGGTATTATACAAATAATATGCATACATAATACCACCACCACAGTAAAAGCAGTTCACTGTAGCTTGATGGTGACTGTGTAATTATGTAAAGTGTAATCCTATAAATTACATTTTCTTCATTTTGGGTTCAAACATTACCCCAATAATGTAGGAGCGAAAACAAGTCTACGTTTAAGGAACCAAATTCTGATCTTCCATCATGTGATGGGGCGTCCATCCCACACAGGGTTGAAAGGGATTAAGGTGGCCAGGCAGGCCAATTAACTCCACAAGGTGCACCTGGAGGAGGAGCCAGGGAGCACACCACTAATTAGAAGTAGGTTCAGCGGGGCTGGAACAGGCAGGGCCAGTATAAAGCCCTGGAGCTGTGAGCATCAAGGAGGCTGTATGAAGGCAGGGAAGCAGGCTGCAGTTACTCCCTGCGTGGAAGGAGTTGGGAGCCTGGCCAGCCCAGAGAGGGGAGAAGCCCAGGAAAACAGCAACAAGGGGTCAGACTGTGTAGAGACCATGGCTGCTTGTTATAGGGTCCCTGGGCTAGAACCTGGTGTAGAGAGCGTGCTTGGGTTCCCCCACCAGCCAATGGGGAGTGGCAAAGGCATTGGAGATGCCAGCCATCCAGAAGGTCTGGAAGGACTTTGAATTCTCCAGAAGGGGAGGACCTTAGTGACCTGGCCAGAGGGCCAAGCCATGAAGAGGAAATGGCAGATCTGAGAGTGAGTGGGGCCACACGGCGAGACAGGATGAGGCAAGACATCACCAGAGGGCGAGCATAAGCCTGGTGGAGCTAATTCCCAGGACGGCCAGCAGGAGGTGCTGCTAGCGATGAGTGAACCCCGTGACATACCAGTTATGTGCAAGTCAATTTCCACTGACCTTAACATAGTTTTCCAGTTTTACACTGGTGAATGTGAGATCAGAATTAAGCCTCACGGTCTCATTCCATTTGCTCTGTGTTATTAAGTGAATTCATATAAAGATTGAGTCAATGGAGGCTTTGTGTGTACAAAAGCCAACTACATTGCCTCCCAATATTTAGTGTACATGGAGAGTCACCTCTGTATTCCTAATTAATGCCCAGGAAGAGAGTCTCTGATGTAGGAAGATTACAGATCACGCACTTGCACTGTAGTTTGAGAAAATCACAACTGAAGCATTTACTTTTATCTGGAAATATAGTATATAGTAAGCTCATCAGGTCACTGTTCCTTAACTACATACCAAAAAATGTTTTCATTGTACTAATGTTCAAAGTGTTACTGTTGTTTAAAAAGTTTCCCTTATATTATTAATTATTATTCTTATTATTTATTAAATAATTATATAGTGCCATAAGCGTATGTGGTGCTTTGCAAACAAAGCATGTTCTCTGTAATTTGAACAATAATATACTGTGAAAGAGTTAATCCGCTGAAGATGAAAAAGTCCCAATTCAGTTATTTCACTTGCACTGGACAGTTTGAAGATGTATTATAGTATTAATTTGAAGAAACAGCTTTCTGGGAAACTTTGATTCACTCTCAGTATTTTGAAATTACGAAACAAGTTCCTATACTAGGACTGAAACAATTTATAAAGCCCTATTCATGTCAAGCATCTTACTGTACATAACCATCTTAAAACCTTAAAATAGTAATAATCAATTAGGGCTTCAAGCCTATTATCTTAACCAAATGCCTGACTAAAAAGAAAATCCCTCTCCACTCAAAGTGCAATTTGATTCCTCTTGGTTCTATCCTCCACCTAGATAACCCTCTGTTTCACAAAGTGTTGAGTAACTAATTAATATTGCTTAGAATATACACATCTGTATACCAATGCAAGGAGCCTCGGTAACAAAATGGAGGAACTGGAACTACTGGTGCAGGAAGTGAAACCAGATATCATAGGGATAACGGAAACATGGTGGAACAGTAGTCATGCCTGGAGTACAGGAACTGAAGAGTTTGTGCTGTTCAGGAAAGACAGAAATAAAGGTAAAGGTGGTACAGCAGCATGTATATTAATGATGAGGTAGGAGACTGTAAAGAAATTAGAAGTGATGGAATGGATAAAACAGAATCTGTATGGGTCAAAATCACTTTGGGGGAAGAAAGCTAGCACTGGTTCCACTGGGATTGTCCCTGGGTTATGCTACAGAACCCCCAGGATCTGATATGGATATGGATAGATATCTCTTTAATATTCTAGTGAACTGAATACTACTGGGAATGTTGTGATTATGAGAGACTTTAATTTCCCATATACAGATTGGAGGACAAGTGCTACTTATAATAGTTGGGCCCAGATATTCCTGGATGTGATAGCTGACAGATTTCTTCACTAAATAATCACCGAACCAACATGAAAGGACGCAATTTTAGATTTACTATTGGTGAGTAATGAGGACCTCACAGAAGAAGTAGTTGTAGAGGACAACCTTGATTCAAGTGATCATGAGCGAATTCAGTATAAACTAAATGGAAGGATAAACAAAAATAGGTCTGCAACTAGGATCCTTGATTTAAAAAGGGCACATTTTAAAAAATTAAGGGAATTAGTTAGGGAAGTGTACTGGACTGAAGAACTCAAGGATCTGAATGTGGAGGAGGCTTGGAATTACTTTAAATCAAAGTTGCAGAAATCATCTGAAGCCTGCATCCCAAGGAAGGGGAAAAATTCGCAGGGAAGGACTGCAGACCAAACTGGATGGCCAAGCATCTAGGTTATTAAGAGAAAGCAGAAAGCCTACAAGATATGGAAGTTGTGATGGATTGGCTATGCCTTGGAGGTCAGAAGGGTAGGGAAAAAATGAGAACTGACAAAAGCCAAGCAGAATTAAGCCTCGCAAAGGAAATTAAAACCAGTAGCAAAAGATTCTATAGCCATATAATTTTAAAAAAAAAAAAAGGAAAGAAAAAGTGGGACCAATAAGCACTGAATATGGGGTGGAGATTAAAAGTAATCGAGGCATGGCCCAACACCTACATGCATACTTTGCCTCCATTTTTAAAAAGGGTAATAAGGAGCTTAGGGGTAGTGTTAGGGTGGCTAATGGAAATGAGGATATGGAAGTAGAAATTACAGTATCTGAGGTTTCAGAGTAACAGCCGTGTTAGTCTGTATTCGGAAAAAGAAAAGGAGGACTTGTGGCACATTAGAGACTAACCAATTTATTTGAGCATGAGCTTTCGTGAGCTACAGCTCACTTCATCGGATGCATACTGTGGAAATTGCAGAAGACATTATATACACAGACACCATGAAACAACACCTCCTCCCACCCCACTCTCCTGCTGGTAATAGCTCATCTAAAGTGATCATCAAGTTGGGCCATTTCCAGCACAAATCCAGGTTTCCTCACCCTCCGCCCCCCCACAGACAAACTCACTCTCTTGCTATCTGAGGTGGAAGTCAAACTCAAAACTCAAAACCAAGTCGGAGGGCCTGGATAATCTCCATCCAAGAATATTAAAGGAACTGGCACATGAAATTGCAAACCCAATCGCAAGGATTTTTAATGAATCTGTAAACTCGAGGGTTGTGCCCTATGGCTGGAGAATTGTTGATATAGCACTTATTTTTAAGAAAGGGAAAATAAGTGATCCAGGAAATTACAGGCCCATTAGTTTGACCTCCACGGTATGCAAGGTCTTGGAACAAATTTTGAAAGCGAAAGTAGTTAAGGACATAGAGCAGGGGTGTCCGAGCTGCATGCAGCTCTTTTACAGTTAAAGTGCGGCTCACGGAGTGCCCAGCCCCGCATTCTCCACCTACCAGACTGGGGAGCAGGGGAGCTCAGGGAATCTGCCCTGTAGCAGGGTGGTGGGGCTAGCGGCTTTGGCCCCGCAGGAGGCCCCTGCCAGGGCTCGGGGGTTTCATCAGGAGTGGGGCTGAAACCACAAGCCCTGGCAGGCATACCCAGTTCTCCAACTTCTAAGAATTATCGTATGCGCCTGCGGCTCAGAGGATCAGTAAGTTTGGCCACCCTGACATAGAGGTAAACAGTAAACTGGGATAAAATACAACACAATACAAAAGGGAGATTGTGCCAGACTAACCCGATCTCTTTCTTTGAGCAGATAATTGATTTTTTTATGCAATAGATCTAATCTACCTGGATAAGGCATTTGATACAGTTCCACATGGAAAATTATTAGTTAAATTGGAGAAGATGGGGATTAATGTGAGAACTGAAAGGTGGATAAAGAACTAATTAAAGAAGACACTACAACAGATCATACTGAAAGTTCAACAGTCAGGATGGAAGGAGTTTACTAGTGGAATTCCTCAGGGATCGGTCTTGGGACCAATCTTGTTTATCATTTTCTTTAATGACCATGGCACAAAAGGTGGGAATATGCTAATAAAATTTTGGAGTGACACAAAGTTGGGAGGTATTGCCAATACTGAGAAGGACCCGAATATCATAAAAGATCTGGATAACTTGAAAACTGGACTAACAGAAATGGGATGAAATTTAATAGTGCAAAGTGCATGGTCATAAATTTAGGGACTAACAATGAATTTTTTTCCTATATGCTGAGGATGTATCAGATGGAAGTGACAGGAGGAGAAAGACCTGGGTGTCTTGGTTGATCACAGGGTGATTATGAGCCATCAATGTGATGTGGCTGTGAAAAAAACTAATGCACTCCTAGGATTTATCAGGTGAGTTATTTCCAGTAGAGATAGGGAAGTGTTATTACCATTATAAAAGGCACTGGTGAGCCCTCATCTGGAATTCTGTGTATAATTCTGGTCTCTCATGTTTAAGAAAGATGACTTCAAACTGGAACAGGTGCAGAGAAAGGCTACTAAGATGATCAGAGGGCACTCAAGAAGCTTGGCTTCTTTAGCCTAACCAAACGAAGGCTGAAGGGAGATAAGATTGCTCTCTATAAATACATCCAAGGGATAATGACCAGGGAGGGAAAGCAGTTATTTAATTTAAGTGCCAATGTTGACACAAGAAGAAACTACAAACTAGGCATCAGCAAGTTCAGGTTCAAAATTAGAGGAAGGTTTCTAACCATCAGAAGAGTGAAGTTCTGGAACAGCCTTCCAAGGAGAATAGTCAGGGGAAAAAACCTAACTGGTTTCAAG
Organism: Chelonia mydas; assembly: GCF_015237465.2. Lineage (NCBI taxonomy): Eukaryota > Metazoa > Chordata > Testudines > Cheloniidae > Chelonia > Chelonia mydas. Next base: position 90,016,455 of record NC_057854.1, read on the forward strand.
AGTGAGCTTGATAATTTTCTGGAGGGGATGGTTTGATGAGATTGCCTGCAATGGCATGTGGCCCATCTGGGACTGCTAGTAGTAAATATCCCCAACGGCCAGAGATGGGACTATAGACAGGGAGGTCTCTGAGTTACTACAGAGAATTCTTCCCTACATGTTTGGCTGGTGGGTTGAGATGCTCAGGGTCCAGCTGATCACCATACATGAGGCTGAGAAGGAATTTCCCCCCAGGTCAGATTGGCAGAGACTGGAGTTTTTTCACCTTCCTCTGCAGGGTGGGGCATAGGTCACTTGCAGGTTTAAACTTGAGTAAATGATGGATTCTCTGTTATTTGAAGTCTTTAAATCATGATTTGAGGACTTCAGTAACTCAGCCAGAGTTTAGAGGTCTATTAAAGGAGTGGGTGGGTGAGGTTCTGTGGCCTGCTATGTACAGACTAGATTATCACAATGGTGCCTTATGGCCTTAAAGTCTGTGAGTTTATGAGTCTGTATCACCAACCACTGACACCTTGAAAGACAAAATAATTGAGAACTCTCTTCACCAGACTGCTCAGTGGATTAACTTTTATCTAACTGTACTGTGGTGTCAGGATAGGTGTGGTAGAACTTAGGCTTGATCCTTAGTCATGTTCTTTCTCGCAGCAAAAGCAAACAAATAAAAGGAAGGATAGAACATATATGCATCAAGTGATATCTTCATATAAGGTGTTTATACTCTGCAAGTCTTGTGGAGACTACACATCCCAGCATGCAATTCTCCATCTTCACCTGAATACCCTCTACAGTCAAGATGGACCACTGCATTCTGGGACCTGTAGTCTATATGGACCACAGTACTCTATGAAAAATAAAGGTGACTGTAATCCATTTTATTTTTTAACGCTGTAGTCTGCACTGGGCCACTGCATGCAACTCTGGTTAATGCTAACCCGAGGGATCAATTTTATTTTTCCTCATACAAAATATGTTCTGTAAACCCATAAATTATAAACTTTAAAAGATGGCTCAATTAAATCTTTAAAATAAATGACTTTTTAAAAAAGAGTTCAAACTAGAAATTAGCCATGATTTTAATTCTGATATAGAAATCTCATTTTTCCCCTTTTTCTACTTGCACCCTTCCAGCCCCAGCCTTGTTTTGGCTACAGTTACTTCTAAGTTTAATTTTATTGTCATAGCAATAATTAACCATGGTTATTTTATTACACAGTCAAATGACATATTTCCTTACAAAATAAATGCTAGGCCACAAGTCCCCTATGTCATTATTCTTTGAAGCTTGCCTACTCAGCTTTAGCACAGAGTTTTTAAGAAGCACCAGAAAATTCTTTGTGGAATGTAACAGAATGAATTAGACCGTCCAGGGCATGTCGTGTTAGTACAATAGAGGAACACTTTTAAGACTTTAAAGTCATGTAATACAATTCTAGGCTGGATCTTTCTTGTTGAAAAAAGTAGAATGGGAGTGATTGAAAGAGAAAAGGGCCAATATTTGACAACAGAAATCAGCATAACCTTTTAACAGCAGCAGTCATGGATGACTGCCCTTTGACCCTGAGAGATTATGTGGGATTTCAATGACAACAGCTGGAAGTGAGCATGTGTGAATAGAAAACACAGATCTGAGGCCTAATACAAAAGACTGCACAATCCCTGCCCAGATCAGAGTGTTGATTAGAAATTGTTTCCTGGTCCTGGCTTAATAGAGTGTGATAATGAAAGTTTTGTTAACCCTTCACACCATGCAAAATCACTGATGAATTGTGGGGGGTTTTCAACTCCAAAATTCCTGAATTGAACGGAAGAGAACAATATGGTTCCATAAAACTTCTTGATATTGTGGGCCAAGCTGAAACACCCATACTCAAACTGAATAGGACCTTAGTCTGTGGGGAGTCCCACTGGTTTAATGGGATTTGAGGGCTTGATCCAGCATCCACTGATGAGAGTGGAAGGATTCTCATGATATTAATGGGCCCTACACTTGACAAAAGGTCCTATCCAATGTAAGCGTTTGCGAATTGAGTAATATTGGGGTTTCCTCACTGAGGCCTGTGAATTTGGCAACTCTGGTTGCAGCCAGTGTCATATTCCATAAGAGATGCAGGGGAGTTCATGGTGCTTGTAGTCTCTAGGAGCTCCAGTCATAGATCAAGACTTCTGGTGCTAAGCACTGTACAAATACAGAACGAAAAGACTGTCCCTGCCCCAAAGAGCTTACAGTCTCCCTGTAGAATGTGCTCAGCATTTCACAGGATCACTGTCCAATGAAAGACCTGCAAGTCCATGTTTAAGAACCTGTGAAGCCCTGCACCATGGAAACCAGACAGTTTGCCCTGGTGTTTTATTGCCTAAAATTATTACAGAGGTCATAGACACTTTTTCTCTAACTATTTAACAAATAGATACAATTTTTGCGATAATGAAAACTATTAAGAAAAATCACAATTTCAGTAAACAAATTCTCAACAGTTACTACTGTCTAGGGCCCTACATCTCGGAAAACAACAGATGTCTTAAATTAGCATATTTATCTGTTTCAGGTCTTCAATCCAAAAAGGAAATGTTAAAAAAAAAAGAGGAAATGTCATAAATGGTCATATTAATTTGGCAGCTGATGAGATAATATGCTCCTCAGACCCTTTCAAAGTAAATGAGATGAAATCTACATAAGGATAATCATTTTGGAATATTTATGGCATCTGACAATAAAGAGTAATATAAAGAAAAGCCTCCCCCTTACAAATAATAATATTAAGGAGTTATTTATCTTCATTTCTTATCTAGGTTGATTACAACAACAACTGTGATCTCCTAGGTCTCTGCAGTGATATTACATATTCAGCTTTATTGTCCCAAGACTGGCTCAGTGACTGAGTGAACACAAAAAGGGACTATGAGGTAATCCTGGGCAGACTGATCAATAACTGCTTTTCTAAGTGGTTGGTGATGCCATGTGATGCCACAGAACACTCAGGATTCTTGGCACTGGTAAAATAGTACCTGTGTGCTGGTGGGCGAAATGGAAGAGGAGGGGTACTGTCACGTTCAGGCTGATGTCCCTGGCATGAAGAAATATGGCAAGGGAACTTTAACCCCATAGTCTCAAAAGAAGCTGCTGTTCCCTTTCAAGATGGGAAATGTCACTTAGTCTGTAACTCATGATATCATGTTTCATGTCAATTGATCATATTTTGGTTTTATGTTTATATTCCAGATACAGTTTGAAAACACTGGTTTCCACAAGTAACACCAGATCCTGCCAATTATTACTCATGTGAGTATTCCTTACTCACCATGGGCCCAATCTTGTTCTTACTAAAGTCAATGAGAATTTTGCCATTGACATCCACAGGTGCAGGGTTGGGCGCTCATGGCATCCTACTGACTTCAGTGTAACTACTCACGTCCATGAATAAGAGTTTGCAGGATAAGGATCTGGGGATGTAGGCCATAACAATAATATAAGGCCAAATTCTGGTTTTATTTAAACTGATGTTAATTCAGAGTAACTCCACTGATTTCACTACATCAACTCAGATCAGAACTGGACCTATATTATTGTTTGCACCAATATTACTGGGGGAATTACATTGGTAGGCACTAGGTGTACAAGACCAACATGCAAATAACCTGAAAGTTATTTAAAAATGGTTTGGAACATTTACATATTCAAAATAATCAAGAAGTGAAATAGGCACATTTGTTTCAACTCCTTGTTTATAGCACTGCAGCCCCTCCCTCCTTTAAATCTTCCTCTAACCATAGTGATGTTTATTGAATACCTGTCATTTCTCCAGCAGCATGTGCCAACAGCAGCTCACCAGTGCCAGGCTGCATGAAAACCCTTCTGTTTCCTATTCTCCAAGGGGCTCCGTTAGATCAACTACTCACCATACCCAATACACTGAAACCCATAAATTTGCAAATACTGCAGTCAAAATTCTTAACAGAAAACTGCACCCATTTTGCCCAGCACAGCATACTGAAAAATCACACGGTGAAAAGCATTTCTCACCATGTGTAAACCGTCAATTTGATTTGAAATTAAAATTTTTGATTAACATGAGCATTTCTGAGCCTCCTGCTGGCAGCAGCCCTATTGCTGAAAAGTGACATGATTTGTGACACACATGCTGTACAGAAGTCCCATGCCAGTGATCGTTAAACCCATTTTCATTCTGCTTTAATACTGGTATGGCACTCAGGAAAAGAATATAAATATTCAGGGGGAAATGGGGGGGGGGGCTGTTAAATGCTAACGTTCTTTTTCTGGGTGGCAAAGCAGTATTAAAACAACATGGAAAATGGCATGGGGGTCCTAAAAGCCACAAGTCCTGGCTCTTTTCAGCAATAGGGTCCATCAGCAGGAGGCTAAGAAAAGTCCATATTAAGTACAAAACCTTATTTGAACTCTCCTTGACATTTCATTTCAGTGGGAGATGCTTTTTGCTAATAAATGCTGATGGGCTATACAGATGGGTGTAGCTTCATCCTAATCCCACTGGCAACTCCAGCATCAAACCATGATCTCTCATGTGCCATAGGCATGATATTGTAGCTTCCATACTAGCCTATGCTATTTTCTCCTGTTTAGCTTGTTCTCCAATGATATAAATGCTGGATAGATGAATACTTAAAGCAGACGAAACTTTTGTGATTGTTAAGATTTTTGTGATTGTTAAGATTTTTAAACCCTGGATTCCGTTCTTGCAATCACTACAAATTAGTGAGGAAGATTTTCCTGAGTGTAACAATCTGCAAAGTGAGCCTAAAAAAATCAGGACACTTGTGTTGACCTTTTTTTCAGGTCTTTGAAATTCTCATATAAAAGATAAAAGTACATTGGGGATTTTTGCAAACGTATGGCAGTGTTGCTACCGCTAGTGTCTGACTCATCTGTGACACCTGTATATTTTTCAGGGTAGAGGATTTTTTCCAGTACTGTAGTGCTCTGAAGAAGTTTATCACTAAACAAGTGTCAATAAGATTCATTTTCGAGCAAAAAAACAGCTTTGATTATTTCTACCCTCATTTCTCAACTCCAAACAGTGTCTGACATTGAACGCTCAGCTTTATTACACTGTTTATTCCTGGTAAACATAGAGCAAATGCTACTTGGTAAAGTAATACAACCATTAGAAACGTCTTGTAATTATTAAAAATAACGAACACTTTGACTGGTGAATGAAATACTGGGATATTTCAGAAGTCCTGGGGAAAAGTTCCTGGGGCACTAGAAAACCATGGACGAAACCCTGACCCCATTTAAGACAACGGCCAAGCTCAGAATTTCACCCCATATGAAAAACCAGCACAGTAAAGATTTGATGAAACCATCATATATGGCCTCTATAGACATCTAGGTTCTTTTAAATAAAGCCTGTTTCTAAATATCTAGGTTACTATGTTGCCTAAATATACAAATAAACCCAGGAATAGTGTAATTATTTTAGGACCTATAAAAAACCACCAAGTTTTATACTCCCTCATTTGGTGGTAGCTAACTATATTCCCATAGTTTATATCATCATAAACAACATGCTGCAGCGCTATATTGACATAATTGATAAGGTTTGGAGTTGGGTTACGGGAGTTCAGGGCACTGAGATCAGAAAAAATTAAGAGAAAATGAAAGCTGGTCCAAGGTTTTTTAAAATTAACAGTGAAGGAAACATACAGCTAACCCATTTGTTTACAATAGATGGCAGAATTTTATTAGATAAATACAACGCGAGTGAGCAATCACCACACTTCAGGTGAAGCCAGGGCAGGAAACTCCTTCTGCTCCCAGTTAGTTTTATACTATTGGTACATACTCTTGGGTCTCATGAACTATTCCCTCTCCGCTTCCCTGCTTAAACCCATCTCCCTCAACACCAGTACTACAGTGAAATAAATGCTACTGTGACACCACAATGATAGACGTTTTAGAAATACCTGCAGTAGATTCAATAAAATTAAAAAGCAACTCTGGAAGATGGGCATTTGAAATGGAAACTAGGTCACATGGTCAGCCAACCCCACATCTCCCATTGTGTTTCCACTTTATTCAACATGATTATTTATGTGTTATGTGCTGACATGGTGTGCCACACTGTACAAAAGTGTCAAAACATTCACTGATAATAAAATCTATATGAAATATACTGCTGGATTTATCTGCAGTTGTCACCACTCCAGTCTTCAGAGTTGCCTTTCCAAAAGGCTAACATTACTGTCATACTCTTTACACTGATGATAATTATTCCCTATACTCTGAGAAGGGTGTCCTAAAGAACAATAGATTGCCTGTAGCAAACCACTTCCACCAGGCTTATATACCCATCTTCCTTGGAATACAACAAAAGCCTTTCCCATATAAGAATGACACACTCAACACTAAGGCTTAGTTCTACCCCTAAATCCTTACCAACTACCTCAAAATATAGGAACGTAATAAAATAAAAAACAAAAATCCTACCCCAAGCCGAGTTCTGACCCTGGAAAAGGAGACATGCTAGAGATTCCATGAATTTCACTATGGACTTTGCTATTTCTATTGATGGAAGGCTGATAGTATTGTGCTGGGTGGCAGTATAAAACTGCCAGACCTCTATAAGCAAACAAAAAGGGACTTCATTCACAAGGCTCTTTACATTTCCCCCAATGAGTTTAGTTTAAAACAGAATCTCTCCATTAAACTTTATAGCCCAAAAATAATAGAATTTTTCTGGTCTTTCTTTGCCTGCATTATTGGAACCCAGAAATAAACGGGAAAAATAATGACTGGTGAATTTTTGGAAGATTTGGAGTTCAATTCTGAATGGATGAGATCCCAGCATTGCAGATTGTTATCTCAACTGTAACTGGAAAAGCGGAACCTCTTAGGTTTGCAACATCGGACAAGATATCTCATGAGAATGGGCTCTCTCTCATTATTTTGGTCCCCAGACACAAAAAAGAATAAAAAAAAGGAACTGACTTTTTGTTAAATTTTCAATACTGGATTGGTTTGGGTACAGTTTTGAATTTTTGGCAAAGAGTAATTTGATGCATAAGGGAGAAAGTTCTTACTGTATCCAAGCCAGCTTGCCCATCCCTAGAAAAACATTTTTCCACAAAATATGAGGATATGAATGGTTCTTTTTCTTGGAAGCTAAATTATCTAAGATGAAGATTCTTCCTATATGAGAGAAGGAGAAAACGGAACAAGGCAGATGTGCTGCCCTCTTTCCCATCCCAAAACAATTCACTCATCCAAGTCACACCTCTCCTAGCAAGTAAATGCATAGCTTTTTCCTTTCAGGATAGGTCACTTAATTTTAAATCCTACTTTAAGCACAAGAGAGTGGATGGGAGAGAGCTTGCCCTGACTATAGGGACTTAGAAGCCAATGTCAGGGATTATAATTTAACATATACGCTTGGTTGGGAGAGAATTTGTCTTTCCTCCACGCATCTTGTCACTCACATCATTCCGAAAGAGCAGATAGGTATTTTTATATTAATACCTGGCTGGTTCTTTATTTGAAACTTCAAAGGTTGTAAAAGCCAAATACTGCCAGATTATCCTTGGGTTCCTGTTCATCTGGTTCAGTTATGGGGTGGGATAATGATCTGTCACCGAAGTAAAATCATTACCCAGAAAATAATGCCATAACGTTTCTGCTGCCCATTTCACAGGAAGATATACTTTCTCAATGATGCTGTGTCTCTGTTCTTGTGGGAACGGTTTATGGATTGCATCATAATGGTAATAATAATAACTTACATTTATATCGTGTACGGGATATTCTATATTTCTGCCTCCTGTCAAAGGACTGGTCCCAGTCCCACTTCAGATGCATCAGTCAGCACCATGACAGGCAAAGAGAAGTCTGGACTCTAATATAGAGCCTGGACAGAGGTATGTTATAATCCTTAATGACTCGTTCAGAAGCAGGTGACCAAGTGACCTCATTCTTCCTAGTCTTTTCTTGAGATTAGTTAAGGGGACCTGCAATCTCAGAGAAATGGGGAATGAATCTCTGATGATAATCTGCCATCAATAAAGAGCACACCTCTTTCCTGGTCCCAGGGATGGAAGCTGCCTGACTTCTTCTGCCTTGTTGATTTTCCGATGGATTAATCAGTTCCCCAGGTCTTGCTACTGGCTAGTGCACAGTTACCATGGTTAATTCTGCCTTGGCAATCTCAGAAGCCCCTTTGTGCAGATGTTCCCCCAACTGGCACTGTTCACACCATCCTGTTGTCTGAATAAACAGAACTGTAGGCGGTATACTTCTGAACCTTGTGGTGTTCCCCTATAACCCTAAAGCCTCACTACCTCACTCCCTTTCCATACATTCAAATTGCCACTGCAAAACCATGTTCTCCTGCAGCTCAGACGATATCCCTCCCCTGCTCAAACCCTTTCACTGGCTCACCTCCACGTTTTTTACACCAGGGAAGAGTTTAGCCCCTTCTTGTGTTCTGTGCTCTCTTTATTGGTATGGAATCATCATGAAAGCAAGTTCCTTGGTTTTCAAAGAGTTCAGGCTCAATTTACTCCAAGATTTCACGAGCAGAAACTTGAGTACAGGTGCTCAGCTAAGAAAAGCTAGCTTGCTCGGGGTCACCCTCTTGCTAACATGGTGAAAGATCAGAATTTCAGTCAGAAAAGCCGTGTCAATTTCTGATGAAGCAAGGATCCTTCTTTCATGCAATTATTTTTAAGAGTAAGGAACAAAAGAAGATAAATACCAAGAACCTGAGATTTTGGGCTAAATTCTCTGTGGGTGTAACTGTTATAAACTGGTTTCAGAGTAGCAGCCGTGTTAGTCTGTATCCGCAAAAAGAAAAGGAGGACTTGTGGCACCTTAGAGACTAACAAATTTATTTGAGCATAAGCTTCATCCGATGAAGTGAGCTGTAGCTCACAAAAGCTTATGCTCAAATAAATTTATTAGTCTCTAAGGTGCCACAAGTACTCCTTTTTTTTTTTGTTATAAACTGTTCACAATAAAAATATCCCTCTCTTCTACAAGCACCTTGCTGACTATGCAGGGGCAGAGGGCTGACAGGCAAAGTCCTAGGTGATCTAATGAGACTCTGCACCATGAAAATGTTATTTCTCACTCTACTACCTCCTCCCAGAGAGAGGAAGAAGGGAGGCCTGGGGCTAGGGCTGACTGGGGGTGAGGTGGGCAACATGACTGCAGGGGTGTTGCAAAGTCAGAGTGCCAGTGAGCTCAGTGGGAGAGAATGGAGCAGCTGAAAGGTTGGGCTGCTGAGCATGTGTTTGTAAAGAGTAGAGAGACAGAAGAAAAAATCTTTTGATTCCACGCAGCAGTCCTCTTTCCTGTCACTAGTGACAGGAGCATGGGCCAGAATCCCCACACCGCAGCATGTCTCTAGCAGAACACCTCCGTTTCTGAGAGAGGTATGTCTGTATGTGTGTATAAGTGGGAGTACACAATGACTGGAGAAAGAGTGAGAGTCTCACTCGAAAATTAAAATATTAATTGGATCCTATGGAAATGGAATACAGAGGTGCTGTATATGAAAAACTGTAATCACATAATCTCCTGTTTACCAACAAGTGCATCAGCGACTAAAGATTTACCCTAACAAGTCAAGTGGGAAACTTTTCTCCTTTTAAATTGAATCTCTCCTGGTTTTGTTCTTCCACAGAAATATACCAGTTATCCAATCTGTGTTTCCGATCCACTTCTGTGATTCCTTACTGCAGTGCCTGGAGGTGAACTCTCTCAAGAATGCTAAGGCATTTTATAAATCATTTGGCATCAGCAGGATGGGGAGGGGGAAGGGGAATGGGATAGCATAGTTTACAGCACATACTCAGCAGTTACTCCCAACTCTCAAACTTCTGCATTTTCTTCAGGTGCTACAGTGGTAAAAAAAATTTAAGACACAAGAAGTGAAACATACACAGTAAGTAGTACATTTAATCAACCTGCACCTGTCGACCACCACCGAGCAAAAATTTGTCAGGAGACTATCACAATGCACAAGATGTTATAGGACTGAAGACACTGCATCGAAAAAAGAGAGCAAGTGAATAGCACTAACTGATGTAAACAACTTGTAGTGCCATTTTAAAGTTAGGTAACAATGGCATAATAAAGAAATTTTGTTTACAAATGTGGCTTGATCACCTAATCTAACCTCATTGCCCTCCACTGGCTGTTACCTTGTTCCTGGGAAAATATTTGTGAACCATTGCAAATAAAAGTCTCTCTTTTTCTATGAAATGGATCTGGTATTTTTCCATTTCAGTTACATTACAGTCAAGCTTCAGAGAGGACTTTGCCTCCTGCAGATCTAGGAGTAATCACCCTAAACTTTCTCCATGTTACTTGTCTAGCATCTTCTATGTTAAGATTTCATTTCCAATGGCTGGACTGGGGGTTAGGTTGTCTTTCTTGGAAAAGATCCAACAGTAACCGTCTGCCTTCAGTAAAAAGGAATAAGGTTTATGGTCCCATTTTCAAAAATATACTCTGAAGTTGCACTGAAGTAGTTGCATCCACAGTTTTTCACGCTCAAGTTTTTGCTTGTGCAAAAGCTCAGACTTCCATGCTCAGACTCTGTTTGTGCTCTACCTGATTAATCCATGCTAATACAGTTTGTGCAATCAAATCCAATATTTTGAATGTGCAAAAATGTGTACACAAAATTTGGGTCTCCTTTGAAAATTCATCTTTTCTTTCCTACTGGGCAATACAATACAATCACACAGTCATGGTGCATGAGCCAATCTTTACAATATGTTATCAAAATAACTGAATAAAAGCAGATTCCACTTATAAAAGCAGGTTTAATTCATTCTCTTACTTCACCACATACCCTAACCATCTGGATATGTGAGATAATGACTTACATTTATATAGTGAATACATTGATTTAGGCTCCAATAGAATAACTCCCATTTACATTACTGGAGTTGGATCAGACTCTTAGCATGTGAGTGATCATGTCTCTTTTCAGTGGCTGGCCCAGCAGCCATAACAGCTTGCTATTTACAGCTAATCAATTATCCTTTAGCTCAAGTGGTAGAAGTCTGCATTTTTGATGTTGAAGAACCCAGGTTTGATTCCCTAATAAGGATCCTGAAGCACTTACATGAGAGGAAAGTGATCAGGAACAGTCAGCATGGATTCACCAAGGGAAGGTCATGCCTGACTAATCTAATCGCCTTTTATGATGAGATTACTGGTTCTGTGGATGAAGGGAAAGCAGTGGATGTATTGTTTCTTGACTTTAGCAAAGCTTTTGACACGGTCTCCCACAGTATTCTTGTCAGCAAGTTAAGGAAGTATGGGCTGGATGAATGCACTATAAGGTGGGTAGAAAGCTGGCTAGATTGTCGGGCTCAACGGGTAGTGATCAATGGCTCCATGTCTAGTTGGCAGCCGGTGTCAAGTGGAGTGCCCCAGGGGTCGGTCCTGGGGCCGGTTTTGTTCAATATCTTCATAAATGATCTGGAGGATGGTGTGGATTGCACTCTCAGCAAATTTGCGGATGATACTAAACTGGGAGGAGTGGTAGATACGCTGGAGGGGAGGGATAGGATACAGAAGGACCTAGACAAATTGGAGGTTTGGGCCAAAAGAAATCTGATGAGGTTCAATAAGGATAAGTGCAGGGTCCTGCACTTAGGATGGAAGAATCCAATGCACCGCTACAGACTAGGGACCGAATGGCTAGGCAGCAGTTCTGCGGAAAAGGACCTAGGGGTGACAGTGGACGAGAAGCTGGATATGAGTCAGCAGTGTGCCCTTGTTGCCAAGAAGGCCAATGGCATTTTGGGATGTATAAGTAGGGGCATAGCGAGCAGATCGAGGGACGTGATCGTTCCCCTCTGTTCGACACTGGTGAGGCCTCATCTGGAGTACTGTGTCCAGTTTTGGGCCCCACACTACAAGAAGGATGTGGATAAATTGGAGAGAGTCCAGCGAAGGGCAACAAAAATGATTAGGGGTCTAGAGCACATGACTTATGAGGAGAGGCTGAGGGAGCTGGGATTGTTTAGTCTGCAGAAGAGAAGAATGAGGGGGGATTTGATAGCTGCTTTCAACTACCTGAAAGGGGGTTCCAAAGAGGATGGCTCTAGACTGTTCTCAATGGTAGCAGATGACAGAACGAGGAGTAATGGTCTCAAGTTGCAATGGGGGAGGTTTAGATTGGATATTAGGAAAAACTTTTTCACTAAGAGGGTGGTGAAACACTGGAATGCGTTACCTAGGGAGGTGGTAGAATCTCCTTCCTTAGAGGTTTTTAAGGTCAGGCTTGACAAAGCCCTGGCTGGGATGATTTAACTGGGATTTGGTCCTGCTTCGAGCAGGGGGTTGGACTAGATGACCTTCTGGGGTCCCTTCCAACCCTGATATTCTATGATTCTATGATTCTATGATCATGGAGTATGTAGGGGGGAAAAGGTACAGTTCATTACAAAGTATCAGCCCTGGAGGGACTTGAATTTCTGAGGACAACAGATGGCAAGGACAAGCTTGTTTTAACAGGGGAATGCATTCCCTAGTGGCTGCCTGAGAGATTGACAGCCTCCTACTCTCAGCTAAATGAATTCTCCTCTGGCCTGAGTGTTATGGGCCTCTGTTCGTCAAGCTGAAGGCACCATGTTCCATCTCCCCACTATCAACCCTGGTATCTGTATGTTTGAGGCCTTGGTCTGTTATGGACAGCTCCTCCCATCCAGAAGGATGCAACACTTTATTAAATGCTTTACAAACAGAGTCTCAGATATGCACTTTTTATATCCACTGACCACAGTGTATATATGAGGACATTATTTGTCCCATAATGTGTTTTGCAGGTGTATAATAGAGGCATTGGGAGTTATGTGCTCATATCTGGGAGCAGAATTCTAGTCTGACATCCACAGGGTGGATCTTGCTTCTAGTATTCTGACCTTTGAGTGTAGAACTCCCATTGACCTCAACAATAGATATGCATTGCTGTAAGGAGGGAATAGTATCAGTCAAGCTTTGCTGTATGTGTCTAAAAGCAGGGTATAGCCATACATGGCAACCATTCAATAGTGCATGATAACATGATAAATCAGTTTAGGACAGGATGGAGATACCCAGAGTTCAGAGCCCCAGGAGGACAAAGGATGACTCACAGAAGATTGGAAGGGAGAACAAAAGACAGAAAGAACAGGAGGAAGGCTGGAAAATCACACAAACACCAGGAAGAGGCAGGTCTATGTGACAGGTGACTCCCTACTAAGAAGAACAAACAGGCCTGTCACCTGAGCTGATCTGGAGAACAGAAGGGTGTCCTGTCTGCCAGGAACTAAGATACGGGATGTAGACCTTTAGCTGAAGAGGATCCTAATGGAAACACAAAAGAATCCATTGATTGTCTTTCATGTGGGAACAAATGACACTGCTAGATTCTCTCTGGAACACATCAAGGGAGACTATGCCAGGCAGGGGAAGACGCTTAAAGAAATGGAGGCTCAGGTGATCTTCAGTGCGATTCTACCTGTCCCTGAGGAGAACGAAGATGAGACAAGATTATGACGATGAACAGATGGCTCAGGCAGTCATGCTATAAGGAAGGCTTTGGGATGTTCAACAACTGAGAGCATTCTTGGACAGACGACTGTTCTCATGGGATGGACTCCACCTGAGTTGGGAAGAAAACAGACTTCTGGGATGGAGGTTGGCACAACTGATTAAAAGAGCTTTAAACTAGGAACCTGGGTGAGACGGTTGGGAGATACTCATGTAATCTCCATGCTTAATTCTGATATTAACCAGGAAGAAAATGAGGAGAGAGAGAATACAACAATGGAGAAAGGCACAACAGTGGTTAGCAGAGCAAGAGGAAAGATAGTGCCAATACCAATGAAGCTAACAGTTAGCTAGGTAATACTGGAAGTAGAATGACCACACCTAATCGGGTGAGGAATCTGGGCAAAGCCAAGAAGAAACAACTAACATGTACAACAATGCAAGGAGCTTGATTAACAATGTGGAGGAACTAGAATTACTGGTGCAGGAAGTGAAACCAGATATTATAGGGATAACAGAAACATGGTGGAATAGTAGTCATGACTGGAGTACAGGTATTGAAGGATATGTACTATAAAGGAAAGACAGAAATAAAGGTAAAGGTGGTACAGTAGCATTGTACATTAATGATGAGGCAAACTGTAAAGAAATTAGAAGTGATGGAATGGATAAAACAGAATCTGTTTGGGTCAAACTCACTTTGGGAAAGAAAGTAACCAGAGATATTGACTGGGATAGTCCCTGGGTTATGCTACAGACCCCCTGGATCCGATATGGATATGGACAGACATCACTTTAATGTTTTTAATGAAATAAATACTTCCGGGAATTGTGTGATTATGGGAGACTTTAATTTCCCAGATATAGACTGAAGGACAAATGCTACTAATAATGGTAGGGCCCAGATTTTCCTGGATGTGATGGCTGATGGATTTCTTCATGAAACAGTGGCCAAACCAACAAGAGGTGATGCCATTCTAGATTTGGTGTTGGTGAGTAGTGAGAACCTCATTAAAGAACTGGATGTAGGCAACAACTCTGGTTTGAGTGATCATGAGTTAATTCAGTATAAACTAAACAGAAGGATAAACAAAAATAGATATACAACTAAGGGCCTTGATTTCAAAACGGCGAACTTAAAAAATTTAAGGGAATTCGTTAGGACTGGACTGAAAAACTCAAGGATCTGAATATGGAGGAGGCTTCGAATTACTTTAAGTCAAAGTGGTAGAAAACATTTGACGCCTGCATCCCAAGCAAGGGGAAAAATCTGTAGGGAAGGGTTGCAGACCAAACTGGATGAGCAACCATCTGAAACAGGTTATTAAGAGAAAGCGGAAAGCCTACAAGGAATGGAAGATGGAAGAATCAGCAAGGAAAGCTACGTCTTGGAGATCAGAAAGTGAGAACTGACAAAAGACAAGCAGAGTTGGACCTAGCAAAGAAAATTAAAACCAATAATAAATGGTTCGATAGCCATATAAACAAAAAGAAAACAAGAAAAGAAGAAGTGGTACTGTTAAACACTGAGTATGGAGTGGAAATTAAAGATAACCTTGGCATGGCCCAACACCTAAACAAGTATTTTGCATCAGTTTTTGATACGGGCAATGAGGAGCTTAGCGGTAGTGGTAGGGTGGCTAACAGAAATGAGGATATGGAAGTAGAAATCACTGTATGTGAGGTGGAAGTCAAACTCTAACAGCTTAATGGGACAAATCAGGGGGGCCAGATAATCTCCATCCAAGAATATTAAAGGAACTAGCACCTGAAATTGCAAACCCAATAGCAAGGATTTTTAATGAATCCATAAATTTGGGGGTCATACCCCATGACTGGAGAATTGCAACTATAGTACATATTTTTAAGAAAGGAAAAATAAGTGATCTGGGAAACAACAGGCCCATTAGTTTGACCTCAATTGTATGCCAGGTCTTGGAACAAATTTTGAAAGAAAAAGTAGTCAAGCACATAGAGGTAAACAGTAACTGGGATAAAATACAACATGGTATTTACAAAAGGTAGATCATGACAGACCAACTGATCTCTTTCATTGTGAAGATAACTGATTATTTAGACAACTGAAATGCAATAGATTTAATCTCCCTGGATATAAGTAAGGCATTTGGTACAGTTCCACATGGGAAATTATTAGTTAAATTGGAGAAGATGGGGATTAATGTGAGAACTGAAAAGTGGATAAGGAACTGGTTAAAGGGGAGACTACAACAGGTCATACTGAAAGTTCAACTGTCAGGCTGGAGGAAGGCTACTAGTGAAGTTCCTCAGGGATCAGTCATGGGATCAGTCTTATTTATCATTTTCTTTAATGACCTGGGCACAAATAGTGGGAGTGTGCTAATAACATTTGCAGATGACACAAAGTTGGGAGGTATTGCCAATGAGGAAGAGGACCAGAATATCATACAAGGAGATCTGGATGACCTTGAAATGTAGAGTAATAAAAATGGGATGACATTTAATTGTGCAAAGTACAAGGTCATGCACTTAGGACTAACAACAACATTTTTTGGTATAAACTGTGGATTTATCAGTTGAAAGAGACAGAGGAGGAGAAAGACCTGGGTGTATTGGTTGATCACAGGATGACTATGAGCCACTAATGTGATGCAGCTATGAAAAAGGCTAATGCAATCCTAGGATGCACCAGGCAAGGTACTTCCAGTAGAAACAGAGAAGTATTAGTACCATCATACAAAGCACTGCTAAGACATCTGCAATACCGTGTGCAATTCTGGTCTTCCATTTTTAAGAAAGATGGCTTCAAACTTGAACAGGTGCAGAGAAGGACTACTAGGATGATCAGAGGAATGGAAAACCTACCTTATGGGAGGAGACTCAAAGAGCTTGACTTGTTTCGCCTAACCAAATGAAAGCTAAGGGTAGCTCTCTATAAATACATCAGAGGGATAAACACCAGGGAGGGAGAGGAGTTATTTAAGTTAAGTGCCAGTGTTGACACAAGAACAAATGGATATAAAGTGGCCATCAACAAGTTTAGGCTTGAAATTAGATGAAGATTTCTAACCATCAGAGGAGTGAAGTTCTGGAACAGCCTTCCAAAGGGAGCAGTGGGGGCAAAAAACCTAACTGGCTTCAAGACTGAGCTTGATAAGTTTATGGAAGGGATGGTATGATGAGACTGCCTACAATGGCATGTAGCCAATCTGCAACTTCTAGTACCAAATATCTTCAATGACCAGTGATGGGACTATAGAAGCGGAAGACTCTGAGTTACTACAGAGAATTCTTCCCCACACGTCTGGCTATTCGGTCTTACCCAAATACTCAGGGTCCAACTGATTGCAATATTTGGAGTCAGGGAAGAATTTTCCCCTGGGGCATATTGGCAGAGAGCCTGGTGGGTTATCACTTTCTTCTGCACTTCCTCTGTCACTTGCAGGTATAAACCAGAGTAAATGGTAGATTCTCTGTAACCTAAAGTCTTTAAATCGTGAACTGAGGACTTCAGTAACTCAGCCAGACGTTATGAATCCATTACAGGAGTGGGTGGGTGAGGTTCTGTGGCTTGCATTGTTCAGGAGGTCAGATTAGATCAGGGATCAGCAACCTTTGGCACGCGGCCCACCAGGGTAAGCCCCCTGGCGGGCCGGGCCAGTTTGTTTACCTGCCGCGTCCGCAGGTTTGGCCGATCGCAGCTCCGACTGGCTGCAGTTTACTGCTCCAGGCCACTGGGGGCTGCGGGAAGCAGCGAGGGTCTGGGCGCCGCTTCCCGCAGCCCCCATTGGCCTGGAACAGCGAACCACGGCCAGTGGGAGCTGCGATCGGCCGAACCTGTGGACGTGACAGGTAAACAAACTGGCCCGGCCCGCCAGGGGGCTTACCCTGGTGGGCCACGTCCAAAGGTTGCCGATCTCTGGACTAGATGGTCACAATGGTCCCTTCTGGCCTTAAAGCCTATGGGAATGTGAGGAACACATTTTTCTATTCAAACTGTAATTAGCAAAACATCATATATTCTTATTTACATAAGAATTGGAGTCTACAAAAGAACTAAACTGAGTGTGAAGAGATTAATCTAAAATAAGAGATTATTTCCAAAACCCTCCAACTATAAATGGATAACCTATACACTTTTTAAAGGTGGTTGTGACCCACTAAGCATTTCCAGTGGATGACCAGAAGCACAAGCATTAACAGTAATGTAGCTCCTTAATATAGGGTGTACTGCAAAGGATGAGTCAGATAATAGCACGTTGCAATGTTTAAGTCAAAACTGCGGCTCTGATTTTTCATGGGAAACCATCCTGCACCTTCCCACTGCCTCAGGAACAGACTAAATGATTATCCATATGCCCACCTTAGAAAATAAAGGACACTTAGGAACCACTGTCTTAAGCACAGTAATGTAAGCCTTGGATCTGTGGCTTGCTTTATGACAAGGTTGCTCACACGACAATCACCCTCTTAGCACTTCTGAAGTCAATCGCAAGGCTTTTTATAAGAGGAAGTGTAAAAAAGAATGCTAGGGAAGAAAGCAATATAAACATTTACACACACCTCTGTTAGTGGAATCCAGCTAAATGAATGTCAAGTAATGAATACTTCTGATAAATGACTGATTTCAGAGTCTGCTTTTATCTACAGATCCTGTATTTATAGTTCAAGCCTTTTAAATTAATACATGAAAAAGGAATTAAACTGCTAATTATCATATTTCATTGCGGTTCATAACACTTTCATCAGACCTGTTAAATGAAGGAGTCAGTTCAAGGGAGGAAGCTAAACCACACAAATTTATGTCAAGGGTATATCAGGCTGACAGGTTGGTAGCACAACTTGGGAGATTTGTGAGGAGTAAAAAGTTCACATTTTGGACCAAACCACGCTGGCTTGCGGGGTTTATTTATTTATTTTTATCATTGTATAAATATAAAGTAATTTTGCAGCAACCATAACTTACTCTCTATCTTAAGTTACAGGCATATGGAAATTCTAACACCCAAAGACAAGATGGAGGGGTTTTACTTTTCGTGGGTTCCCCCCCCACCTTGTTTTCAAACATTCTGGCCTTTTCCCTGAATAAGCCCTCCTCTCCACTTGGCAGAAAGTTTATATGAAAGCCAGAACCACAAGTAAACCCCCTTCCTAGTTGCCCGGTTTCTTGGTGAACTAGCGTGGTATCCTAGAGCATCACTCAGCTTGTGGTCTGCCCAGGTTGTGGCTGTTACATTGATTAAATAAAACTCTCAGCTGTGAATTGAATAACAAGCGTTTCATGACAATTTTTGTGTACAGCATACATGTTTTTTTGCGGTGAAAACTGGGAAATTTTCACAGCTCTAGCTCAGTTCTGAGGCCACTGAGTACTGGGAGCACTAAGGGGCGAGAATAGGCTGGTGTTAGAGTGGAAATACCTCTTACAGATGAGCTACAACAAAGCGGAAGAGCTAAAGGTCCTGGTACTTCTCCCTGTATGCAAGTGCCTGGGGAGGAAGCAAAGAACGAGTGGAGACTTGGCTTTGCTCTGACTCTCTGGTCAGCAGAGTTGAGCTGGTGAGAGAGTGAGGGGGCTATGGTCCAGCAGCAGATCACACACACTCTGGGAACAAGGTGGGAAGCAAGGAAGGAATCCTGACTCTCTGAGGCAAGATTCCTTGTCAACAGGTGCTTCTGGGGTATCACACCTACAAGTTGCCCTCTACCCAAGGCAAGTGCTATCTGAATGCTATCTTGGGCTGTACAGATACATGCAGAACAGTATGGAAAATAGCAACTGAATATAAATAAGTTTTTAAATGAGTTAGAGTAATTGCAACTTTATTTATACACCTTACCCACTGGAAAGATTCACCACCTTTTTGCTGTATGCACATAGGGTGAAATAAAAACATGCACTCCAGCCACATTTTCATTGCTCCTTTTCTTTGCAGAATTCAGACCAAGTGTAATGAACGTTTCATGTCTTTCAAGCACTGCTTTGTTATGCTATAAGCACTCATTTCATGCTTTGAATATTTCCTGTCAGACCTTCCTCGGATGATTTGGGGGGTGGGGGTGGGGGGGGTTTGGTCAGAATGCTTTGCTTGTGAAGGTTAATGGTTATAAGCAGTGAAAACTGAAGTCCTCCATCAATCCTCAAGTCTTAAATACTGCAGGTCACTGATGAGGCAAGATTCTCTACTTGGCCCTTGTAGTGGCTTCAGAACTGACCCTAATTAACTATCCCATATCATGTTGGTTGACTGTCAGCATTCTTCAAAGCTGCCAAAACAGGGTGTCCTCAACAGAGTGCCAGCTAATGATAAGTAGGCTAAATTGTGAGCAGAGATGTACCCATTAACACTGGAAATTAAAAAACCTGTGCAATAAAATCTGGACCACAAACTCATTTGACTTTGGACATGAATCTCTCTGAAAGTATGGCAATACAGGAGAAAGACAAGTGCTTTCTTTACTAGACTTTTTAGATACTTTTTGCATAAGGGCCAGGAAACTAGCTGGGAAATGGAGTTAAATACAGCAAGAGTTCTGGTTCTAGAGCGTGACAATTAACATTCTATACATTTTGTTTTGTGTTAGAAATGAGAATCTGGGCTGCAATCTACTTGAAATGAAACAGCATGAAAAAATGCAGGACTCACAGCACACTTTTATAAATTTTGCGGCCAAGTATGGCAGCATATGTTTCTTTGGAACCATATGAAACATGGACTCTAAGGCTCACTACAGACAACTGATTCCATCTTTCCCATAAATAAATCATAGTGTAAACTGTAATGGGCATAAAATAGAATTTGCCCCAAATCAAATTTTCATTAGCTAATGTCTACATCTAGACTGAAATGTCCTACTATAGTCACTCTGTAGAAAGGCACACTGAATGACTGCACCAAATCTCCACTTTACAGATCAAATTCTGCCATAAGTTTACAAACTGGCTTAAAGTCACCTGTGTAACCCCAGGGAAGCCCATGGGACTTAAAGGGGTGTGAGTCTGTGGACAATCTGGCCCAGAGTCTGTACGCAGGTCTGTTCCAACAAGGTGAAATTATCATTGATCTTCTACTTTACCCCCAAGGTAGCAGATTCATTGTTGTGAGTCCTAAGCTTCTTTTGAAGTACTTACTGACGAGAAGTTAATTTCAGTTTGATCTCTGAGCTTGGGATGATTTCTCAAATGCTACTTTATAGCAAGAGAAAAGCAGCTTTCCATATTCATACAAATCCAACCCAAATGAGTCTATAAACAACAACAAGAACAACAACAAAGCTGCTTCTATTGTATCATGCCAAATGCAACTATCATTGAAAGAAAAACTTCCTCTGCAGCCCCCAGGTATATCCTGGAAATGAGGTGCTTTACAAATGTTAGTAGGCTGACATGAAGCACTTTTTAACTGTATTAGTTTTCATTTCAACATGTGTTCAACTGAATTAGAGTAAAGTGGTATGAGACTGGGTTCAACATGTAAATGCCATAAGAGTGGCTTTTTGCTTTCATCAGTGTCTCTTTGGGATATTGATCTATGTTCTACGACACAAAAAGGAAAAAAAGATGATAATCGTGCACAGCAATGAAATTACTGCAGGTTTCATGAGAGGAGAGAAAAAGAGATGAAATACTGGAACAAGGACATCAAGAGGCAGAGCTTTTAAGAACACCCTTACCTCACTCAGTTAAAAAGAACAAAAAGCTTTTCTTCCATGTACTATACTGTAGCTAGAGTAAGGTCCTTCTAGCTAAAAATGAAAGATGGTAACATTTTCAAGAGTGTCTAAGTGATGTAGGAGCCCAATAGGTGCCTCAGAACCTCAATGTCAATGACACTTAGGCTCCTAAGTGCTTATGTCACTTTTAACATTGGGACTTAGGCCAGGTCTACACTACAGACCTAAATCAGTATAACCACATTGCTCAAGGGTGTGAAAAATCCGCACCCAGGAGTGACACAGTTATACTGACATAACTCCCCACACACATACACACACCAATGGAGACAGCGCTATGTTGTTGGGAGAGCTTCTCCTGCTGGCATAGCTACCGCCTTTCAGGGAGGTGAATTAACTACAGTGATGGGAGAAGCTCTCCCCCCATTGGTGTAGGAGCGACTTTACTAAAACACTACAGCAGCTCTAGCGCTGTACATGAAGACAAGCCCTTTGGTTCCTAAGGCACTTTTGAAAATTGTACCCATCCAGATAAACTAGAGAGTAACAAACTCCTATTCTTCTTGTACTCCCTGAATTCAATACACTTTGGGCTCAGCTGTGTGCTTGCTGAGGCAAACTGCTCATGCAGAGCCTTTGAAAGGTATAATGCCCCAGGGCCATGCAGGAAGCAGTGTGAGGTGCTTCTTCCTATACCTGCTCTATGGATGCAACAAGCACCCCCTGCCAGTGAACCCTGGCTGCTGCATACAGAGGCCCTTCCCTCACCCAGTCATAGCCCTTCCACATAGCTCTGCACTCCCTTGCACCTACAGCCATATTATGTCTGTCCTGAGCAGCCTTCCTCAGGGAAGGGGGAAGGGAGTGCAGAGAGTTCCCTACATCCATCCCACCCCCACCTCAGCCACACACATTATGAGGGGCCACAATTTGTTCCATTGTGGTTTTAAGCACTGAAAAGTTGGTACATGGTATTTTTTTAAAAACGCGTTTCTTTCATGTTTAATACCCAAGACCAGCCCTACTTCAATGGCGATGTTTACAAGTTCAGTCTAATTACCACAGGGTTGAAAAACGTGTTTGGTGAGTTGCTTCACATCATTGTTTGGTCTTTTTTAATGCTACGAAGAACAAGATGCCTTTCATTACCTGCAGTGGTATGAAGATACTTGCAGCTCGAAGCAGGAAGAATGTGTTTGAATGAAAAAACATTTGATTTGGGCATTAAATATTTTATTTGTTAGATAAAAATCTCCCTCTGTGGATTCTGTCTGAGCAATGTTTTATTCGGCACATGTTGGTAATCAGATGCCAGATTTTTTTTTCTTTTCTTCTTCTTCTTCTTTTTTTTTTTAAAGGCACGGCCAACTAAAAGTTAGAAGAAAGCTAAAAATTAACAAACGAAAAGGAGAGTTAATGATCTGCTAATGGACAGCTATAGGCTCCGTCTCTAGCTGGGGCCGTTGAGAAGGAACTGAGGATGGTTAGCCCACATGTGCTGCTTAGCCTCATGGCCCAGCACAAGAAGAGTGACAGTGCATGTTGTGGCCCCAACAGACACTGCTACTAAAGTTCTCCGACCAGCAGCGCAGGGACGCCCACACACCTACCGTGGAGCTAACACAGGGACACTACTAGAAGAATAAACTGTTTTCCGCTTTAACAAGTCCAGTCTCTTCACGAGTACCTTGCTGCTGAGAGCTATTCCAACCTCCTTTTCCAAAGGCAGTGGAAGGACGTGGTCAGAAGAAGTCAATCCACTGTTTGAGTTTCCTACTGAACAGACTCTACACCCATCACTTTTTCTTACTGATGAGTGCAGAGTACGTCTAACACTGGAGAGATTTCTTTCTCCTCCAACTAGTCAGGCTGCGATATATGCCTTGGATGAAGAGATCAACCAGCTCTGGATACAAACAGGAGGGAGCCAAGGACTAAATTTGGTGTTGGGAGACTCTTGATGTTTTTTTCTGCTCTCCTTCATATGCTTTGCCTTTTACCCATCTGAAGATGAGCCACATGATTTTCCCTTCTCTCCATTTTAAGCCCTCAATTTCCCTCTTTATCTGGTTAGGATTTAATCTGGGGATTTCCAGTGAAGACCAGGAAGAGGGTCCTGTGATGGCTACAATACACTTGTTCACCTCTTTGCTGGATCTCTTGAAAAAAGTTTCTTTCTTTGTGATTCTGTTAGTTGTAGTAGGGCTAACAGGGTAAGCAGCTGCCTGAAGCTGTGTCTTAGCAAAGGCAAAAGAAATGAGTGCCAAGGGCCATGTTGGGAGCAGTTGGCACAAATTTTTTTTCTATCTGCTGGCTCTGTCTGAGTGATAGCAACCATGAAACCCACTGGAGAAAATGGATGGCTCTAAATACAAGAGTAATTATTTGCATTAGCTTTAGTTTAGTGAAACTTAAAAGGATGATTCTTCCTAAAGTAACTTACAGAATTTTAAACAATGAATTTAAACTTACTGTAGAAGACCTTGTTTTTCAGGGCTATATAGCTGACCCTTGTGAACCTACATTATTCAAGCTATGCAATATATATATGTATAATAAATAACTTTAGAATTTATGGAGTAGAACAGAAAGGATATTAACAGGCAAGCAGAGGGACTGTGCAACCCTCAGAAGGCTTTTAAAGATTTATTTTTTTAAATGAAGGAATGTGTGCATGTGAGGGGTAGTACTCTTAATTGATACACTTGTAGACTCCTTACAGAAATGCATGCAATATGATCCAAAATCTGTCCTCAATCTGGTTGCTTGGCTGTTGACTTCAGCGGGAGCAGAATTATCCCACTGCTATTTTCTTTGATTTTTAAGAAATTTCCCTCTCTGTGGGCACAATCCAACTGCTACTAAAATCAGTGGTGAGACTCCCCTTGACTCCAGAGGTATTTGGATCAGGGTCCATGGTAATGGTCTATGGCAAGTGTAGAACAACACAGTGAATATGATTTTCGTATGTACTTTTGTGTGTGCAGTTTTTCATTTTCTAAAGCCTGCAGTTTGGCTTTCATCCTGGCATTCAGCAGATCAGAACTGCAGAGCTATGTTGATGTCCATGCTGGGTCTGGTACACTGCAAGCTGTGGACTGTGTGTGCACTGAGAATGAGCTCAACATCAACTTGGAGGGATCGGGCCTTTTAGACCCAACAGCATGTGCTAGTCTAGGGATGCTCCCACACAGACACTGCAAACTGCAACTAATCAGATACCAGGATTCTGATACAGTGGGGGAAAATACCCATTACTAAAACTGAGTAAGAATAATTTTCCTGATTATTTATTAAGGGAAAAAGTACTATTGACAAGTCACCAGTGACATTCCAATAATTCATTAATGTTTGTTTTACAAGAAGCATTAAGACTCCAGAACTGATATTTCTAGTTTTACTGGGGTTTGACACATTTTATATTATTCACTGTCATTGCGGCTTTTTGGGGTGGCAGTTGTAAAATGTGCTTCCTTAAGACTGAGCACTGCACAGTAAGGAGAACAGTTGTTGAGAAGCTGCAAAAGAATGTCAACCAGACACAAAATAATAACAATAGAACATCAGAGTCAGAATGATTCGGGGTGCCTAGCAAAGCCTAAATTAAAATGTGACATAATAAACAGAGGCAACATATTAAAAAAAAAAATTCAGAACTGGCAGAACAGATTTCACAGTTTAGCCAATTCATCTCCAAACCTGGCAATCCTTTTGCAATAAATTATAATTGTTCTAAAACAGCACTGATAAGAGAAGCTAGACACCGTCATTCAATAGTCAGAAAAATGTTTTCAGACGTTGTGGCTAGAGATGAGCAGAATAAAGGCCCTCAAATCTGAAACCTTTCAAATTTCGGAGAGAGAGAAATAGTGACCCAGAATGCCAGACATCTCACCAAATCACCTGACATGATGAGATTTCTAGAGTGTGATGCTGAAATTTCCTGAGAAAAGCTCTTAAGATTTTGATATTATTGAATATAAACACTAGCCCTGATTCTGCCTTGAACTTGAACACTCAACTCTAACTTTAAAGTCTAATCCAAATGGAATCCAGATCTAAGCACCACCATTTTTGACTCATCCCTATTTGTGACTTGTTTATTTACTAGTCAAGTATTCAGTATAAACATTCAAAACATTAAAGGAAACAGTGATGTACCATAAAGAAGAGAGGCAGCAATAAAAGCACACCAAATCAAAAATCAATCTGGTGGATTTGTTAAAGGGATATGAGAATTCTATCTTGTATGTATAAAAATCCTATATGAGATAGATTTTTAATGCCCCCATAAGTGTGAAAGGGGCTTTAGATTGTAAGCCCTACAGGGCAGACATTACAAGCCTCTTTTCTGTGTTTAGATAGCGTCCAGCACAATGGGGCCCCACTCTCAACTGGGGCCTCTGGGTGCTACTACAATATAAACACTTACTACTAATAATTATAAGTTCAATTTTTAAAAACATCAGAAAAAAATTCAGAATAACCAGGGATTGTCTCAGTTTCAATTATCTCCAATGTTGGATGTCACCATTTCTTGATTCCAAGCACTAATGAAAATAATTATCTGTAGTAACAGAAGATACAGAATTTCAATTGCCAAGGAGGCCATAAGAGATGCTGGGCTGTTGTTTTTTGGGTTTTTTGGGGGGTGATGGGAAAAGAAGGGTATTGTTTTTACCTCAAGTTCCTCCCTTTGTAACTTCATCTATCTTTTCACATACAATCCCCTAGCTCAATTACTGACAGCAAACGCTTCTCTGGGCCCTTTTACAATGGAAGCCAGCCGTGATGTCCCTTCCATGGGTTCAATTCCACACAGCCATCACTTCTACTCAGAAACTGTCCTACCTCAGAGAACACTAGTACCTGCTCACAGAGGTAACCTTTTGGCTTAGCCTTTCTCAATGGGACTTCTGTGCTTACGACTCCCTATTAAAACAATGCAGCAGTCTCACTGCAGTATTCTTAAAATTCTCGGCCATGTGGCTGCTTTCTAACAAGGTCAAATAGCTGTCTTCAGAAACAAGTTTTAGAAATAAAAGTAGAAAAAGAAGAAGCAAATTAAGATTTGAGTCTTACTGCATCTTTTCTCTCCATGTAATACTACCACCTTCACAGAATCATGCCAATGAAAATATAGACAGCTCTGAAAAAACTTTTATCACTCAAGAAGTGGTTAACAGTTTGAGTGGCTGCTGTGATCATAGATTTCCAGTCCTGCTTCGAGAGGGTCAATGCTTCAACAGAGCTTCCTGTCAGTTTTATTGTGTGTATTTTTGGGTGAGGGGGGTATAGAGAAGTGGTTGCAGAAAAATTAGAGTACTTCAAAGTGACTGTTTTGTTTTGCAGGACAATTTGAAATCCTGCAATCTAAAATGATGAGCTGGACAGATACTGCGAGTCACGCACTTCAGAGTGTTCCGTTATCATGAAAACATCAATAAACAAAACAACGTTAAAAGCACACAGATAAAAATGAAAGTAAGGCTGTAGGCACCCCCTAGGGGGTCATGACTCATGACCCATGGATTGAAAGCCTCTGCTATAGTGAAATAAGCCCCAGTGCTGCATGCAGCGGGCTCTATTAAAGCATCCCCCTAATTAAAACAATTTTTAATGGAATAAAGATCTCCCTCCTGGATTGTAGAGACAAATGCTACTCTAATTTTGTGAAACCGTGGCATTTAACTAGGAAGAAGATGCACCATTCATTTTCAGAGATCTCTAGTCAATTGTTCAAAGACTGAGTCTTTTTATACTACACATATGCACTTATTGCTTGAAAATGAAAATCCTTGTAAACATGGTCTACTGTAATATTCCAAAGTAGCAGCAGGTAAGAACTTACCATTTTCTGGCTGGTCCTTAATATCAGCTTCACTTGGCTGGCTGGGACTTTCAGATTGACTTGAATCTGAAAAACATAAAATACAGCCAAAAATTACAGGGTCTGCTGTGGAAAGTAGATCACAGGCGCCAGACTTCCTTAAAAGGTTGAAAGTACAAGCTAAGGACAGGAATGTTGCACTAGGACATTACAATGCTAGGAGGCCAGTGCCCTGGTCGTATTTATGCTAGGAAGAAACTGTATCTTGTTTACAGCATTGCATGGGGTGTTCAGTCTGTGCATTAGCATAAATTAGGCTTAGAGAAATCTTCTCTTTAGAGGAAGCCTGATTTAAACTGCTTTTCTACATTTTTTTATAATGCATTTTGGATGTTGCATGCAAACCTGAGACTTAATCCAGAGTCAAAACATATTTTTAAACTGGCATATAACAGTAACTAACTATAAAAGTAATGTTAACTAACATGTTCTGATTACTGTCTATATGTTACAGCAACAAGAAATTCACAATACAGATAGAAGACCTGATTCTCATCATGCTTTCACTGTGGGTACGTGGTGTAGCACACTGAAATAAATGGCATGACTCCCCATTTACAGTGGTGTAAAGTGAGATCAGATGCTGAACCAACGGCTTCAGAACATGCACCAATAATGAGTTCTACAGGTTCCTAGTTAAAATTCTCCAACTAACCTACTAATATATTTGCCTGGAACAATAAAATGAGATCATTTCTGTTGATGTAGGTTTGTTAATCTACATTCATTTTCTTTTGTACTAAAAAGCTGTTTTTAGTTTAAAAATAATGATTTTTAGCAGAAGCTTTGGGTAAACAAGATTTTTGTTTCATAATTATTTTTAACTGTCTGCTCTTCAAATTGGAAAAAAATGCTTTATATGTGTAAAAAAATATTTTCTAAAGAAAAACTCAACCTCTTAACTAGGTTTTCTTAAGACCAACAGAAACATTATAGAGTTAAAAAAAATCACACTTTATCAGTTTGGGGTAAAAGAACAATTTGGGATAAATTTAAACGTTAAAAAAAAGTTTTAACTCAAAACACACTTAAGGAATGAAACCATTATTACTGTACTAAAAAAAAATCTACATTTGTGATAAACCTATTTCCTCACTTCACCTTGACTGTGCAAGGTTTAGAATTAGCTGTCTGAAATTGGACTACATTTCAGTAAGAAGTCAATGCAAGATCAAAAGGTCATGACACTTAACTGTGATTAAATTGAAAATCTTACTTCTATTGCAATAGAGTGATAACACCACCCCTTCTTTTTCTTTGAGGTATTAATAGCACTGAAAGAAGCAGCACTACTAGAGACCTGGGATCAAGCAATGCTAATTTATTGCTTTAAAAAGGCCCCTTGCTTTTAAGCAAATGAAGATTTTAATTACTACTGAGTATTATATAGAAAATGCCGATTTTAAATATTTTTAAAAAAATTACCTGCTGACTGTATCCGTTAACTATCATGAAAAAGCTTAAAGGACAATTCCGTATAAGTTAAACACTACATCTAATAAAAGGTGTGAGCAACATAATTTTCATAAAGTTTGTAATATAAACATTAAAAATGTTTAGTAAAGATAGCTCCAGGGTAGATATCTGTCGTTAAAATCAATGTGTAGTTCAGCTAAAAAACCTGACAATGTGATATCCCACAACATTACTATCTACCTCTAAGAACTATCTTCTCCTCCAGCTTCTAAATGCATTACTTTAATCATTTCATAAAGGAAGTTTGGCAAAGATTTTAAATTTAAACTTTGCCGCTAACATTTTATTTTAAATATCAGCTTTGTGGGTTAGCATTACCTTATGCACCCTAAACGCAGATCCTGGACAGCAGATAGTCCATATAATCCCATCCTCAACATTGCCATATTCTGGACACCATATTTTGACAGAAGTTTAATGTTCTTGGTACCACAAAGGTCAAAAATTCAGTCAACATTGAGGACTAATTCAACATATTTCATTTCATATGACATGCATTATGTTTCTTTTTTCCCCACCAAGCCGTTGTTCAATCACTGTTTGACCTTTACAACTAAAATAATGGTAAAATGTAGTAAAAATATTTATTTTTAAAAAAACAGACAGTGAAGAAATATGGAAATAAGATGAATAACTAAAAAAAATATTTTAAAAGTCATTTAGACAGCAGCGGGAATGGCCGATCACTGGTACATGCAAGGATGCCAAGCTACGAGCTGGCACACTTCTGATACCCAGTGTGGCATCTTCGCTCTTCATCGATGCTCCATATCCTGTATTTGGCACAGAAACTCAGACTTTCTCTCTAGATTCTGAGATACAAAGAATGCATTTTTGTATATGTTTAGCGCCGCTCTCCAGACACTAGAATTAGTGGCAAGACAGACATTGAGCCCAGAACATTTGTTAGCATATTGAGTCTTGAATTTTTTTTTCACATCTAGCTACAAATCCTATTTTTCTGCAACCCTGTCCTCATGTAAATAATACCCCAAAAAACTATAATGTTTGCAAACGGGTGAAGCAAAATAAAATGCAGTAAAATGTGTTTTTAAAAATACGATGACACAGATCATCTAAGGCTCCCAAAAATACTAACTGGGCAAAAGTCTGCTCAGAATTGTCATGCAAGGTACCGTCTCATGGAAACCCCTGATAAGAACACTGAACAAGGCACATAGCCAAAATGTTTCTATGCGGAATTTTGTTTCCCTGGTTTTATTCAGATGCTGCAGATGATCTGGCACATATAAATGTGCCACCACACAATTAAAGGATTGGCAAAATTCAGTGCCATTGTATTTTATAACCTTGTCGAGGACTACATAGTTTTTGTTCACAGCCCACCTCACTTTTTCCTGAGTTGGCAATAGCTCACACTATTTTTCATTTTGATTTAGGAAACTTTAAACCCCCAGCTTTCTTAATGTTTCATGTTTTGTGGGTTCTGATATTGTGGGTGGGATGTCAGTCCTGCTGAGTCAGTTAGCCAAACAGGTGACTAGAGAAATAAATTAATTTTTGTCCACACATATTAGATATAAATGAAAGATTGTTTTATAAGTATTTGCATGAAATCAATAAAATCACTGATTATAAAGCAGTTTAACAATGCATTTGATATTCTCTTCTCTGTGTATTTGATAGCTGCTTCACACAATACACTATATACACTTCATGCCTATTTTCTTTAGCAACGACATTGCCAGTTAAATTCTACCACCTGCAATAATTAGAGCCATTGAAAAATATACAAAACAAAATATACAGTAGATGGGAGCCCCTCTTGAATCCAGGGCCCCCTGCGGCAACGAGTTTCATTGCTGCCTGAAACTAGGGCTGGTAGGAAGCCAAAGAATCTGTATATTACAATAAAGTGCATGTTATTAAGAGGTGTATTTAAATGATTTCAGATGGGGTTGGAAACATCATAGTGAGGAAGCACTATTAAGATTCCTGATTTTTTTTAAATCCAGGAGTTTAGTTTTATGTTTAAGGAAGCTTAACCTTGAATAGCACAGCATTTTTTAGTTTAAAAAAAGCCCACCGGTAGAATTTTAACCCGTAAGCAGCTACAGTTAGCATGCATGAGAGTGTACTCGGGTTACTGGACTATTGGGGCTCAAATGGGGCTGATATCAATAACCATTGTAGGGAAACAGAATAAAAGGAATTTTGAAGCTATATTATTCTGTATCTCCACGAGCCAACTATTAGTGGGGGTGAAAAAAGACAAAATGGGCCAGATTTTCTGAAGCAGCCTCTGATATTGTGCCTGTATTTTCTGTGCCTCTTAGGATCAGGCCCTTAAAAACGTGCTACCCCAATGCAACAGTGGGTGTTACATGGAAGAGCTGAGTCTGATCTTGAACTTGACCTCAAACTGTGGACAGGCATGGTCCTTTAGCTCAAGCAGGAAGGATTTGTGCTTTCTGACGCTGATGGTCCTGGGTTTCATTCCCACTGTCAATTGTGGTGCCTTGTATGCATGTGACCACAGATTCACTACAGAGTAGAAAAAGAGCTCGTGGTGCTGTGTGTCACTGAACCAGAAGTGATCCATTTTTTGACAACGATAAAACAGAAGTATGAAAGGTTCACTGAAAACTCTGGGTTCTGGGTGGTAGCAACATCAACAGACTAACACTGCAGTCCTTACTTGTAGACAAGGAAGAAACAGACCTGAAACAGGGGCACAGAGGTATCCTACTTCCTCACAGAAAATGACCATAGTTTTACCAACTGCTTGTGCAGTTTGATCATCAAAAATACACTTATCCACTTACCACTACTACACTACTTATAATTATGCTACCTTGGAGAGGCAGGACATTTTCTTGGAGAGGTACTGTATGGTAAACAGAAAATCTCCTCTAACATTTTCATTCAGGACATGCAATGTTCTTCCTCTCAACGTTTCCTGTTTGAATCTAGGCCAAAGTGGTAGTGACCTTAAGCGACCTATCTTGGCTATCTGGTGTTTTATGTTAAATGAATTAGTGGGTGTCAGATTAATTCCTACCAAACTAGTGTCCATATCACAACTGAACCCTTGTTAGCGGTTTCATCAGAGAAGCCAGTGTGTGAATGGGCATGGAAATGTATCTACCCTCTTACTGGGAGAGGTGGTCCCTTCAAGATAAAGGAAAAGTACGTTGGTAGGGATCGATCAGGAAGACTGTATTAACACTGCCCATGCTGACCCTGTTCTGTGGATAAATAAATAGAGAGCTCCTTTCTTCAGTACTGCCAGTCCACACCTTTCACAAGCACTAGAAAAGTGCAAAGTTAAATTTTCCATTCATATAATGTTTTATGGGGAAAATATTGTATAATAAACTGACACTTTATTCACGTTTCAGAGTCTTATTTGTAATAAAATATTTATACGGCTGGGTTGTGTTTGTACAATACATTTTTCATCTATAATTTGGGGTACAGATTCCACCAAAGATTTATATATGTAAAAAAATCTAAATCATATCCCTTTATACACAAACATGTATGCTGAGTTTAAGGGATCAGTGATTTACAAGCAGAAACCAGAACAGCTATTGAGACTTTTTATACTTACTTTTACTAAATTTACTATAATTGTTATTTATAGATAGATTTGGAAGGATTAGATTTTTCAGCAAATGTTGGTAAATGTCAATTTCACCTAACACACACACAAACTGACGAAAAAATATTTCCACCAATAATAATTAAAATTTGCAGATCAGCAAAGTAAGAAAAATGCTGCTTGAAAATTCATTAAAGTTTCATTGCAGAATATTTATTTTGTATATTTTGACATGTGGTGTTGACAAGTTGTGTTTTAAGTTTATAAGGCTTTAGTTTTTCAATCTAAATGTGTACCGTCATCAAATAATTATTTTCTGACCCTTCTATTGTTTGACAACCTCCCACCACAGTGAAAATTTGGATAAATAAAAACTGAGGAAAAAAAAGCTTAAAACCCATCATTTTGTGTAACTGTGAAAATTTAAATTGATAAACGTTTAAAAAATGCTTAAAAGTAAACATTGTTCCACTGAAATTATAAAAGAATAAAAATCAAATTCTGCCATGCCTATTTATAGTTATGGGGTGTGTACTATTATTTATTTTAAATAAGACACTGATCTACATTTAAACTCTAGCCATCACCTTCAAGTCAACTATTTTATAAGGTGTTCCAAGTGCCCATGTGCCCTTATCATACACGTCTGCCTCACACATGTATATATCCATACCAGCCTTCTAATTCTTATTTTATGCACCCCATATACAGTATGTTACGTCCTTTCAACTCATGCACAAGGGTTCTGCAGTGGTAAAATCACAGCAATGCCAGTCTGGTTTTTATAAGGAGAGGACTCTTAATTCCTATACACTGGGAAAGAGATTATCTTTGATAATGGAAATGTAAATCAAAGCTTGCTGCTGTTTATTCCAGACAGACATTTGTGTGTTAAGTCTGTTTATCAGGCAACACTTTGTCTAAGCCAGGAAGTAGTCAGCCTTTGTAACAAGATGTATGCAAATGATTTTCCCATGAGCCCTTGCCACAAAACTTTTGTGGCAAAAAACTCCTTATTACTTCACCAGTAAGACGTTACTAAGCTACCCTGTAAGTAGACTAGCGACAAAACAGCTAGCTAGACTATGCTGATGAGTTTGAATAAGACCAAAACATGTGCCCACAGTCTGTTGCTCTTTATTCTAAGCAGACTTTGTGTATTACATCTGTTTATCAAGCAACACTTTGTCTGAATAATCAGGCTTTGTAACAAGGTAGATGGAAGCAGAGATCCCAGAAACTCCAGAGCTAACTTGTCTGAGGCAAAAACTCCTCATTACTTCCTTAGTCATAAGAAATGGGAGCAATATGTATAATAACTTGACTATAATGATAATAATACTCCAAAGCTGTATCAAAATGGTTTTCATTTTAAATCAACTTTGTTTGTTTTCATGAGTCCATCCATGAATGATTTACTGGTATCATGCGATAGCCCTAGAATGTGGGAAAACTGTGTATTCCCGTATTTGTTGGTTGATATTACAAACAAGCATTTGATTCACGTCTAACTGTTTGTTTTTAAAACAGTTTACAGCCTTTTTGATTCCTGCTTATTGATTTATTTCTGGAACATTTTCTATGTATTTCTCTGCAGCAGCAAACATTAATTTTGACTTAATTCAAATTGTCATCAAAGGGTTCCTTAGGGAATCCCATAGCATACATTTTACATGTTATAATAAAATATTCTTAAAGTAAATACCATGCAACTGTTTGTTTTTTTAATTCCAAGAGACACAAAAATCCGTTACCCTAACCCAAAGCCCTTTTTCCTAGACAAAATAAACACTTTAGGACTTTACTTGTTTGTATTCTCCTCAGTGGTGCTGTATGCATCAGCAGCTAAAAACAAAGAAACTTTTAGCTGCTCAGACAAAATGCAGAAGCTCCCCAAACAACGAAGCAGGGCTGGGGGTGGGGAAGCATTCAGAAAGTCTGACAGTCCATTCAATATAGGGATGATGGCCATAATGCACCCAGGGTCCCCTTGCTAATTAAATATGCATTGGCACAGTTTTGATCGATGCAAGCCATGGATCAGATGACACACCTGCAAAATCTTGAGCCCAGTGCTCCCAGGAAAGGGAAAATACAGCCTGTCTCCTTATCTTTGTTTTCAAAGGCTCTCAATTTCTGTGCTTAGATATCTAATTTAATTCTCTCACCCCTCAGCAAACTGGATTAGGAAAGTCAATACTGCCTTTGTGCATCGACAGGAACACACAGCTTTCCTTTTATTCAATTTAGCCATGACCTTTAGACAAAGATAATGACAACTGTCTAAAAGTAAGGTAAGGCCCTACAGAGGGGGCCCCTTTGCTTTTTGTCATTCCACAGCTCTGGAACTCCCCGTCAGCCATGGGGCAAGCTGGAAACAATTTTTTGCAAATGTCAGCTCCTAACCAGTCCTTAAAAACCAAGGGGAGCTCGTACTCCATCCAGGAAACCATTTGATTGGCGTCCCACATCAGTGTCAGGACTATTGTCAGACACTCACCAGTCATTTCCCAAGAGGCAGAAATTAACCCTGAAGTAAACAATCACCCCAATAATACATTGAGATGCTGTATGGAGAAGGAAGCGATGGTACTATTTATTCAATAGACTTTAGAAAAAAAAGTGAAATGGAAGAGTCAAGTAAATTCCATGTGTAACAAATAAATTTCTGGCCACGATATTTGGAAGATAATTTGGAATTTTAGGGCTAACAGTATATTGTAGAGGGAGTTGTACATATCTCCCAAAAACGTGCATTGAAGTGCTAGAGATCTGAGAAGAACCTGTCCATATATCTTCATAAGCCTGATCCAAAGTCAGTAGATTCCCATTGATTTCACTGGGTTTGGATCAGGCCCTCTATTACGTGGACCCCTGTCTACAAGAACTGGACTGAGACCACAAATTCATTTCGTACAGGCCTCCAAAAAGCCATCACCTTGTAATTAATTTTGGTAACTACTGACATGGGTCATATTTGAATTGATGATTTAGAGGTGAAAAAAATCCATATTCCCTAAGTAATCCAGCCCGACAAGAAAAGTGAGCTTTTATGATGTAAAATATTTAATTTTGCAGTATTTTTTGGCTGCATTTAAAAATATACTTGGCATTTCCTAGATATGGACCATTATTTGTCTTATATGCCTTTTTTACATAGGTTTGGAGAAAAATATTTGTAATGGGGAAAAAATCTGAGCAAAGTTGGATTTCTGAGTCTCTACAATCTTGGGAAATAAAAAAAATCAGAATAAATAAGAGCGAGGAGAAACTACTGCTGCCCTCATATCCCTGGGAAATATAAATTAACCAATTTTTCAACATCATGAACCCCAAAATAAAAAAATTTTGAGCCTCAACCCTCAGATTCCTTTCTACAAAATTTGCCTACATCCCTCACAAACTGATTTACACTATTCATTTCTATGACTTTTAAAGTGATTTAAATTAATTGGATCATTTCAGTTTTTTAGAGCGCTTCCATTTGTATCTATATGGGTTTCTAGACAGATGCAGTGCTCACTTATTTAAAATTAACTGCAGTACAATAATTTTAAATTGCTTCACACTGTACTAATCTCAAGTGCTTTGAAATATTTGAACCACTCTATTTAGAAGCCATCAACGTTCTGAATATGTGCACCAATGATGAGTTTAAAACACTGAAGGGCTTCATTGATGATCCTAAAGTGTCGGTGAGCAGGGTTCTGGGCACGCTCAGTATATAGGTATTTAAAACTATAGAGTATTTCTACAATATTTGTCTGAACCTCAATCCGTAATTAATTAAAGCTCATTTGAGCTATAACATTTCAAAATGTGTGAACTGATAAAAAATTTACAAAACTAGAAAAACACCATTATAAATAATGACACATTGAAACTATTATTATTAATAATAAAATAATGTGCACTCATATAACATCTTTCATCCGAGGAACTCAAAAGCATTTTATTAGCATTAAGTTAAATCTCACAATACCTCTGTAAGGAAGGTGATTATTGTACCCATTTTATAGATGAATGACCTGAGGCATGGAGAGAGTAAGTGATTTATCTCCAGAGCTACACTGTCTAAAAGATGGGAATAGAAGGCAAGAGGCCTGGCCCATAATATCTTACTCTAAACACCAGATATTGTTGCCTCTTATACATAGGCACCATAACTATGGTGTTGCCATGGTTAACCTAGAAAACTTCCCAACTGTACTGCATGGAAAAAGTGTGGTTTAAAAGCCTGGTACTAATGTCTGTCAGACTGAATCCTTTTAGTCTCCCTTAGGGCATGTCTACACTGCAATAAAACACCCACAAGTCACCCATGTCAGCTGACTCAGGCTCATGGGATTCAGGCTGCAGGGCTATAAAAATACAATGTAGATATTCAGGCTCGGGCCGGAAACCAGGTTCTGGGACCCTTCCCTCTCATGGGGTCCCAGAGTCTGGGCTCCACTGAGAGCCTGAATGTCTACAATGCAATTTTATAGCCCTGCAGCCCGAACCTGCTGACATTGGCCAGCCATGGGTGCAAACATACCCCTAGGAGCCCTGTCGTCTGCCACCTTTTCCTTCATTTTTTGGAGGCAACTTCAAATCACTTCCACAAGACTCTTTGAACTGAAGCACCTTCCATATCAATACCTAATTAAATTATTAATCATAATAGTGCATTTCTTTGTACTGTATTATATTATAGTGAAGATGATGTTTTCCCATGATGGCTTGGAGCAGATCCTGTAGGTTTGGTACAACTCTCTGAGCCTGACTCTAAACTTACCTACACAGGTT
This sequence comes from Chelonia mydas, assembly GCF_015237465.2. Taxonomy (NCBI): domain Eukaryota; kingdom Metazoa; phylum Chordata; order Testudines; family Cheloniidae; genus Chelonia; species Chelonia mydas. The sequence goes on from NC_057854.1 coordinate 90,053,355, forward strand.
TTACACTGGTGTAAACCGCACTGATTTCAATGGAGTCTATACCAGTGTATCTGAGAGGAGAACAGTGTCCACCATTTTCAGTATATGTGGAGACTCCACTGGGCTGCAGCAGTCAAACACATCAATCTCTCCCCACCCCTACCCCTCCTTTTGCTATATATTTATTGTGACAGACCCACCCCTAAGGGATCCAAGTATGTTGTGTTTGGTAGGCTATTCATTCTGGTACCCGTTCTCATCTCTTATCCTCCCCGCCACCATGTAATAACTTGCAATGAGGCACATTTCCTCTGGCCAAGATGCACAGCATTACAAGGTCACCTCAGAGTTGCTCTCTGGATTGCACTAAAGGGGTGGCAGTAAGAGCAATGCAGTTCTGCCCTCTATCTATAAAACAAACAAAAGCATGTACTGACCCCGGAGTTAGAATCTTTAGGCTGCTTCCAAAAGTTGGTCTTTTTTCCATGCACAGCTGCTGTTGCTAGGCTTGCCAACCCTCCAGGATTGTCCTGGACTCTCCAGGAACTAAAGATTAATTTTTAATTAAAGATTATGTCATGTGATGAAACTTCCAGGAATATGTCCAACCAAAATTGGCAACCCTAGCTGTGGCACCAATACCAGTCCAGCTGTTTCCCGGCACTAGCAACATAATATATTTTTCAATCTGTGCATTTTGCTAAACTCATTCGTTTCCTAGACTCCACCCAAGACTTGACTGCTCTACACAAAAGCAAGCAAACGAACAAAAAAAAACCAACTACAGGAGAAAAGTTTTCAAAGAATATTCAAATAAGAACCTATATACTAAAGGGAATGAAAACATTTACAAAAGGAGGAATCCGCTGAGGAATGGGCCCATTTGATATACTAAGGATTACTATTTCAAATGAAGAAGAATAATGTCACAAATAAAAATAGGTGAGTTTAGTTAAGAATAAAAGGAAAGGTGAAATAAAATAATATTTCCAGAAGTTTTGGTCAATATAAGCTCAATACTGAGTTACAGTCAGCGCCAATGTGAGCAAAGTTTAAGCCTAATTTTTTATTACGGATTCATAGTGGAAACTTAGTTTTCACAGCTCTCTTTCAATGGGATGTACCTGACACCTTGCCTCTTGGCTCTCATCTCAACTCCTTTTAAGTACATATTTGGTTTCAGAGTCAATTTTTTCCCTCTGGTGGATGTCTTTTCCTTGTTCTTTGCACTTGAGAAGTTCAACATGGCATCTGAAACATTTCCATTTCAGATTTTCGTTAGCCTCATGTGAACTACGCCTCTCGAGCAAATATGGAAATATATGTAACTGAAAAACCTGCTTGCCACTTCTAAGCTCTCCTTCTTGCCAGACACCAGCTTTGCACCCCAAAGCCCGTTTTCCTCTCTTCTAACATGCTTGCCTTTTGCAAATAATTTCAGAAATACTGCAGTCAGTCTGAAGCAATCTCCTAAAGTTAGGAGATTCTGTCTACCCAGAATACCCACCAGTCGTTGCTTTGCAGTTATGTTCCTGCTCCCACAATATTGCAGATTGCAGCTTAAAAGAAACCTAAATTACCCTAAAAATCAGGGTGTGTTTTGCTGCATCGGTATCATGTTGGCATCGACAAGACAGATTCAGTCAGTTAGGCACCCTAGCTGTACTGTGCTTCTGCAGAGTATATAAGCCAAATGGGCAGAAGACAAAGTTAAAACTAATAGAGAAGTGATATCCTGCAGAGTCTATACAGAACCATTGTGCCAAATTACACCAAAATCCAAGGTATGAGGGCTGTCAGCAAGGAAAGAATGGAGCAATATTTAAAGTGAACACCTCAAGGAACAACAGATCCTTGGAGATATGTGGAACAGTAGGGTGCGCTATGGGGGAAAAAATGAAGACAGGGAACTGAAAAAACACAGCATGAAAAAAGAGTAAGCTTAAAGTGTTCACTCTGAAAATATTAATTACACTTCATTTTCACTTGCTTACATTGCTGAGAAACTAAAATTTGAGAAGGGAAAAAGAGAAAAGCCCAGAACTCCTAAAATGGAGCACTGCACCGAGTAGACAAAATTTCAATCAAACTTTTAAAGATGCGCGTCTGATCTGTTGAACAGACAGCTTGACTTGATTACAATTTTAAGTTTCAGTTTCTATTTCTGTTTTTGGATTAAAAGAATCATAGTGTCACAAATTTAAATATCGAATAGCAAAATCTCTTGTAGGTTTAGAAAGCATTCAGAAAAGCTGTCAAAAGAAAACGCTATTCTGTTGCCACCATCTGCTTTCTGGCACACTGAAGAAACTTTATTAACAGCAACATTTTCTTGCGTTAGACTATTCACTAATCAGTTTTGTTGTAAAATACGAAAAATAAAAAATTACCCTTTGCTTAGAAGGCAAATAGCCACTTTTCTGTGGGCTGGCTATACCTTATGCTGTGTCTGATAACATTTGCACATTAAGTTAAGGTTACCTTGCGTTTTTTCTCCCAAACTCATATCTTTAGTGTATTCAAAGCCGGCAAAAACTTTGCCTTGCTGAGACTAAAGAAAAAAACATCAAACATATGAAGTGTTAAAAATCGCTGAATAACTCAAAGGGAAAAAGATAATTTTGAAGGCGTTTTGGCTGAAATCTATTTGCCTTTGAATTGCATGAGTGTTTTAAAATGTTAAAAACACTGCAGAGTGACTAATGAATGTAAAAGAATGATAAAGAGTATGGCTCCAGTTATCAGTGGTATGCCTAAAACAAAATAATTTTGACCATTCTGTCATGCAAATATTGACTAAAATGTCATAAATAATGTCTGCGACAAAGATGATGGGAATCCTACAAGGGAGTATTTTGTGCAGCAGTACTTAATGTGCTATAGCATATGCCTCTTAGCATATATTACAGAGGTCGGGAACCTTCAGTTCGGGTAGTCGATAAATTAGCTAAAACTTCCCAGAGAAAATATCGTACAAATGCTTTTGGAAAATTAAATCCTTGCCAAATTTTAAATTGCGGTGTTAGTTTGGAAATATCTTTGAAGTCGTATTTGTAGGCTGGTTAGTCATGAAAAATCCAAAGCCTTCTCCAAAGAAACGAAGACAAACCATATTAAAGTGTAAATGACCCATTGGTGTATGATATTGGTAACAACATTTGCACATAGATTCACCTATTGCCAGGGCAAATGCCATCTGGGTGTCTTCACCACAGTGCGGTTAAAATAAACTAATCACAAACAGAACACTTCCATCATTACTCTTTGTAAGAACTAAAATATTAAAAGGACTTGGTCAAATATTTCTTAGTACCAATTTGGCCTCAGCTCCACATATGTAAAAGCCCAGTAAGTTCTGAAGGTAGAATTATAATTTAAGGCAGAATCATGTCAGAATGATCATAAGTGTATAATACACATCTTCATGGAAAGCAGGTGCAGGGCTGGGCTACTTTCAAGATCTTAATATTTTGGACATTTTAATATTTTTGTTTTCAATAACATAAAAATATCTGCAAAAAGAAAAGGAGTACTTGTGGCACCTTACAGACTAACACATTTATTTGAGCATAAGCTTTCGTGAGCTACAGCTCACTTCATCGGATGAATGCAGTGGAAAATACAGTGGGGAGATTTTATATACACAGAGAACATGAAACAATGGGTGTTACCATACACACTATAACGAGAGTGATCAGGTAAGGTGAGCTATTACCAGCAGGAGAGAAAAAAAACCTCTCTGGTCACTCGATTACAGACCTAAAAGTCGCAATTCTTCAACAAAAAAACTTCAAAAACAGACTCCAACGAGAGACTGCTGAACTGGAATTAATTTGAAAACTGGACACCATTATATTAGGCTTGAATAAAGACTGGGAGTGGATGTGTCATTACACAAAGTAAAACTATTTCCCAAAAATATGTTTATTTTCCCCAACTACTGTTCCTCACATGTTCTTGTCAACTGCTGGAAATGGCCCACCTTGATTATCAATACTAAAGGTTTTTTTTCTCTCCTGCTGGTAATAGCTTACCTTAACGGATCACTCTCCTTACAGTGTATATACAATAAACACCCATTGTTTCATGTTCTCTGTGTATATAAAATCTCCCCACTGTATTTTCCACTGCATGCTTCCGATGAAGTGAGCTGTAGCTCACGAAAGCTTATGCTCAAATAAATTTGTTAGTCTCTAAGGTGCCACAAGTCCTCCTTTTCTTTTTGCGGATACAGACTAACACCACTGCTACTCTCAAACCTTGCATAAAAATATCTGGTCCCTGTCATGGATTCAATGCTTGCAAAATGTTTGCAATACTAACTTTTTAAAAGTTACATGTCCATAAAAAAAGGTCTGAAACTCGTAAGCTATATTAGGTTCAATCCTGCTTATACAGCAATAAATCAATTTTTTTTTAAATCTCTTTGAAATACCAAACTAAGACAAGTGGTTCAGACTACAGAGGTGTGAATAACATTGCGTACCAAAGTGCTGCACTGTAACTTCCCCATATGGGTCCCGTGGGAGCAAACTAAAAAGTTCCTTGTTCTCACTATAGTCCTGTTTGAAAAGGACTATGTTAACGCAAAGTAAGAACCTTTTAGTTCATGCCCACAGCGTCCACACAGGGGAGTTACAGATCAGCACTTTGGTGCACACCCCTGTTCACACCCTTGTAATCCCAATTGCAGGGCAGTGTAGACAAGCCCTAAGGCCCAGATGAAAACTTGTGCCCGAGGTTTCAAAAATTTAATTTCTGAGCAAATTTTCACAGAGATGACAAATAATGATATTTTAGATTTCTAATATGCCTTTCATGCAGCATCAAAGAACTTTACCAATACGAATTCGCAAAATATTTCAATGAGGTAGAAGTACTCTGAAATCTATTTCATCTTTCTCTAATCTGATCTATCGCATCTGTAAAATATCTGTCACTATGCAATCTAATTATAGTGAAACTCGGTAGGTTATGTGACTTGACCAAGGCCACTCACTAGATTTGTGGCAGAATTGACAATTGTGCTTGGGAGTCAAGAAACCCAATCCCCTCTTCTCACCACTAGAAAGTTGCTTTCTAGTAATAAACTTAAAAATATAGGTTTATGTACTACAAAGACCAGCAAACCCTTTACCATCATGAGATTTGTACAGTAAGGTAGTGCTAAGATGTTGTGGTACTCACAGAAATATCTGGGAACAGAGAGAAGATACAACAGCCGATCACTGTGATGGAAAGTACTCAGACACTACAGTGATGGTCACAGGATGGATCGATGGATAGACAGATCAATAAATAGACTGATAGATCAATCTGTGTGTGAGTGTGTGAAATAAAACATTTCTAAATAGTTTATATGAGCTGAGTACTCTTCATTTTTAAAATTTCTTGTGACCAGTTTTTAATAAAACTTCATTAACAAAGATTAAAAGGCTGAACTCACATAGACACAGATACAAGTCAAAGAGGAAAGAGTTCTAATAGAGTTGCTGTGTCAACATTTTTTCCCGTAGAGGCAGAAATAGTGTGGAGGAGTGTCTTGCAGGAACTCAAAAAGTACAAGTTTCTACTGGTTATGGCTGTGGGTCAATCACAAAAGGACTGGAAGGATTGAGGATGAAGACTCTATTCGTTTTCAACATTAAGTTCTCAAAGCATGTTAATACATTACAGATGAGTATGCGCCACAATTCACTCTTTGGGCCAAGTTTGGACTGATTTCAATGGAATAACACTAAGGATGAATTTAGCCCAGTATTTGCATAAAATTCCTTTTCTTATCATTCTTGCAATAAAGTCCTACATATATATATTTTGGTGCTGTTCTGCTTTATCTACTAGAAGAAATGTCATCTTTATTTCTACATTCTGCTTTCTTTTTCATTTTAAAAAGGTGTATACTGTAGGAATGTGCACAGTACACATACTTTTGATAAAGCTAAACCCTGTATTGAGATGTGTACTTTATAATCCTTTGTGCTTTTGCACCAGACAAACTATTGGACAGTGAAGAAAAACATTTTAGTTCCCCTGAAAATGTAACTGTTCCTTTTCAAACAATACAAAGCGCAAGATTTGGGACATATTGCTGACACAGCAACATCACTGACTCAAAGAAACTGTGGGAAATGTCAAATTTATGGTCCTATGGGTGAACTGGTGGAAGGTCCCCCCTCCCACCTTCAGCAAGCCCCTGTCAAAAACAGAGCCTCTAGAAACTTTTTGGCTACATCCCAGGGAAGCAGAAGGAAGCTGTATCCCACACTTCCCTCGGGACCTAATGAAATATACAGCCTCTGGGCTTCTTTCAATTTGGTCTTTCAGATTGCTAAACCAGTGAAAGAAGGATCCTAGCTGTCACAAAGCTCACATGTTTGGGGTCACCTGCTGCTCAGGGGTTCTCATGCCAGTTGTTGACATAATAAGAACCCCTTATACTTTAATTACAATTCACAGTGTGCAAACTCTGCAATCTGCTTTAAGGCAGACTGTCTTTTAAATCAACACTAAATTATAGTACTGTTCAAGCAGAAATGGGATGGAAAATGTGTCCAGCTGACGGAATAATTGTATTCAAATATTTGTAATGCTGGGGAAAAGTAAGCAATATCTACGGAAAAGTGCCACTGCATTGTCTATAACTCTTCAGAAACTGAAGCTAAATTAGATCTACTTATCCGGTATTCATACATTCATATAGACAGTGCAAGCTAGACATTTTCATGTGATGGGATCCTACAATCGGTTATGCTCACAAGTAACAACTTTATGATCAGCTCGGGTTTCTCCCTCAGTCTGAAGTGAGATTAGACCTAGCAATGACGCTGGGATTTTCAAAGGAGCCTATGGGAGATATGTGCCCAAGTCCAACTGAACTAACCCCTTGGGCTGCATCTAATTCCCTTGGGCTCTTTGAAAATCCTACCCCAAATAAACAACATGAACACAGGTTGGATTTAATCTAGAACTGGTAACTTATCCCAGTATAAAAATACATGGGATCTATTTTAAAATATCATTTTATTAGCTTGAGAAAGAGACCAGGGCCCTTCAGTTTCCCTGGCAGCTATCTCTATCCTAACAGTTATTTTTAATAAAGAGACAAGGTGGGTGAGGTAATATCTTTTATTGGACTGACTTCTGTTGGTGAGAGACAAGCTTTCAAGCCAGACAGAGACAAGCTTTTGAGTTTGTCTCTTTCACCAACAGAAACTTGTCCAATAATAGATATCATCTCCCACACCTTGTCTCTCTAATATCCTGGGGCCTAAACAGATACAACTACAATAAAGACGTGGTAAAACAACTGAACCTAAATAAACTGTAATATCTAGGGGTGGAGTAAAAGTTTTCTTCTTACATATGAGAAATTAGGATAAGCCTAATTTCTCATATGTAAGAAGGGGGGAAGGATAGCTCAGTGGTTTGAGCATTGGCCTGCTAAACCCAAGGTTGCCAGTTCAATCCTTTAGGGGCCGTTTAGGGATCTGGGTAAAAATTGGGGATTGGTCCTGCTTTGAGCAGGGGGTTGGACTAAATGACCTGCTGAGGTCCCTTCCAACCCTGATATTAAAAAAGAAAAAAAAAAGAATTAACCTGTCTAAAAACATTCCCAGCTCATTGCATTATTTAAACTTAACTGTTTTGGTCCATAAAAAATCTCACGGGAGGGGACAAAATCTGCTGGGAACTTGGCAAACAGAACTTCTGCATCTTTCTCCAAAAGGCATCTGATCTCAGGAAAGGGGCAGAAGGTGTGGGTTAGAAACCTCACTGACTTCAGATTCATGTGTGTGGATCCAAAAATACCCACGCAGGGAGCGAGACTCTCTATGGTACCTCTCCACTTCTGACAGCATAGCTTCTAATGGCCGTGTCTCTACTCCTCTCTCAAAGACACAATGAGAAAGTAATGTAGCAGCATTAAGAGCCTGACCCAACACCCACTTAAATCAATAAGGGCTCATCCACATGGTAAGCACTAGCTACTCTGCACTAACGCCTCGTGTGGACACTCTTACTGCACTGAGTGCCTTTGTTTGCATTTTTGGAAGTGTACAAAGCTAAACTGCCTCAGGATACTCAGAGCCCTGGTCTACACTAGGACTTTAGGCCGAATTTAGCAGCATTAAATCGATGTAAACCTGCACCCGTCCACACGATGAAGCCCTTTATTTCGACTTAAAGGGCTCTTAAAATCGATTTCCTTACTCCACCCCTGACAAGTGGATTAGCGCTTAAATCGGCCTTGCTGGGTCGAATTTGGGGTACTGTGGACACAATTCGACGGTATTAGTGTGCAGTAAGGGAGTTAGTGCAGAGTAACTAGTGTGCTTTAAATTCACATCCTAGCCTACTGCACACAACTTTGCCATGCAGACAAGCCCAAAGAGTCTTTCCACTGACTTAAGAAGTGGATCAGGCCCCAAATGCTGAATTGACTTCCACTTGAAAACCTGCTGGGTCTCCAGCATGCTCCACTGGCTCCCCCCTGGCATGCCCCCTCCCAAGCAGCACAGCCATGACCTCCCCACTGTACCCACTGCACCCTCCTTCACTTCTCTTGGTTCCTGCTAGGTTTAACTCTCCCTCACCCCAATCAAACTATTATTCAGTTATTCAGTGGCCTCAGATAAACTTGCAACATTTTACAATTAGCATTAGACTGTGCAGCAATTCAATGAAAATCTATAAAACAAATGTTCAGTGTGCAGTCCTATGTATTATATATACACTTAGAACTGGATTTACAATTTAACCGACCTCTGTTGCACTGATATTTTTAGAATCCAAAAAATTTGAGTTGACTTATTTCAACCTAGTACCTCTACAATGTATTGTATCCTTGATATCTCACTGTAGGGAAAATAGTTGCCATTCATTTTTATATTCTAGCGCATGGAAAGACAGTATTAGACAGTGTGAGCACAAAGAAAACTTCAACGCATGAAACATAAGGATCTGAAAGTTACAGCTGTATCAAACGTTACAGATCAAACTATTTTAAGCCACCTATGGCCAAAGTCTGGTCCCATTGAAGATGATGGCAAGATTCCCATCAATTTCAGAAGGACTAGGATTGGCCTTTACCTAATGAATTATAGCCATAGATTGTAAAGTCCTTGGACAGGGACAATATTCATTGTATTATTATTTCCAGTAGTACCTAGAGGCCCCACTCATCATCAGGACTCCACTGCGCTATGTGCTCTACAGACTCACAACAAAAAACAGTCCTGGCACCAAAGAGTTTATTATAACTTGAAGCCCCCATCCTGCAAAGACTTACGCATGTTCCTAACTTTTCAAAGTGTGAGCAGAACCTCTGGCTGTAAACGGACTACTCACAGTATGGAAAGTTAATCCCATGTTCCTCTTTAATGATGCTTCTCAAGTTTAGTTCATGTGATGCTCTCAGACAACCACAGAGCTAGAGTACTAATACTGGTTGAGATCTCAGACAAATGTATGTGAAATTTTGGGGGGGGGTTGTTTTGTTTTGCAGTTGGTGTCTCTCACATTTATCTCATCATTTGTATTTTTCCCCTCAGAATGCTGGTGCGTGGCTTGCCTGGTGACTCAGTGAGTATCTAATCATATTTGTATTTACATGTTATTTTTCTTTCTTCCTCCTCCAACTAGGTTGGCACCAATGGGAGCTTTTCCAATGGGAGAAATTAATGTGTTGTGATACTGCAGCACAATGTGATTACATTTTATGGGACCCACGAGTTGTTTATTTTGCTGCAAATTATTAAAGCCCCCTAATGACACCACAGATTTACAGGACACAGGACCCTCCCCCCGCCCCCGTCAAATATGGGAAAATTATGTGGGGGAAAAAATGGCACAGGTGGCAACATACTTACATACAGTGTATGAAGGCACAAACCTGAAAAAGCAGCTGAAGAGCAAGGAAATATATCTAAAAAGCTACACAAAGTGTGGCGTGATTTATTAACTATGCACTATAGACAACAGACACAACCACTGCCAGCTAAATGGCACAGGTGCAACCTCGGGAATAGAACCTACTGCCTCTGGTTCCAAACACCATCAGCCTAGACCACAGGAGTTAATCAAGAATGTCCTCATGAAAGTTGTCCCAGCAGCAGCCTAACTGTAGCAGCCACCTGATCTGGATAGGCAGTGAGAATGTATCTCAATGCTACAAAGGCAAAGAACTTGGCTAATATTAGCGTATATGCCCCCCGAGCATGCCCAGAAATGATTCTTCAATCGTGGAATAATCTTATTTTCTATTTTTCTTCCCAAACTTATAAAGCCTCACTAAGGACTATTCTAATAAAAAGTTTTGAATTTCAGCTTCTTTTGCTGTAGCCCTTTACAAAAATGTGGTTAGAATTTTTTGACAAGAGAAAAGTGTATTTTTTCTGCTATAAAATTACTCAAAATATATGGTTAAAGGAATTTTGCTCAAACTTTTCACAACGGTGTACTTTCCAGCAAAGGCCGGGCAGAGAAAATTGCATACTTGAAATATGATGATGGTAAAAGAAGGGGTTATAATGGAAACTATTTTGCAAACTTAACTATATCTGTCACTATAGTAAGCATAAAGAAACACACACGATTACATGTATATTAAATCAAACTCTCTCTCTCTCTGTGTGGGTGAGTGTGGTGCACACAATGTTTGGTTAAACCCATTTCATGTTCAAAAGAAAATTAAACCAAAGAATAAGTTATTAAAAGGAGCCTTTGAAGCAAAAAGCAATGATGTGTGAAAGACAGAACCAGAAGAGTTTATTTAAACACAGAGCACAGAAAACAGGGAAAACAGAAATTAGGAAATCAGAAGAACAGTCATGAAGGCACCCAGCAGCCTTTTCCTGGTACTAGAAATTCTTATATCTATGAATATTTTATCCAGATTCGACTACCTTTTTTAAGTTCTTCCTATCAAAATCCCAGACTCCTTCTTCAATAAACTCAGAAAAGTCATTACAAAATTTATCAGTGCTGGTGGAAGATATAAAATTAGTTGCATGTGGCTATAACAAACGAAGAATCCGAAAACTGTGTACCCTTCCATTTTTATTTATTTATTTGTATCTGTTTAGCAGCACAATTTCAATCTGCATGTGCCCCACAGCAATATTGGAGGGAAATGGAACAACCTGATTTCTATCTGATGAATCGCAAGATTTTTTTATTTACCACTCAAAAATATACACCAGACTCTGCTCTTAAAATTCACATCTTTCCCTTAATGGATCAATCTAGAAAAATACAGCCAGAGTTTTAAAATATTTTGTATTTCTTTCTCCTCTGACACCTATTCATAGCACCTCATTTTTTGAACGTGCTAAGAAATCAGAAGTTTTTCAAACTGGTTCAAATGAGGATTTTCTCCATTTATCCAATATCTAATAAGTCAATCCTAACGCTGACAAATATTGTTTAAAAATATAAAACCAGATTCACCGTTTACATTCCAGCAAAGCTGCTGTGAACTTTGCTTAATGTGGCAAAGCAGCCGTGTGACTCTGGCCCATCATTTTAACCAATTTTCTCTGTTCCAACACATTCAGATAATAAAAATTCTCCCTATGATTAAATCTATTAATCAGTCCTCCATACAGACTCAGATTCTTATTCTAAAATTTTAAAGACACCAAAAACAACTACTAAACTTTATGAATAACTCATCTTTATAATTACTTCATCTAAACGCCTACCCACAGAATCTTGGTAGAGTATTATTCCTATTTATAAACCAGGTATCTTCTGGCCTAAAGTTAACAAACACATTTAAGATCTCTGTTTCACCCACCTGTCAGATACTGAGGGTAAATAAAATGGGGAGATTGATTAATCCTACATGTTGGAGAAATTGTAATCTTACAGGTTTACTTGATCATTTTTGATGTGTCTGTCCCAAAATGGAAACCTCGTGGTGGGATATAATCACACACCGTGGAAATTATGTCAAATGTATTTACACCCAATTTTTGGGTATAGACTCCAAATCTACGGATGAAGTTTAAACTGGTGTGCAGGGCTCACAAAGGCCCTCTGGACAACTTACTGATCAGAGGGATACATTGAGGACAGGCCAGAGAAAGGACAATGGGTCCCCCATTACACAGATCCAGTGGCCCTCTCTCCTCATACAAGTGGCCTGGAGAGACAGCAGCCAGTGACAAAGACTAAGGTGGGCACACAGGTCTGGTCCTGGGTAGCACACGATGGATTTTGTCCCCATGACCCTCATTCATTTTACTCACAAAAACTTGTCCAATAAAAGAAGAATGTCTGTTATCTATATACATATATAACTGTATGTTGGCCGAGCTAGGAGACTGATGCTGAAGGATAATAGCAGATTGCAGTGGGACAACTCAGTTAGTAAGGGTTAAACCTATAACTCAAAACTGGCAAATCCACAATAAATTAAGAGAATCTTACTCTCTTCCAATGGGCCAAATCCTGAATTCCTCACTTGGGTTTTCCTCAATCCTTACTCAGGCAAGACACCCATTTTATTCTATTACAACCCACTGTGTGCAGCAGAGGTCAGGAAATGAGCGCACGGGGTGCGTGGAAAGTAGTGGATGTATGATGCTGCAGGTGCACTAGTTACACGCCCTAACATAAGGTGGCATAATCCAAGCAGAAGCTATTCACACACCTGAGGCTGCAGGATTCCTAGCCAATGATTCCTTCTCCACCAAATCTTACGTGACCAGCCCACTGACACATCCAATTATTATTCCAATGATTATTATAATTTACTATTTGCATTGTGGTAGCACCCAAGGGTCCCGGTCCTGGGCCAGGATGCAACTGTGCTGGAAAAACACAAAACCAAAAGACAATCCCTGCCCCAAAGATATTACAATTTAGTAGTCATCCCTGGACAGGAACAGAGTCTTATTCCCTGACCACATATAAATCTCCAGTGCTCAAGATTGAACTCATAAATGAAAATGGAAAAATATAAAATGGTTCCATTTATTTCCATTCAATGGCGTGAAGGAAAGAATGAATATATATATAGATATAGATATAGATATAGATATATCAGCCCAAAACATAAATGTTAATGAATGTATAAACCACTGAAAAATAGGATTTAGAATGGAAATACCACCTCACCTTTAACTACAGTGTCAATCCTGCAACACTTTGATAAGGAATGTAATTTATTAACCCCTTTTTAGACATGGACAATGGAGGAGGCTTCAGTGACATTTCTGAAGAGTGCGCAGCACTAAAGCTGAAAATAAAGAGTTATAAGGGAGTTGTCTGTATATATACTCTGTACAGATGGGAATGAAATCTCCCAGTGAATTCAATGGTAGCAGGATTGAACCCTTATTGCTTTTTACAGGCAGACTCCAATTGATTCCAATGCACTTTGGAGCAAACTTGCAGTACTGTTAGCATTCACTAAACAGCAGAAAATCTAACCATGACATCACAAACCATAATTCTGTTTCTTATGCTTCTGGGGCAAAATTCTCCTCTCAGACTTGAATGGTGGATTGTGATTCAGCTATCCTTCTCCCCCTATATGCATGGGACTCCCAAAAGAGTTCCAGACATGTAGGGACAGTACAGTTGAGTTGAGATCTGTTGTGAAGACTGGAGAGTAGAAATCTGCCCGGGGAGAATAACTTCTTTAAAGAGCACACAAAACAATATATCCTGTGAACACTGGCATGCGTTAGCACACACACAGACTGGCAGACAAAGGATCAGCTTTTACAAATATTTTCTAATTAATCAGACCCGGGATCTTGAAGATGGAATTTTCTTTCCCCTCTTTTTACAGTTAATTTCTTTATCTATTATTCACTTGAGGAGACTCCATTGTACAATTATTTTATTATTTGTTATACAGAAAAATATATTTGTGAATGGCTCTATTATTTGGGGAATCGGCCTTCTGGTGCACAGAAAGTTTCCTTTCTAAACAGGAATTCATTCATTCTGCTACACCATTGTACATTTTATGACTTGGCATACAGAAAAAAATTCTTTTCTTTTTATTTCCTTCAGTGGTTCTATTATTTTAATAGTTTTAAAAGTAGCTTCCATTTTATTTATACTACATCAATTGCAATGGATCCACAATAAATCCAGACATTTTCCAAAATAGACCTCTCATTAAATATTTTATATAAAAATCTTTTCAGATTTGGAACAATCCCCCAAAATATTTTCCACATCTCTTTCTACTTAAATAATTGATTGAAATCATGAACTTGAACTGCATACTGTGCTTATAAGGTTGAATTAATAAAAAACTGAACTTTATATAAGCCTCTGCTACAGTACCTGACTTCGGTGAAGAGTTTCAAGTGCAAATAATCAGAGGTTACTGCATACTGGGGAATTCGCCATCAGTCATTAATACCTTCACTTTACTTCTATAAGGTAAGCAATATATTTTTCACAAGATGATATAGCTTCAGTACTATAATCATGCTTTAAAAGTTTTTACTCATCTGAAAGTTTTTTTCCTGTTCTATTAGTACTGTTGAGTATAAATACAGAAATTCTCTCTCAACTAGTAAAAATTTTCAGACCATTAGAAATATTGTCAGTGTGACCACTGTGCATAACAGAGGATATCATGTTGTGTTAAAATTCTTTGTCTCTAACTTGAGAATTATTAGTACAATACCTAGTAGGTAGTTTAAATCAGTATAACAGTGCAAATATATAAATATATGGGACACTTTTAATTCTTCCATAGCTGAAATCCTTCTGGACATTGCTAACAAATCCAGATGCAAAAGCAGTAAAAGAAAGGGCCTAAATTTAACGTTATGGTAAATCCAGAGTGTACCATTTTGTTATATTGGTTTCTTTGTGTGATACCTTTGAACCGCATCCCAGGAGTGCTGACTTTAGGAACGAGAGTAGGTGGAAGCTTTTGTACAATGTAACTTAAATTCAAGATGCAAGATTCTGTACTATGGGCCAGATCTTCAGCTAGTATAAACTGGTGTAACTCCATCAAAAGTCAATGGAGCTATGCTGATTATCACCGACAAAGAATCTGATTCTATATTGGTACAGGCGTCTTTTAACTACAGCAGGTGTTAATTCTACCAACAGTGATACAAGCAATGGCACAGAAGTATTCTAGGTACATTTATGGGTGAAGCTGTCCATGCTAGAAACAATACTGGTTATCCATTAATTTCTGAAATGAAACTGAATTCAGTCATAACGGCTTAGATTTTGAGTAAAGCTGAGCATTTACCTCATTGGAGAACATAATTTCTTTTCTTAAGAAAAAAGCATGAAGCTCAATAAAAGAAAACTATACCTGCTGGAAATTCTCACAAAAAAGATGTTAAAAGCAAGAATTTGCTTAAATATACAGAAAGATAGCAAATCTATCCCAGATATGAAACAGAGAACTACGCATATAAGAGCTCTTCACATTCAAACTCTGACATAGGAATATGAAGTAGGCATTAGAACAGTATAACTACATTTAAATAATATGAAAGGAGTAATACTGAGGTTCTCAAACTTTTCACAGTATAAAGCATATTTCAATACAGAGATTGTACTGTGGACCAATCTGCACGTATTCTAATTTTCACAGGCTGCTATTCTTCCCCTTTGCAATCCTCCAACATCTCTGTGGAAACTGCAAATTAACATGGGAAATTAATGTTTACAGTGTTGTGCTGTAGTTGTGTTGGCCCCAGGATATTAGAGAGACAAGGTGGGGGAGGTAATATTTTTTATTGGACCAACTTCTGTTGGTGAAAGAGACAAGCTTTCGAGTTTATACTGAACTCTTTTTCAGGTCTGGAAAAGGTACTCAAAGGTGTTACAAATAAATACAAGGTGGAACAGATTTTTTGCATAAGTAGTTAACGCATATTTTAATGCATATTTTAAGAGATGACTGAAGGTGAAGTGGCCGGAGCATATTTAATATCTTTTAATGCTACTACCATGTGACTAATCTGTCAGCTGCTAGTCTAATTTAAATGTATAAAAATAAGATAATTCCGTTTTTAAAATTAAAATTTCATTTTGAAACCTACAAGGCCAAATTAATTCCCCAGGAAACTCCAACAAAGTCACTGAAGTTACACCAGGGAGCCATTTAGCCCCTAGTCTCCAAATTATGGATGATTTTATCAGCTGTTCTCAGACTGTGGGCAGTAAGTACCCAGCTTGAATGTCCACAAGTAGCTGACAATGACAAAATGGTAGGACGAAGAATGTGCTCCTGAGCAGAAACAGGTTACCTGCATGGGCTGCTGCAATGTGAAATTGACTAGGACTATATGATTTTTATCAGTTTCACTCCAACAAGACACTTCAGGTAAAGTGCTTCATTGCAGGAGCGACTCTGCTAAATTGTGCCTGGTAAAGGGACAATCAGAAAGATGATAAGCAGGAAAGCTCAGCAAGACAAAAATTATGGACAAACATAAAAAAGAGCAATATAGAGGGGCAAATGGACACACAAAAAAGAAATAAAAGGGTGCCAACTGGCAGAGAAAGATGGGGGAGGAAAGGCAAGACACTGGGTAAAAAGACAAGAGGGAGGAAAAGAGGTAAGCATGAAGGGTTAAATTCATCCCTGTGCCAAGCTAACACAAACACAAGGCTTATGCACCACGGACTTCCCAGTGAACCCCTATAAGCCTGTGCTGTTTTATTCTTTCTGTATGAAACTCACCCCTGCGCAGAGCACAGGCTTCAATGAAACTTCACTGATACATAGGCCTTGTGCTGATCCTCTGCACAGGGAACAATTTCACCTCAAAAGAGCAGAACAGCATAACAAGTAGAGGCTGACACAGAAAGAAGAAATGAGGAAAGACAACTGATCTCCCAAAGTATTTACCCCTAATTCTAACATCCCCCGTAATTATTCCAAAGTTTGTGTTGGCTCACAACATTTGTATTTTCTTAAATTTGTATTTTTAAATGTGTATTTAATTACTCATTTGGGGCAATTTTGTTTGATAGTGAGCCCTGAGAACTGGTTCTGGTTCTCAGATGGGTCCTAACCAGAAATGTCTTGAGAATCATAAAGCAACATGGGGGATATTAAGAGTCCTTCAGGAGCATGTGACATGTATGTGTTGCAATATGTATCAGAGTAGCAGCTGTGTTAGTCTGTATTCGCAGAAAGAAAAGGAGGACTTGTTAGCACCTTAGAGACTAACAAATTTATTTGAACATAAGCTTTCGTGAGCTACAGCTCACTTCATCGGATGCAATATGTAGTATACTTTTAGGGTGGAGTTTTGGGGAGTTGGGTGCTAACTCCCTTCGAGTCCTTTAAAAATACCAGCATTAGTAAGTAGGTACTAAGCTGTCTGACTGCCTAGATCACACAGCATGAGTGTTTTGCTGATAAGGAAGGGAAAATCCATTTGAATAGCTAATGCTACAGTTATTTTTGAGGGTACCAGACACTTTTTTTCACTCTAATTTTTCTTAACTGTTTACAGAAATTGCCTCATTACTTTCCTTATTGATACCAAAACACGGCAGTAATAAGAAAACCACAGATACTGTAATAAGTCATCTACCCACATGTCTCATCTCATCCAACATCACCCACTAGTAGTTACACACTTTACCTCTAGGATATCTGGGCCATCTCTACTTCTAGCATTTTATCTAGAATCAGGCAGAAACATCTCTCCTTCTATAGCCAGGAGGAGGAAGTTCTTGTGGTTAAAGCAAAGGCCAGTGAGTCAGATGAGTGGGTTCTGTTCCCAGCCCTGATGCATATTTACTACATGAACCTGGCCAAACCACTTCACCTCTCTGTGTCTCAGTTTTCACATTCGCAGAGGCAGTGTCAGGAGGCTTAACTAATTCTTGCTTGCAGAGCGCATTGAGGTATTTGGGTGCGAGGTACAAAGTGTTGTTATAACTCCTGTGCATTTGGGAACACAGAAAGCTTTGTCACTCCGTTGCAGAGAGAGTGATTCCTTGCTTCTGGGGGCAGGAGAAAGTCATAAATAAGCCAAGCAACAGGCCAAAAAATGAGGGAAACTCAACAGGAGCAACTCATCCCTAATGCGACTAGTACAATGATTAAAAGAATGCACTATCACAGTGCCACTGAGAAGTGAACACTGGGAAACTTCTGAATTCCCTTGACCTTACTCCAACTTACTGAACTGCACTATATTAGCTAGAGCTGTCCTTTCATTTATAATTCATAGATGTATAATTAAATCTTGCACATTCACTTAAGAAAGCACAGTAGCTAAATCACTAACCCTTAAGCATGGTCTAGCAGTGGCATTGGGGGAGTTAGCCACACTCTCTCACCTATGCTGGCAAACACATTACTCTGGCTGTGAAGAAAACCACATTGTGGGAAGGAAAGCCTACAAAAGAATGAAAACAGAAAGTGTCTAAGGCCTTGGCAGAAGGACACTAAATAAAATAGAGAGTGGTGACTCATTTTGGCAGTGAATCTACCTCAACCCCTTCAAAGGCTTTGGCAAGAGTCCTCGGAGGAGACCCCAGGCTTTTGCCAAGCCACAAAACACCACAATTATTATCGCAGCAGTCATCAACAAAACAGATTTTGTAAACTGACTTGTTGGCACATAGATTAAAGAAGCTATAAAAAGGAGGAACAGCTGTTTGGGTTGCCCTATGCAGAAAGTTACTATATAAAACGTAATTTTATACATATCATATAGACGTACGTGTGCGCACACACACATACAGAGTGTGTACGTGTAGAATATACAAACAAGTGTCACCAGTTCAAATTACAAAAAAGCAAACCAGACTCACTTTACAAAGCATAATATTAATTAGTGCCAAAAGTTTCTGAAGGATTTCATTCCATGAAAGATAAATTGACAGGTTTGTGACTAAGGGCCTGATTCTCCTCTCATTAATAACAGTTTTACAACACTGTAATTTTGTTAGCTACAATGAAGTTATTCCCCACGTACAACATAGTGAGATCAGAATCTAGAACTAAGAATAGCTATTTTAAGCCATGCACAATGAACCGAATTCTTCCCTCATTTACATTTGTGTAAATCACTGGTGAAAAAATGATATTAAGTGAGAAGAGAATGAGGCCCAATGGTCATTTAGTGTAAATAATGACACATAGAAAGGAGTACCTGGAAAATCCTTGAATGGCCTGTACATTCATAATATTCAAATGTAATGGTTAACTTGTTAGGTATTTCCATAATATAGGTAGGCTTGAAAAGGTGGTATAAAAAACAAAAATTTAGCAACAGGAATTTAAAATCATGGCCAATTATGTTTATCTAAAATGTAAACACAAATTCAACAAACATACAGCAGAATAAACCCCAAAGCTGGTCAACAAAAAGATGATGTACAATTTTTACACTAGGGTGTACGTAGCTTTTAAATGTCTCATTACTTGTCTTCTAATTTAAAGCAGCTGAAGTACCGTTCTTTACATTTATACTTTTCTATTAGATTTCAGGGGGAATGGAAAGAGGAACAAGAGAGGGTGTTTTAATCTTGCTTTAAAAGATTGTGGTAAGTAAGGATTGTGGTATTCACTTATAGAATTCAATCGTGATTTGTTTTTTACGTTAGCAGGGAAGATACAAAATGTTGTTCCTGAATTTGTACCGCTGCACATTTTTGACAATGTATAACATTAGAACAGACTGAAAACATGTATTAAAGAATGTGTTATATCACTCAGAACATTCACCTCCGCAACTAACTTCTATGTGCTCTTATTGCTATCTATTGGTTTTTTAGAGGCCAAATATCTTAACGTGCATTCATGTTTTACACTGAAGGATTTGGAATTCAAATTCCATCATTGCCAATAACAATTGGTACCCCAGATGTACCGTTTGGACTTCGGGTAGTGATCGCTTTCAGAAAGAGAGCATGAATTTGAACTGAGGGTGTTTACCAACCCCAGGAAAATATAAAAAAGTACAAGGCTTTGGGAAACATCCTGGGCTTAAACACCCCAGTACCACCAGTGATAGCTGAAGGAACATTTGCAGTTCTATCAGTTCCCTCACCTAACTGGATTAGGAGTAGAGCAAAATGCATTTCAGGTGCTTTACAGTTTCTGCAGGAGAAATGACATGGCCTGTTGACTTGTAGGTCAGTGCTGGGAAAGGATAGACGGTTACAGTGGTGAGGTATCTGAGCTGATCAAAAAGTGCTAATCATTTTACTAGTTTAATACCTTCTCGCTAGCTGACGCAAGGACCTGTTGCATCAGCAATGGAGGATGATACTTGCCTCTCAGGATTTTTTATTAACTTTGTTTTCTTAATAGATGAAAATGTGCTGAGATAACCATGGTTGTTGAGAAGGGGGAAGCTATTTAGGAGGGAAGGGTAACTAAGGGATATAGGATCAGCCGGAATCTGTAAACCGAGAGCTTACAAATACAGTCCTTCTGAATACAGGTATTTTATAGAAGGAAACACTGCACTGGCAACCTATGATTTTAAGTTAAAACCACTGCAGCTGTATAAATAAATAATGATAATCTATGACTTTTCAAAATGACACGTCCTTCCATTTTTTTTTTCATATTTATATGTATAATTCAAACATTCCAAACTAGTGCTGTATTTACAGCTTGTATGCGCAGGCAGGCCCTTAGCCCAGAATGCCCAGGATTTAAATAAAATCCAGATTTTCAGTTTTTTTAGATCATAATATTTTGCCTTATTATCTTATTCTCTGCTTTTTCTTTTTCTTTTTTTTACAGCTATTTTAGGACTATATAATGTTTAACACAGCCATAAAATTAACTAACATGCCAGCAGAAGTAGTAAGTTTCACCTATCCAAGTATTCAAAAAGCATCCAAGCACACACTGTCTCCTGTGTAGCCTGGAGATCCCTGTTGAGTCGATGCCAAGTCCCTGAAAAGTTGGACACTACATCCGGTATTTACACTAAGCTAAAATTCTAATCAGCACTAACAGCAGTGTGTTTTAATTCACCCTTATGATTTTATTTCAATCTGCTAAGAAGCACAACTGCCAGAAAGCAACTGCTATAAACTTAAGTAAACAAATGCAAAAATAAAATAAATCTTAAACCTGTTGTATAAAGTTTGCACCACTTTAGATACATTACAAAAGAACATAGTCTGAAGTGTCAGTTAAAGCTGCTCTCTTCAGAGTTCTTTTAAAGTACTGTACCTTCCATTTCATATTTACAACATGTTTGGTGCATTTTAGCCAAGGAAGGAAAACTCTTATGTTATTTTACACTGGCTATTTCACCCACGTCCTCTCCTAAATAGCTTTCTGCCAAGTATTGTGAAACAAGAACACAGTGACTACTTGAATCTTTGGATGACACTATAAATCGTAGTGCCAAAGGGGCTGGAGCCAAGTCCTGCATCTTCCTCATTTTGGGGGGGAAAGAAATCGACAGGAAAATTCTAAGAAGTTGGTCACCATTTTGGACCTGTTCTGTGTGTTCAGACCTTGGCAGCCATCTTACAGCTTGGCAACCATTTTGAGAATTTGCCTGGCAAGCTCTCAGAACTCGCTGACACTGTATAAACAGAATGCTGGTTAAATATAGCCCAAATTAAACAATACAATGTGATACCAGGTAAAATCGCCCTTAATAAATCCATCCGACAAAACAGTTTACTAGTAGATCTTTAAATACTGAGTGACATTCTGATTTCCTTAGCAGAGAACACATTCCACTAAGGAAGTTCGGACTGCATGCTCCTTAACCCTTTAACAGGCTTTTCACTCAAAAACAAAGGCTCCAAGAGCAATTAGGAAACTAAACCTACAGGACACAAAAAACAGAACCACACCGACTATCCAGAAACTAATATACAGTACAGTAGGCAATGCTGTTATTGTGGCAGTACAGTAATATGGGACAGATCAAGAATTACAAAATACAGAATACATTCTCCCTTTTGTTAATGTTTGATGAGGCCATGGAAACTCTAGCTGGAATCAAAGTACAGTATCCTTCTTTTTTTGGTTTAAAAAAAATCCATCTGCAGAAAAATAAAGATTTGCAACAAGACTATATAAAATACCTTCAAGTAAACAAATGGCTTTATATAAAAGAAGCTACTTTCAAGGAGCAACAGTTTCTGTTTTCTTGTGAACTTTTTCATGTGCTTCTCTCCTGGAAAAAAAAATGTTTGAAGTGGAAATGTATATTCAAGCAGCTGGTTATTTTAAAATAGGCATACTTTATTAACAGATTCTAATTTTGGTGAGACAAGGTGGGTGAGGTAACATCTTTCATTTTGGTGTCATGTGTAAACAAAGACCTTTCTTCTTCGCACACCCCACAATATCAGTTTGTTTTCAGACCAATTGCCTCTCTCTTCGGCAGTGCCAAAATCTGAACCCCTGCTCTGTGCCCATGCGAGGAAAGGCACAGTTGTCACACACACTTTAGCCCAGAATTAGGAAAATAATTTAACAGATAGATGCTTAAGTCAAGAGCAGGACAGATAACCCCGCAGGGAATCATGTTAGTATTGCTATTGGGGAAGTGGGGGGAATAGAGCAAGGCATTTTCACTGCAATTCTCTCAATGTTTTAAACAATCCTCTTATTGAACAAGTTCATTTTTCATATTTAATGTACTGTAAATATATTTAATAACTTTATGTGGAATTTGCAATGAGTGTTTTTACAGAACAAACAATACTAACTCCAGGACTGTTTTACACAAGTATAGTCTGCATGAGTTCTAACTCTGTAAGTCTATTTGAATAAAACTTAAAAGATAAGACACAGGTAAAATCCAACACTTGGAGTGCGTGAAAAGGCAAATATTTGAAGATACTAAACAGTATCCATGTATTAAAATGACATTTTGGGGAAGTATTCAATATTGAAAGATAAATGCCCATTGGAAATGCTTACCACACATATTACAGACTGCTTCTTATCTTGAAATAATTTACAGTGGCATAGAAAAGATCAAGTTTATGCTCTATTAACATAAACTTTAAAGTTTAAGGTTTTTTTTTACCTTGAAGTCTGAATTAAATAATCACTGGAATTTTTATCCTCACTCTTTTCCTTGCCCTTTTGAAATTTTAATTTAAGGGGGGAAAAGTTTAAAAAGCCAATTAATTGAATACAATTTTATAGCAAATGAAATAAATTAATTAAACCATAATTGAAATGACAACATTAAATATTAAAATATGCTGAAATGGATCAGAATAAAGTCTTGACACTGCTGGATATTTTTTATATTGAAGGACAGTATCTGCAGTTGCATGACGTCAGTTGTGCTAGAATAGTTCGGAATGCATTGATAAATTGCTCCATCGATTCTGTTCTGCTTCACTTACCATAATTATAGCACAGTAATGGATGACATGAGTGATATATTTTTTCTCTAAAGCAAAGCCAAGAGTTTGCCTGTTTCTTTATGAGATTAGACCAAATCCTTTCAATTAATATAGCATGATTGATATCTAAAAGTGTACTGGGGTAACATACTTGCTTCAAATGCATGTATTTAAAGATTATTGGCTAAATATTGAAATACAATTCAAACAGAATTTTCAATGCTTTAAAAATGTACATAGTACATTTTGGTACTATGAAAGATGTTGTATTGTCACAATTTTCTAAGATCTTCCATTTTAAGTTTTCCATTCTCTCTTCCAACTAAAACCTAATTCTGCAATTATTATTCAAGCAAAAGTCCCACCAAAGTCAAGGGGACTATTCACTTGAATGAGGGTTTACAAGATCATGTACTCCCATGGAAGTCACTGGCAAAACTACTATTGACTTCAGTAGAAGATGGACTGGGAGGCCTAAATTATACTTTCCAAATATTTAAAGGCCATGTTATGCCTTTAGCTATTCAGGTGCAACTCCCATTGAAATCAATTCATGAGCTGTATGCATGGATCTGAGGAAAGAATTTGCTTCTTACAACGACTTTCGAGTCCAATCCTGCAAACCATTATTCATTGGATTACAGCAATGAGTAAACGGTTGGCAGGAATGTGTCCTTCATTTTGCACAGCATAAGAACATAGCAACTATCATGCTGGATCAGACTCGTGGTCTATCTAGATCAGTATCCTGTCTACAAAATTGGCCGGCACCAAAGGAAGCACCAGAGGAAGCTGCAAGAACCTGAAAGTGGCCAGATGAGTGGTTAGTTACATACCTCTCCCCCATGAAGGTCTCATCCTAATCAGTAATAGTTCAAGATTGGTTTAGCCCTGAAATATGAAGTTCTCTCTCCCTTCCAATACATTTTTATTTGCATTAACAACTATAACTCAAGATATCCTTGTTACCCATATAAACATCCAATCTCTTTGAATCTTACAGATTATTTCATACAAACTGTATTTTAATATGCTTTAGGGAGATAACGAATGTGGTTACTTAGTTATGGTATAAAAATAGCAGAAGAAGAGAGAAATTAGTAGGTAAAAGCAAGGGAGAAAATACATGTTTGCAGATGAAATGAGATGAGAATAGAAGAGGCAGAAAGATACAGGACTACTATTCCAGAAGGCAAAGCCATATGAAGGAACTATAAAGGAGAAGACTCTTGCACTAATAATAGTCAGATTGTGTGAATGGACATAGAAAAGATTTGCATACTGTAGTACCTCTGTCAACTCAAACTGTCCTTAAGCTTGTTAGAGAGACAACGTGGGTTACCTAATATCTTTTATTGGACCAGCGTGTGTCCAGAGTTCTTCTTCAGGTCAGCCCAGATCTGAAGAAGAGTTCTGTGTAAGCTCAAAAGCTTGTCTCTCTCACCAACGGAAGCTGGTCCAATCAAAAGATATTACCTCACCTACGTTTTCTCTCTCTAATATCCTGGGACCAACATGGCTACACCAATCTTAAGCTTGTTAGACACATACCTCTTAATGAAAAAGAAAATGTATGTTGTATGTATACACACAAGTAACAACAATTCTATCACATACTTATTAGTTCAGCTACTCTTGACACACCTCTAGTGATGGAAAGAAACAATAATGTTTTCCTGAATGGATTATTTAATTAATAAGACTATTGTTCAACCTACATAATTATATTCTGAATATCTTTTTCAAGGAAATTAGGAAAATAAATGTTTCACGAAGTCTCACACTGGCTAGTTCACACAAAGTTTGGAATGTTTATTGAAAAACTGGTTCTATTGACTTTAATACTGTCTCAAGTGAATTTTTTTCAATGTAAGATTTAAAAAAGAGTATGATGCATTTCTGAACAACTTTTCACCCACAAAAAAACTGTAAATGGTGTAAAAATGATCTATACTTATAACTGCTGAACTCCTTTTCTTCTCATATTACAAAGGCTGTCACTGGAAATAAAATGTAACTTGGGACAATTGTGGCAGCTATCAAACCTCCTCTGACACCTTATAATGTCTGAAACCCAGACACCCAAGGTTTACATCAGAAAAAAACTCCATTATGTAGTGAACAACTCAAAACCTACTATCGACCACATTATTGATTTTTTGTGGGGAAACCAAGAAGGGAAAAGCACCAGAAAAGATAGGATTTCTTTTTTCCCCTCATCTCTAACTTAGTGGCTGCCAAACTCAGGTCTTCTCAGGCTTAAGCCATCAGACGTTTGTGTTGCAGCTAGCCAGGATGTCTGCCTAAGATAATTCAAGCTGAAGGCAGACAAATCTGCAGTGGGAGCTGATTAGCCACTGACTTCCAACGTGACCTGTCTCAGTCCCAAAAGAAGCTTCTTGACAGTAAGATATGGAGGCTACACAACAGCTGAAAAAAATATGGTTATCTTTTCAGATGGTATTTGAGGCCATCTGACTTTCATACTTCAGCAATTAAGACTGTCTTTTTCCAACTGGCAAGTTCTAACCCTGGCCTTCAGAAATATTTCAGCATGTATTGCAATAACATGTTTAAAATAGATTTAAAAAAAATAATATAGCTAATATGAAAGAGTTGAGAATTTAAATATACCAAATAACACACAGTACGCAGACAGACTCAGTTATTTTAAAAGGCCAAACACTTTTTCATCCCCATTTCTTCATCAACAAAGTAAATGCACCCCATTGTCAATCCAAGCAACCCTTCTGGAGTTACTCCTGATTTACATCAGCGTAACCAATGGCAGCTTTGGCCAAATACTTTATGTGAAAATTGAAAAAGTAAAAGTTACCAGCTTGATTTTGTTCCTTCATAATTTAAGAACAAATACCCTAAGGTTTGTTGAGGCTTATTATACTCAGATCCTATGTAGCACGTTGGGTATTTAATTTGGAAATTGTATGGCCCTAGTTCAAAATTCAGGAAGGCTTCTGAGTCCCATGCATTTGCCTGCTGAATCTCAGCCACAGGGAAACACTTATTTTTTCACTTACAAAGAGTACGGTCAGGGTGTAAGTCCTAATGCATATTTTACACTGGAAGTCACAATGTTAGCAAAGCACTTTAAAAAACCTCAAAAGGTCTTGTGTAAAACTATGAGGAGTTTGTTGTCAAAAATCAGAAGGGTCCTCTCCTGTTAAAAACGTGAATACACTGAACTACCAGTGCAGGGACCATAATTTGCTACATTTAATCCGCAATGTTAATGGATTTTGAGGTCAAATCTATTTTATGTATTTCATGCCGTGTATTCCAGCGTTCACCTTTGTGAAGCTCAGGCATTTTTACAGAGCTGTGTAGGAGCGAATAGGGCAGGGGGCCTTTGTGTCTTGAGTGGCTGGATCCAATCTTATGTGTGTTTTAACTTTCTTTTGTATGTATTACACTTTTTACAACTTTTCATTTTACATTCACTTTACAGCTGTATTTTCTTGTTACAGCTGTTTCTTGTCAGAGAGAGCTCTATTCACTCCCAGGTTCCTGATGATATGGTATGGCATGAGGGTATGTCTACACTGGGAAGTTTCTGCACCACAGGTTATACCACTTTTATTAAAACGCTGGAATTAAACCGCTTTGCATGTGCAACACTGGAGCGCATCCACACCAGCAGCTCTTGCAACGGCAAAGACAGCAGTGCATTGTGGTAGCTATCCTACTGTGCAACTGGCCGCAGGGTGCTTTGAGAAGGGTTTGCAATGCCTCATGGGGCAGGCACAGCGTCACATGATGCAGGTTTCCCAATGCCATTGTTCTATGGGCATCCTACTACATTGCCAGCTGCTTTTCAACTGCCGTGGGGGGAAGGGGGAAGAGTGTGTGACAGGGAGTGTGTGTGTGTATGGAGAGGGGGAGAGAGACAGTGTGTTTGGGGGGACAGAGAGGGTCAGTATGCTGTCTTGTAAGTTCAGACAACGGCAGGAAGCAACCAGTCCTGAGGCAGGGGGAAACCCCAACATCAGCCCCCGCCTCCCTCCCTGGGCTCTCTGCACAGCAATCTCTTTCTCTCTCTCTCTCTCACACACACACACACGCACACCTGCCTCTGTGTTCAACAGCACAAGCATTCCACGTTAATAGTTTGCTTTGTATCCCAGCACAGATCAGCACAACACGCAACAGCTGTCAGAAACGGTGCTTTGAAAGGGGAGGGGCGCATGTCTCCAGGGCAGCCGAGTTCAAAACAACGAGCGGAGCGGTCACTTGAGGCATTATGGGCCAGCTCTGGAGGCCAATTACAGCGCAGAAAGCAATCAAGTGTCTACACTGGCAATAAAGCGCTGGAGCCTCTGCGCAAATAGCCTTACGACTCTCGTCAAGGTGGGTGTTTTGCATGGCTGCAACTGAGGAGTTTCTGCGCACAAAGTGGCGTGGCAGCATGTACACAGCTGCAGTTTGAGCGCAGAAAGCTGCTTCAGTGTAGACAAGCCCTGAGTTGCCAACCTCCAGCAGCAGAGAGTCTGTCCCAAAGGGGGGCTGCCATACTGCAAGACACCCACAATTCTCAATCTAATAGAGGATACCAAGTTGATGAGTGCACCTCAGAAAGTGGGTGGCAGGGACAGCATCCATGAGGTGAGCATCTTTCACTGGAACACTGGATATTCCCAAGAAGTGCAACAGGGAAAACAATGCTTGCTCTCCTCAGGGAATGAATCGACCCTGGGGAACAGCTGCCTCTGGTGATACAAGAGAGTCAGATTGCACTCCACTTCACCAATGAATCAAGTCCTAGGTCTTTGCTGAGATTTTCAACAACAAATACAAAATTCAACCATATATTTTTTTAAATGAGACGACATCATTACATAAACACTGCCCACTGGCGTGGGTATTTTAGTGTATGATGGGACAGCAGGAGCCAGCACATAAATCTGATGGCCAGGGTCAGTGCTTAAGCAGAGATTACTTCTAAGCTTCACTTACATGTTCTATTTTGGCCCAGCAAATTACAGTGTACTTTTGGAAAAGCAAATGGACTCCATTCACTCTTGCTGGCACAGAAGGGGGAGCAAGATGGGACTTCCTGAGCCAGCAGAGGCCACTGCACAAGGAGGGGAATTCAGTTCCAGATGCAGACAGGCACTCCACCCTCCCTTAGGGGTTCCACTAGGGCAATTAAGTCACATTTGAAGCTTCATAGAAGCCCAGCTGATAGAGGACACATTGACTCACTCAGTCTCCTGGGTCCCTGGCCTGCCCCTGGCCCTCACTCAGTCTCAGACACTCACTGGGACCCTGGTCCTCACTCAGTCTCCTGACACCCTACCCACCCAATGCCGTACTATTCCATGGCCTTTCAGAGAAGGGGGAGGTCCAACCAACTTGTACCACAACAGCTTTGTCCTAACCCATGGTCTACGCGGGCTTCTGCTGGAATAACCAGGGCTAAATATCCTTTTAATACAGTAGATTGCATACAGTAGATTGCTGTAGCAAGATCCAACTCTCTTTACTTTCTCTCACCTCCCCCAGTGTGATGATTTGTTTACTGAAGAATCCTAACTGTGTGCAGTAAGAGAGAAATGACCAAATTATGTGAAAATCTACCCTCATGGTTCGAAATATCCCACTGCCAAACTATAGTCCAACAGCTTAGATTCAAGAGAAAAAAAATGTAGGGCTAAATTTTCATAGGGGCCTCAACCTAGCAAGTAAAACTGTACCTGTAAGTTTACATTCCCAAATCTTTTACATGGACAAAAGCTGCAGATGCAATTTTAGAAGACACTTTCTAATATCTGTCCCATAAATTACTAACAAAAACATAAAGCTAATATA
Source organism: Chelonia mydas (assembly GCF_015237465.2). Classification (NCBI taxonomy): domain Eukaryota; kingdom Metazoa; phylum Chordata; order Testudines; family Cheloniidae; genus Chelonia; species Chelonia mydas. The sequence goes on from NC_057854.1 coordinate 90,082,479, forward strand.
GACTAATAGAAGATCCCACTCTGATCATACACTATGAGCCTGACCTTCTGTATAACACAGGCCATAGGATTTCCCAGAATTAATTAACAAAGTCTTGTTTGTAAAATCAGAATAATGTTATTAACAAGTTATCATAATGTTGTTACTGTAGGAATGAGATTTTACCTTAATATACAGAACTGATTATGGTTAGGAGCATGAAAACACTGTGATATGGGTTTAATTGTATTCCTTTTAAGATGTTCATTAACTTGTAATTATTATATAGGCAACATACAGTATTTAAAATATTTCTGTTAAAGATCACAAAATCATTTTACTGACAGACAGCCACTCAGTAAAATTAGGAAGTTATATTTGTACTCAGTAGACACTGAAAATTCTATTAAATCTATCATCTAGGAAAACATAATGGTGTTAATACCCAATACATATGTATATTGTTATTATCTTTGTTTGCCATTGGCAAAAGAAGATAATATAACTTGTTTATGCAGTGGAATCGTATTGTTGATAATTTAAAAAGACAATGGGATTTTACCAGTTGGACAGCATCACAGTTGACCATAATTCAGAGATGACTATTAACCAGGTTATCTGAAAATATCTGAAAAGGAGGTATTTAGGGCCTGATGCAAAGCCCACTGAGGTCACTGGAAAGATTCTCAAGCTCTTATCAAATAGAAAATGACTTAACATAGTCAAAATCACAAGCATATGTTAATATTTTCCTTTTGGGCAATGGACATGTAACACAAGAAGCATTCCTTCTATGCCAGTGGATTCCAGACTATTTTCCTCAAAGTGCAGAAGATAACGTTTGTCATGAAATCACCTATTAGACTATTCATCAAAGAAGGAGCATGAACATATTTACTTCCTTTTCTTCACCATGGGCTGATGGACACCTGGATGGAAAACTGGAGAGAACCAAGTCTAAAGAAGGGCCCCCTTTAAGACTATGCCATGTGGTAACACCAGCAAGACTTTCCTACGTGGGCAGACATTAATGATCTCTTTGTCACACAGAAGTCTGTGGTGTTAAAAATACCATTATAATACCACTTTAAACTGAAGCTTCTTATTTCTTGAAATGATATACTCCAACCATGAACCATAACCAGAGCTGGGGCTTGCATGTTTGAACAACATACTGGTGCCACTGATAACTAATCCAACAGACAGCTGTATGTTCTTATCTCAAAGACTGACCAATATTCCTCTGAAAGAACTAACCATTGCTTAGAAAGGGTGTCTCTTACTGTAAAAAAATTATAGTTTATGATTAGCACTTCCAGTATGTCAGTTATCAGGTTTTGTTAAGACTAATGAGAACTTGAAAACTCAGTATATTATCAAGAAATTCATTGTTTTCCCGAGTAACTTCACTAATCATTGTATAAAGACATAACTAAAAGCAGCCATGTGTGTAAAGTGACTTGAAGCTAGAAAATGCTTAAATATCACATGAGATTGATATTGTCCTTCAACACTGTGGGCATAATTATTCTGTGGTTTGCAAAGGCAAAAGCAAAGTGCTCCACACATCACCTAAAGCCTGTACAGGAACTGTGTTGAAGGGTGACAGTCACCTAATGGTCACAGAGTGCGGGGCTGGATTTCTCCAATTGACTTCAATAGGCTTTGGATCAGGCACACAGAGCCTTGAAGATGGAGTATATTTTACCCAGAAAAAACACATTACTGAAGATAAGGGTGCGAGGTATTTTACGAAATACATCTATGTGTATAGTTGGTTGTAAACTAAGGCTACTGCGCAAATACCTAATATGGAAAGATTAGAACAGTTTAAATAGTTCAAATCGCGAATACACTGAATGTGGGGGCTGAAATTTGGATATATATATATTAAGAAATCTTTTGTGTGTAACAATGTCTATGTTAGTAATAATAGCTTGGAAAGATTAATTTCATACCAAACGGGGCTTTGATCCTGCAAACACATACAGACATAAGTACTTCTATGCACAGTAGTGGTCCCAGCTAACCATATGTAAGTGTTTGCAGGAGTGGGCACAGGCCCTGATTCAGCAAAGCACTTAAGCTCCAGTTTATGTGCTTTACTGAAACAAGGCCCTAATATTTAAAAGCCTGAGAGTGCATTCTGCTGAGCACCCTCCACTCCCATCGTCACCAGAAGGTACTCAGCACTCTGTAGTACTGAAGCCTACTAATATGAGTCAAATCATATTCGACTTAATGTTCCAATAATGTATTCTATATATTTTTCCATCAATTAATTAAACAATTATTCACAAATACATTTTTAATTATTCAACTAGCTCTATGGAGTTCTTCAAATAATTTATTCATTTTTTCAATCATGAATCAATTATTTGTCAAATATTTTTAATTATTTGGGCAGCTCTAGAAATTATATAGTTTGTTAATTATACTTAAGTTGTTATATAGGTTAGAAATAACTTTGATTGGGTCGTTATAGTGATGGTCATAGAATTTTAATTGGCACTGATATAGTCCTATGTGAAAGTGACTGAAAGCTAATGCAGAAAATATTGCTTCCTAAAAATACAATTTTTAGTTTTTGTTTTACATTAAACTATTTGATTAGCACTTTTGATACATTTTCACATTCTGCATTAAATTAATATTAATTTCTGTTTGCACTAGCTGTCTTGCTTTATTTTTTCTTTTCCATAATTTTCATTTTTAATTCCTTCATTTATCTTGGAATATTATTTAAATTAACAGATTTATAAAAGTCAGAAAGAGCCATACCGAAGACCAAGTCTCAAGGCAACACATTCAAACTTGTAAAGGAACTGTCATTAAATAATAATTGTATCAGACTAACCCTATATTAGTATTTTTAAAAACATCCCTGCTCTTATCTTAGGATGGCATCAAAACGATTATAGTTATAACACTGACTCCTATTTTGGACATAAACACCACACACCCTCTTCTAGAACTAGACCCTCAGCTGACATAAACCAGCCTAGCTCTACTCAGTGGAGCCACGCTAATTTACATCAGTTCGGAGCTGATCAGGGGCTCAATCCTGGATTGAGCTCGACATGGGCATACCCCTAAGATCATACAGAGATCAGTTCTGGATCGGAGCCCAAGTAATGCATAATCCAGGTGATTTGGGATTTTGTCATTTCTTAAACCTCAGCGCCCAATATATTCATAACCACAGCAGAGGTGCTACAATAATGTTCACTCATTCAAGCAGAGCACAAAACCTCCAGTTAAAAATATCATAGGAGCTACTCAGTCTATGCTCAGTGACATTGGTATCACACCAGCCAGTGGATCTACTCCTGAATTACTCCAGCATAAACAAAGTCAGAATCTGGTCCATTGTCTGCTTTATGCAAAGACAGATTGTATCATGTGTTTGGCACTCAACTAACCAGCCTCCTTTCAGAGTTCCCCTGAAGTCACAATCTGAATTTCACACCTGCTTATCAAGACTACTCCCCTTAATCGACTCTTCTGTTTATCTGTCCTGACTAGTATATATGTTAGCATTTGGTAGCAGGGAAGAGAAAAATAACCTCTTCCCATACACAAGGGAAGAGCTGAAGTTTTGAACCATTGTGATGTAGTGCATCAACCAGATATGATTAACTGTTCCACATCAGTTCATGTCACAATGGTCTGAAGATGTGTTGTGGTGGGGTGAAATTCAACACAACAGGACACATCCTCAGTGCACAGTTGCCTGGATTGAAACAGTCATGTCTGAAGGCAGTTCACTTCCCACTGATCTACCGTTGTATGCTGTAAAATACTGGAAAAATAACTGAAGGGAGGAATTTACCAATTTGACAAGAGAAACGTTACTAGATTTAGGATAAAAAAAAAAAAGGGTAACACTATTCATAAGGGGAATTCCTACTGCGTTAATCTGAAGTGAGTCAGTTATTAAATGGAATGTCTAAAATCTAGTGTCAAAACTTCTGGGTTGAAATCCTGGCCCCCTTGAGTTCAACAGTGCAGGATTCATTCCCCTTTACTATGTGATTTTCACCTAGGATCAGAAATGTTTTCTGAAAAGGCCCATACACTTAGGTTCCTCCCTCTTTAAAGCTTACAGTGTGTTCTTCACATGCTAGTACAAGCAGGCTCTGAGCACATCTTTGTCTGTTTTGCCTTTCAGAGGCAACTTTTGCTTTCTTCTCTGTATGGGCTAAATTTTCAGGGCTGCCTCAATTTGGCCTCTTAAAGTGACAATGTCAACTTGAGCTTTTTAATTGTTAATAACTGAATAGTTAAATCAATTTTTTCTGATCAGTAGTATGTTCTGACTTTTTTTTAAAACAAAAGAAAAAAATCAGAGTTTCTCTGCTCCCCAGTTTATATTAGTAAGGGTCTGAAGCACACCACCACCCAACTCTACTCCCCAGTCCCTCTCTTTTTGTGCACACACCTACGAACTGTAGCTGTAACTGGTAAAAATCCTTGCCGAGCCTATGCCAGGGTGTACACCATCAACACCACCGTGAAACTCACTGATGCGCAAGTACACAAAATAAACAATTTGCAAACCCAGGGAAAATGTTCTTCAGCCTTTTTCTGTTCTTGTCTTAGAGGTCACTTGTAGGTACAGAACTTTCAGGGCTGTTATTTCAAGCTGACAGTGTCTCTTTAAAGTCTTTACAAAGTTGAGTGAAGGGGGCACTGGATCCAGACTTACACCTATACTCTCACCAGGAGACCCCATATGGGGAAGGCAGAGGAGCAAGAGCTACACAGATTGGAACAGAAATTGCTGAGGAGCTGCCCAGAACCTGCTGGATGTTGAGAGGTGAGTGGACCGGATTCCACCTGTAAGGTGGGAGGGTCCCAGAGTCTGGGCTCCACCCTGAGCCAAGAAGTTTACACAGCAATGAAACAGCCCCGGAGCCTGAGCCCTGTTTCTTTGCTTTGTATTCACACCCATAGTTCCCCTGACAAAGACTGGAAATAGGAATGCATATTATCATTAGAGGGGAGTCTGAGGTCATTTTGTGACTGTAACTGTCATCAGACAAAGGAAATCCGTTCCCTTTGTTTGTACTTGTGACCAGCATACTAGAACTTTGGGGGGCGGAGGGGAGAGGAAGGGAGGGAAGGGAGTAAAAAAGGAGAGTAGATTCAATTTTTCAACGAAAGCCATGTGAATGAGAGCTTTGTTATTACCTGTAAGAAAGATTTCAGGTCCATTTTCCCCCTGAGTCATGCGTGGAACATTAACACAACTGGGAGTCCCATGTGTGCATGAAAAGGGAAACTGAGCCTATGTTCTTCCTAATATACGGATGGGAGTGCAGCTGACATGTAATAGGCCCCTCCCTTTTGCAAATATGGATGGATGAGGGAAGGGGAATTTGGTCAGAAGAAAGGGAAAGCATAGGCAAAAGTGACAGAAGAATGAAGAACCTGTTCCATTCAGGATAGTATTGTATATTGCACCCACTTTGGCATGGCCATATCTGAAAAGAAAATCAGGTCCAAATAAATAAAATGAAAAAAGAATTATCTCTCTCTCATACACACACACCACAGGGAAATATTAGATAATAAACACTGACTGATAGAAGAACCATATGATTAAGGCAAGGTATTAGAGTGGTGCCTTAAATCTATTATTAAGATTAAATGTCACAGAAAGAGCACTGTAGACCGATACATTGTGGCTCACTGACTAAACAAATACTGTAGTGAAAAATGTGATGTATATATTTATGTAGACATAGATGTAAGCAAATATATATTAGCACATTAGGCACAGAAGGGATCAATGAACATTTAAAGGCAAAACTTGTGAATTGTAAGTGTATCACCCCTTTTAAACCTTCAGTTTCACCACCTGTCTCCATTTCTGCACTTCTTCCTCCATCCTAGCCACAGCTACCTACGCTGACAGCCACACCAGGCGAGGATAGCAAAGATGGGGTTGGCTTCAGCTGCATCTCACCTGACAGACAGTAAAACTCAATGGGACCCTTTCCCTATCACTGTATGTCTTGTCTTTGTGCATTTGCAACCGTGTTTTTCTCCACTAATAAACGACAAATCTGCAATATGTATCTTACAAGGAGAAGACAAATCAGAGTCCCAAAAATGTGTCAGCCGCCAAGGTTTTAGTATGAATTTTCACCAAAAATTACAATGCCACCCCCTCGGGCCAAAAGCAATGTGGCTCAACCCCTTTAGGGAGGAAGAGTGGGTCACTCAGCTCAACAGCAAGCCTTGGTGGATTACGCAGCAGAGCAGATGGGCTCCACATGTGATCTCAGCCAGTTTTCATCAGCTGGATGTTGGGAACAAAGCAAGGGTACAAGTGTTAGAGGGGACTAGCATAGCTTCTTGTCGCAATGACAGCAATGTGCAGTAGAACAGTGACAAACTTTCATCCTGAAACCCTGGTACATGTACAGTTGCCTGGTTTGAGTTTAGCTACAGACTTGGTCCAGCTTCATTAAAGGCCTTATTTTTAAAAGGGCCTTAACTTTGGCTCCTTTTTGAACCTACAGTTTTATGCAAATAAACATCGTTCCGTTTTTCCACTGGCAGATGATCTGTGGTGCAATCAGGTAGCTAGATGTCTACCCTGCTCTCATTTACTTCCACAAATAAAACATTTGCATGTATCTCTCTAAACTGAAACAGATATGTAACACATAGGCTTGATTGCACCCCCAACCCTCAAAATATAATAACAATTAGAAATGCATTAATTAAAAGCTATACAGAGAAGGAAAGTCTCCATGCTAAACTGCCAGAGCTGCTTTTTATTCAGGTAAAGGACAATTAATCTGTGGTGCATGACTATCACCTCAGATAGGCCAAATTTAAAATTTTGCTGTTCCTTACACTAAAACTTCCCATGCTTTGTTTACCGAGTTGAACATAATCTTTTTTCTCCATTAGTTTCAATATTTAGAATAACTTCACTGTATCTGATATCACCTAGATGTTACAATACTGCCACAGATACTGTACTAGTTTCAGGCTTTGTCCATGACACAGAATTTAACTAAAGGTTAACAGACTATTGAGGTACTTTTGGTTGCAAGTGAAATTTAATGAATAAACATTTCAATAAATTACCTCATATAATGCAACCACGTGCTGTTAATGCCTGAGTTACAATAAATGCTTCAGTTCTTTTAAATTTCGTGAAAATATTCAGTTAAGAAAGTTACTGTGGCAAACTATGTTACACAAAATCTTGATAAACTATACTTATAAAACAGTGTTTCCCCAGACTTGGGAGTAAAACTGTGGCTTGTCAGTCGAAGTGTCTGTCTATGGCAGATGGGTAAAGGTTTCAGTCTGCTATCTCCAGACTCATCTTATGGCCCTGGTTCAACACTATTAAACTGCTCTCTAGACAAAAGAAGAGCTCGTTCAAAATGGGTGCTGTGAGCTGTCTGGTCAGTGTACCCGTACAGCCTGTCTGGATGCACATAAACTACTGGCATGGGAGAAATGGAATGCACTTTGGAGATCTTTGGAGTTTCATAAGAGCTGAAATAGCAGCAGTCTGAAGGTTAAAGCTGGCTAGTCAGAATGGCATAGTTGGCTGCATATATATCCAGGTGGCCTGGGCATATTGGCAAACAACTGGCAGTCTGCCCAATACATATGGCTTAGATTGCTTTGCTCTTCCCATGAAGCCTTCATAAACTCTTGAGCAAGCATTCATTTTAGAGCAAAGTGCATCCAAGTGTTAAATGCAATTTTTCCCCAAATTCAACCAACTTCACCTTTTTTTATTTTAAAGAAAGAAATGTTAAAATAAACCATTTCTCTTTTTTTAAATTTACTTTTAAATAAAGGTTTCCTCCCATGGCTTTTTCCTTCTTGAGTTGATCTGTCCTTACTTTTTAAACTCCTGAAAGTATCAAACATGCTAGCTTTTATTCACATACGAAACTAAAATCACTTCAAGGGAGAAACACACATCACAATATGCAAGAAGTTACCACAGCACAGTTCCTATTTACATAGAATCATAGAATCATAGATTATCAGGGTTGGAAGGGACCTCAGGAGGTCATCTAGTCCAACCCCCTGCTCAAAGCAGGACCAATCCCCAATCAAATCATCCCAGCCAGGGCTTTGTCAAGCCTGACCTTAAAAAGTTCCAAGGAAGGAGATTCTACCACCTCCCTAGGTAACGCATTCTAGTGTTTCACCACCCTCCTAGTGAAAAAGTTTTTCCTAATATCCAACCTAAACCTCATAAAGGATCCAGGCATTTGAGGTGCACATTAACAAGTGTCTTCTGCCACTACCATCACCTATGAGCTAAGGGCAGATGTTCAGCTTTCATTCCAGTTTTCCTAGTTAGTAAAAAGAAAAGGAGGACTTGTGGCACCTTAGAGACGAACAAATTTATTAGAGCATAAGCTTTCGTGAGCTACAGCTCACTTCATCAGATGCATACAGTGGAAAATATAGTGGGGAGATTTCCACTGTATGCATCCGATGAGGTGAGCTGTAGCTCACGAAAGCTTATGCTCTAACACATTTGTTAGTCTCTAAGGTGCCACAAGTCCTCCTTTTCTTTTTACGGATATAGACTAACACGGCTGCTACTCTGAAACCTGTTCCTAGTTAGTGTAGCTTTAAGCAGACACTTGTCTTTATTGAATATAATTTTATTTTTGAATATTCCCTTCACTTACAATTTAAAAAAGAAGTTCTATTGAAAATGAGCGTTCAAAAACTTCACTTGAGTAATCCATTAACACAAAAGCACCTAGTATGCATTACAACACAAATATCTGTTTAATCATGGGTGTTGAAGCACAGGTGCCTATACTATTCATGGTGTAAATACTCCATTAAACATTCACAACAGCTTTGGGAAAAGCACTAAAGTACATGCTTAATTCTAAGCATGTGCTTACATCTCACAGGTCCATAAGCAAAAGTCCATGGCAAAGGTAAATTCCAGTCAAACTGAAGTCAATGGGACATAAACATATATTTAAAGTTAGGTATGTGCTCAAGTGCTTTGTTGAACTTGGGTCTCAAATAGTAAAAGCCAAGTTGGACATGAAGAAACACCCTCCTCAGTTATAAAAAAACCATGAATTCTGACTATAGCTTGCTTGCCCTTTTTCCATTAAAAATGCTTTTTGTGTCAAAAATAGGACACTGGAATATCTGAACAGTGATTTACGGTAATCTAAATCACAAAATTAATTTTACTTTGATGGACTTTAACCGCGGTTGCTCAGAATTAAAATACTGTTCAAAAAGGGAGCAAGCTTAACTCAGTTACATCTGGTTGATTGGATTTTTTTTTTTTTTTTTTAAGGAGGTCCTTGCCATCTTGGAACATCTTACCCTAATCTAATATCTCTGTGGTACATTTTTTTATAGCGTCCATCACTGTAGTATCTAAAATGATATTTTAATGTTTTCATTCAACAGGATGTCTTATTAAGAAGCCTTTGAAAGGCAAATGTGTGGTCTAATAGTGCTAGTATGATCTAGTGATCTGAGCCTTATGCTATTAATCTGTGAGAGAATGGATGATTTTATAGCTAAAGCATTGGAATAGGACTCGGGAGATTTGGGTTTTAAATCCACAATTTGACATAGACTTTGTGTGTGCCCTTGGGTAAATCACTTAATCGCTGTGTGCCTTAGTTCTGTAAAATGGGGCTAATAATACTTCCTGTCTCCTATTCTTTGACTGCCTTGTCTATTTAGATTATAAAATCTTCAGGGCAGGAAATGTCTCTTACTGTGTATTTTTACAGTGCCAAGGCACAATGCAGCCCTCATCTCAGTCAGGGCCCTAGGAGCTACCATAATATCGATAATGTATATTGATATAATCTCTCTGCCTCAGTTTCCCTAATTGTGACATGGCAATATTTGCCTGTTACACATGTATGTTGTGAAGATTAATTCATTACTTAGTGTTTGTAAAAGAACCTGGAAGATGAAGAAAGTGCTATATAAATGCCAAGTATTATTATTATGATCATCAGCAGTCAAGAGTAAGAATTAGGGGGATAAAAGTGACTTTCCCAAAAATTGCATGCTGCGGGACAGAATGAGATGACCTTGGTGCCATCCTTTCCTTCATCTTCCTCATCTCCTTCCTCATTGGCAAGGAGAATCACTTAGAGTTTTATTAGAACATCCCCACGCCAAGTTGGATAAGCTCCAGACAACTCTGTCCTCTTCCAAGGGCAACATTTGAAGTATTCTCAGCAAACCAGGAGGGCCTAGATGGATCAAGGAAGGAGGTGGGACAAGCAGATCAGGGATTACTGTTTGTAAGATGCACTATTAGACAAGTCCTTTGACAGATGGAGAATTAAGAACTTTACCTTGGTAGAGTGGATTGCAGATTATGGAGAATCAAGCGAAGGCCAAACTTCTGTGTCTTGGATTTCTCTGCTGAGAAGCAAGGTGCATATACCACTGTATTTTGAAATAAAGCCTTGGCAAGAGTCCTCAATATTAATATGGAGGACAAATCCATTTCTCTTTATGTATCTTTATCATACAAGTAAAAAAGGAACAGTGGTGTGGATGAACCTGGCGATATTCTGATGTGCTTTCAGCTAATAGAAAGTAGATATGGGCCCAAACCAAACCCCAAATCAAATCACACCCAACCTTTGAGAATATTAAAAACCTGAATTCAGATCTGATTGGAATTTGCAAACAACCCCTGGACCAGATCCTCACTGAAGTCAATGGAGCTATGCCAATGGAGCGACACCAATTTACATCAGCTAAGGATCCAGCTGTCTATCTTTAGAGTGGGTCAAATCAAACTCCTCCTAACAGCACTGAGTTTTGAGTTTTTTGAAATCTGGATCTACATCTGAATTTTGCACCTCGAACCCATGTGAGAGCGAGAGAGAGAGAGAAAGACTGCTGAGCTTCACAAGGAAAAAATCAAAATTTTCTCTTGATTCTCTAAGAAGGGAATAGAATTACCTGTCCCTAGATGTAAACACTAGTGGTCTGGTGAAACTCAGTGATTTAACCTGACTTTTGTTTTTGTTTGGGGATTTGTTTAAACTGAAAACTCAATGTGAAATTCAAGGTGTACAAGCCACATGAATCAAAATGAAAGAAAAAGTTTGCATGAGACAGTGCAAACCAAAACCACAGCACTGCACAGAGTTTAGGATTTTTGCTAAAGAAAATTGATATAGCCATGTTATACCCTACCAAACTGAGAGTCAGACAACTGACATCCAATATATTCTGAGACAATACGGGGAAAATTTCCTAGAAAAAAGACTGGCAGTCACTAAGAGGACCCAAGCAGTGAAGGTTCAAATGAGCCATTCTTGTTAGTAACTGTGCAAATGTCTTGAAAATAGTCTCTCAATTAACGTACTCCTTCTGTGGCTAAAAATATGGAGCCTGATCACCCCGAACTCCCAGTGAACTCAAAAGAAGCTGACGGCACCCGGCCCCTGGAAGGAGCCACTCAGCTTCTAACAGCAGCTCGATCTGTGTATATTTAATGTTGTTGGCAGATCAGTCATATAGTTGTATCAATGTTCATTTTTGAATTGTGTTAGAGTACCTGTTTCCATTAGAATGTAGTGTGGATAACAAACTTCACCGTTCACTAGAGTTGCAAGTGTATGCCTTGGACTGTGGAACATTTTTGCTGCTAACCATCACCCTCTGTCTTCTTTTCCCTTTGGACTCTACAAGCTCCCTGCTTGGGTCCCAATGCTGCAAACACTACACACATGCTTAGCTTTGCTACCATGACCAGGCCTACTCAAGGTAGTAAAGTTAAGCGTGTCCATGTTTGCAGGATTGGGGCCTTGGAGACCATGGTGAATTGCACTTCATCCTTTTTTTACAACACTCCTGGTGTTCAGCTTCTCCATGTACTGTGAGCCAGAAGAGTTAAAACCAATTTATACCAGCTGAGGACGTAGCCCCGTGTTTTTAAAATCCTTTACTATATATAGAACTTTGTAAAAAAATTAATAATAAAAATATATTTTTAAAATGTTCTAAAATAAAATTTAGTTTAGTAAATACACAGATTTAAAACATATGGATCCAAATGATTGTTACTGTACACACACAACATAATTTTTTATGGAATGCTCAGAACAAAAACTTTTTTAAAGATATATTTTTATTTAAATTTTGAAGTTATTTATTATAAATATTTTTCTCAAGGGAAAAAACACACATTTGGATAGCCATTAGAAGTATGTTTCATTTTATCCCTTGTGTAAAACGGCACATGAAAAGTGTATTTACAAAGGAAATACCAGTCCTGGAATTATTTACGTCATCACAGAGATGATAATAAATTAATGCATGGTTGCGTGTGTATACACTTCATATGCACAAAATAAAGGGTCAGTTCCTCCATCTCTTACTCAGACAAGCGGTAATACTGGATTCACTGGCATTATTCATGGGAGTAATTTGGAAAGCAGGATTTGGCCAAATGTTCTCACATCACACCGTTGTCTGCTAAAATTGGGCTTTTTCCTAAAGACCAAATGAAAAAAGCCTTTAAACACATTTATTTAAAACCATTACCTAAAGGCAGTGGAAGTTGCAAGTTCTCAATTCCTACCAGGGTTGGGCCTTAAATGTTTTAGGGGCTGCTCCAGCACATACTGAAATCACTGGAAGCTTGACCATTGACTGTTAAAAGCAGGATCTGGCCCTCGGAGCTCATCTACCTTTTCCTCTGAAATGAAGCAGTGTTCAGGAGGCCAAGGCTCCAGGCTTTTGGTAACATTCCCAAACATATGGGAAAGTATGGCTTTATAAAGCTGCATTTAACAGATGTTTAAAGAAAGACAACTAACAGATCCAAAATGTACTAATGAAGAAAAAAGACAATGTACATAAATTCAACTGCATGACTCTTTATAGCACTATCGATGCCCTGGAGCCAAAATGCAAATTAGTCCACTTATTTGCAATATGACACTCTCAATTTTATATTTAATATTTTAGATCATTACTAAAACTGATTTTCTTTTGAGATGATTTCTTCTGGCACCTAAATGAAAGAAGATTTACGCAGTATGAAGCACATTATACTTTGTCAGCTCACAGAGTAATAAAAAAAAATCATGACTATCAATTACAGCTGAAAAAAGGTAACTGGAACAAACAAAACGGAACTGATTTTTGATACAAGTGTCCCAGAAATATCTTTGTTTGTGAATTTTAAAACTTTTTAGTATAAAATGTTTAGTTTAGATGGGTTTTGGAGCCCAAAGACAAACTGTTCAGGTTAGCAAATCAACAATGTCTGCTCATTTTGTCCCAATCTTTTCAGCTTAAATATCCACAATGTGCCATTATTACTGAATCATTATCTGCCTTTAGCTCTGACAACAGCATCATACGGGCTATGAAAGGCTCCTTTCTTCTCATGATTAGTCTGTAAAACATTTCCTCATCTTACAGTGCTTTTCAGCTTCCCAGAATGCATTGCTCAATTACAGTGCTGAAATTAACTGTATGCCACTCTTATTTATTGATAAAAGAATAATCAAGTGCTCCAGCACATTGCTTACTTTGGCCACAATTTTTATATCAAGTTTCAAGTAATGCATTTTTTAACTCTTTCAAGTCTTTTATAAACTCGTAACATTTACTGGGGCCCCAGGTCAATATTTTGTTGCTGTTCGCGTCAATATACCATAAAATATCATCATTTTGCTCCATGTAACCTTCTTGTAAATCAGCTCTGTGATATTTGACACTTTTAAATGAGTCTCAGAAAGGAAGGATTTCATTTGCTTTATATATAATAAGGGCCGATAGGGATCTACAGAAATCAAGCACCGATAACTGTTATTCACTGAAAAAAACACATGCCTAACTTTTTTTTCCACTTGTCTTTTGAATTCGTATAAATCCCATACACATTTTGACAAATATAAATGGTTATACTAAATAAAGGCATTTCAATCAATATTTTAATTAGATTATTTTAGCTTTGTAAGTACAATTAGAATGTTCTTTTTACACTTACAAATGAGACCTATACTTAGTGTCTGCAGCATTCAGTGCAAAACACCCAGTATGAGTTTATGGTATTTATATGGAGAATATTTTGAAATCAGGATATGAAATCATGTTTTAAAAGGCAAAACAACTACAGAAAAAGTGTTTTAAAAACAATGGGCCTGCTTCTATGAAGTTGATGGTAAATTTCCTGTGGACTTCAATGAAAACAGAATCAGGCCCTGAGCTTATTTCTCAGTTTTACTGAAGAAAGAAGAAAAAAAAGAAGAAATTTCTACTTGAACATTTAATTGTTCCATATGCTTAGTCGAACAGAAGAATGAAAGTAAATACACTTTTTAAACCTCAAAGATACTTGCTAATCTATGCATACATTAATCATTTATACCATATGATTATTGTTCAGTATTTGCGTAATAACAAATGGAAGGGTGTGGGGGTTATTGTTGGTTTCAGCAAACCACATTCTATTCAGGCAAAGCCAACTATTAAAGAAAGGCCTAACTTGCCAAACCAAGATAAATACATGCCATTATTATGATTACATAAAAGCCACTGCTCTCAGCATTACAATTTCTCTTATAATTGGCACTATTATAATTAAATGAATGCATATGTTTACAGTTCTTCTTTGAATGGTAAAGTGATTTAGCAATGATGGTGTCTCTAATTTCTTTTAACTGTACTGGCAGACAATCAGTGGTCTAAATACCACATTGCCACAATAAATTAGTTAAGCATCTAGTAAAGTCTCCATTGCTATTGAGTTTAAATGTATTGTAATAAAATAGCTAGTAACCACTTAATATGTACAGGTAGGAAAATATACAGCTCTTCATATTATATGAGCAAATCAACTGCAAAAGGCTTTGCTGTAAAATACACATATTTAAAAATATTAAAAAGTAAGTAGTCAAAGGTACACAAGTCCTGATTAGTGTTGCAACTTTGGTCAAATGTATAAGAGCATTGCTCCCAGGGAGGATTGCATAATTTTGCATAACAGTCTAATTCAATGCAGTATATGTAAACTGTCAGTTAGTGTACACAAAAAGGTGTGACACACAATATGTATGTATCCTAGGTATTCCAAGCATTCACCTGTACTAACAGCCTATACATTATAGTAAACTTGGGCTAGAAAAGCTAACAATAAGCTTTTTTGAATAATGCATTTTTATTTCTATCTACTTTGGCTTCTGTATTCATTGGAATATTCAAGAACCTGGTTACAAAAGTGAGAGTGAACAAGGAGTCAAATTATTTTAAAGCACCTTGCGCTAGCACACATATCATTCATGGCAAATGAGAGGACAAGTGCTTCTGCAACTCTGTTATTATGACTAGACTCTCACAGTTGGAAACTTGAAAGCAGTTCTGTCATTTTCCAACTCCTACAAAGTATTGTTGGGATTTCCTACCTTCATTGTGCTTTGTTAGGTAGCTTACCTGGAGTGCTGTAAAGAAGTCCTGTAATTAAATGTCACTCAGTAGGTTGACCAAACAGACCATAAATACACTGGAAAATTTGAATTCAATCATGACTGTTTCCTGATAGTTCTCTAATTCTTGACACTCAAGCTAGCATTAGAACACCACATTTAAGAACCCACAGATGTGCTGCTTTTGGTTCAAGATTTTGATATTGACACAAAAGTTCAGTGAAAAATCTGAACGTGCTGAACCAGGACAAGAGATGATTGAAGGAAAAGATTAATGTAATTACAGACTGGTTGAGATGTGTGTTGCAAGCAAGATGGAGGATTTTTCATGGTTGCATACCAGCATATGGACAAACAGATCAGGGGATCAAAAAAATGCTAGTTTTCAAGCAAAATCAAAGGGACCATATCACTGTAGCCTTTGTAAAATGTACCGAGATTTCTGACCATTAAGTGTAGACCACCTCTCGGGGTTCTTCATGAAAGGTTAGGTTTTTTTTTAATTCTCTCTACTAAGCTTAGTCAGGTGTCAGAGTAGCAGCCGGGTTAGTCTGTATCCGCAAAAAGAAAAGGAGGACTTGTGGCACCTTAGAGACTAACAAATTTATTGGAGCATCAGCTTTCGTGAGCTACAGCTCACTTCATCGGATACATGCATCCGATGAAGTGAGCTGTAGCTCACGAAAGCTTTTGCTCAAATAAATTTGTTAGTCTCTAAAGTGCCACAAGTCCTCCTTTTCTTTTTAAGCTCAGTCAGTAATTCTATTAAGGAAAAAAATACAATTGATTTATAAGGTTTGGGTTGAATAAATAAAACTGAAAATATTTGGGTAGACCTTAACTCGGTATTTTTTTACCAGATTGTTTATAAGGTATATATGTTGCCTGTATTGTTATTCTGGCTGTTGCCATGTATGTGGCAACATTTTCAGGTCCAGATTTTTCCATATGTAGTAGTGATACAGTGAGGGATACAAGTCTGGACCCTGTCGGCACTGTGCCCAAATTACTTTCTACCATGAAAAAACACCCTACCATAAAGCCAATGAATAAGAAGGTAGAGCTAATCCTTCTGGCAAAGGAAGAATCTACAGGCTTTTAAAAGTAGATATGATCATTTCTCTATATTGTGTGTTATGAATGCCATTTTAACCATGCTACCAATTAGTTCACCCTTAGAAACATCTAATTTGTACAGATCTCCTGTCTTTCCTACACTTGAACTGACCTTTTCATACTTTTTTTTGCCATGCTGATAAACCACATCTATGAGCTATGAAAGAGGGTAGCACTGAACATCTATTCTAATGCTGTAAATTTAAAAAAAGACAAAAATCAAAAGTACCTGCTCAAGCACATTTAGAAAAATGGAGACAATAAGCACAACCCACTGACTGGACACAGAGGACCAGAGCCCCAGCAGATGTAACCCTCTGCTTAGCTCCACTGATTTCAGTAGACTACATCATTTTACAACAGCTGTGGATCCGGGTCAGACTATGTACACAGTATTAGCCCAGTGGAGGTCAGTGCTCCAGTTTATAGCTTGATCCTATAAGGTGCTGAGTGACTTCAGTTTCTATTGACTTCAGCACTTGGCAGGAGGCACTCAGCACCATGCAGGGTCAGGCTCTTTCTGAATTGCCCAATGAGGTATATAGGCTGATATTCTACCCATTTCTAAAAGGTGTGAGTTTTCTTTCAGGTACGAAAATGGGAAAGTTAGTTCTAAGGAAAATAACAACCTATTTGGCCATAAGACCCCATGACTATGGTTGACAGGAATTCAAGATGTAGGCAGCTACAATAGCAGACTGGGCAGGCTCAGAAGTAGAGCTCTTACAAAGCATATGGAGGTAGAATTACAGGGTCAGATTTTCAAAAGCACCGTCCAAAGCAGATTCTACAATATTTTGCATTTAAAAATTTATGTATGCAAAAATTTGGCTGAATACAAATCTACATGCGAAAGCTTAGACGCATGCAGTTTTAGAGGCTGGGTGGAGTTTACTTTGAAAATGTGTCCAGCAAAAGTTTAAGGTGTTTGATTATTAACATCTTCTCCTTTTATACCAGTCAGTTACAAGGTATGAGATCACCAGGTATTTTTGGTGGCCTCTCAATCATGTCAAAGATCATCAGACAAGCAGATGGTGTACATCTGGGCTTACCCAGCAGCAAGGAGAATATTCACTGGCACAGGTAGAATAATAAAGATTGAATTAAGTATACATCATTCATTTAGGACCTGTGGAACTGGATTATTCCTGTTGTTCTATTTACTTCTCTGAACCAGAATGATCTGGCCAGGAAAACAAAAGGAGATATGTATCATCACAGGAAACTGGGCTAAGAAGCCTTGCAACATCTTGTGCACAAAATTAACCTACTCCAATCCACTTTGCTGCCTAGGTTGATTCAGTGAGGAGTTGAGAACCAAGATGTTAATGAACCCGTTTTGCAGGGAGGCAATCACGAGGAACTTTTCTGGGATTTCAGTGGGAAACATGACAAGAGGCCAGGTTCTCAGAGGGCATAAATCAGTGTAACTCTATTCGCTTTCATGGAGCTGCAACAATTGACAACAGCTCAGCACCTGCCCCAACCTCTTTAACACCATTTAGATTTGTCTTGGCCACTAATTTATACAAACAACAAATTATGGGCCAAATTCTGCCTTCAAATACAGGCCTACAGCTCTCACTGGCTTCAAGAGCTGTTCTGCACACTTATGCAAGAGAAAAAGCTAGCCCTCAGTTTGGACTTTCATAAAATCACTGAAGTGTTTATCGGTCGGGTTGGTTTTTGATTGTTTGTTTTTTGTTGTAGTTTCAAAAAAAGTAGGAGGGGGAAATATCAATAGCAAGTACCTTCTGCTAGCTTGCTATGAAAATGAAAGGGGCTTGACTATACTGGATGAAATTCTGTTGATTTATTATTAACGCATATATTTAATTATGTTAAACAAGAAACTGATCTAACTTTCTTTTAATCGAAGGAGATCATCCTGGGACAAAGCAAGGGTCAGCTCCTGCTCCCATGCAGTCTGCAGGGATTGCGACATTGACTTCAACAGCAGGAGAACTGAGCTCTGAGCTAACATTGATAATATTGCACAAGTAGTGATTGCATGGAAACTTTCTCCCTTTAAATTTTCCATGGATGGTAGCTTGCTATGTATTCTTTTAAGTGCTATGTGCTATGAACATTTTCACATTTCCTTGTAAGATATTTAGGATCTGTCATAAAAAAATCGAAAAGACACAAATATTCTAACACTTTAAAAATATTGTTTGAAAAGGGTTTTCACAGAGTTAAGAAACTGAAGAATTCCGCGATTCACAAGTACAGGTACTTTAGTGAAAATGCCAGTTCCTGTGATCCTGCAATGCCAGCCATGTTGTAGTATTGCGTAGTGTTAACCAAAAATATTTGCTAGATCTTTTACAGGCATTGGAAAGCATTATCTTATTATTATTAATTATTATTGTTGTTGTTTATTGTTTATTATTAAAGTTGTTATTATAAGATCTAAGATTAAAGATATTGCAATTATTAATATCTTTAGGTAATAAATCAAAGAGCCCTCACCACATTTACTACACAATACCAAATATCTAGGTGCCACATAGTGTAATCTATCTTTCTTTCTTTCTTTCTGAAATGCTAAAATATCAGAGAGTTGATGACAGAGAAGAAATGTTAGTACTGTAATCATAAAAGTTTTAACCCTTATCTTTCATCATCTAACACTCATTTAATCTCAGGTGCCCCATTTTCCTTCTACAAAAATCTCCTGTACATACCAAGGTGATGAACACAGTATAAATTCCTGAATAGACTGATAAGATTTAATTAGATAGATACTTTTGTTCTACTATACTTCCAATGATAGATAGGATCATGCTACTTAAATAAACAGATCTATGAAAAGAACAGAAAACTCAAGACCTTTACATATGCTTTCCAAAACCGTGAATGTTTAACAAATTTCACTTTGCATGAAAAATAAAATAGCAAAAGGCTTGAATATACACATCTGCTTTATCAGTACATTAAAAAACATTCGCAGTATGTATGCTTTCATTTTTTTTACAATTATGGGTTACTTCCTCCCCAGTATTTTACTACTATACATTTATAGGCCACATTCAGCTACCCACTGAGTTAATACCTTACTCTGCAAACAGTTTTATTCATTTTAATGGAACTACTTGCAGCATAAGGTACTACTGAGTGGGCCAGATCCTGAGTTGTGTAAATTGGCATAGTTACTTTGCAGCTACACTGACTTACGCAGTTTGGGATCTGGCCTAATTAGGGTACGGGTGGTAGAACTGAAGTGTTTAGCAACAATCCTTTTCTGGGTATAAATAATAACAATGCTGCGAGTGACAGTAAATCTTTACACGTCCTGTCACCATTAGACTCTAGATAAGACATTCATGAAGATTCTGAGAGTTTCAAAAAACATCACTGTACAACAGGAATGGCCAATCTTTGTTCCCATTGATATCAAAAGGAGTTTTGCTGTTGACATCCTTTGGAGCCAGTGCAACCTCTACATGCAATTACTTAATTTAAGAAGGACAGGTGTTTCTAGTGTAACTATATCAGTACAGCTATACCTGCAAACCCTCTTTGCATAGATGAGGCTTATACCAGTTCCCTGCGTAAAATAAACCATATGAGCAAAAGCTCTTTCAAGCTGGTATAACTGAGTCTGCACTAGGGCTTTCGCCAGTACAGAAATGTTGCAAAAAAAATCACACCCCTAATCAAAACTGCTTTACCTGCAAAGGTTTCTTGTGTAGATCTTGCCTCAGCTGATGTGCTCATCTACAAGATGCTGCTTGTTTTGCTTTTTCTTTGGAGTTATATTATTTTTTCTTCACTTGTTAATTATTTGCTCTACTTCAAAATGTTACACTTTCATAACTACAGTAAACCGAAGTCAATTGGAAAACCTTAGTTTTAATCTGCTCTTTAAAGTCCTGTGTGATATCACTTTTAAAAGATAACTCCACATAGTTATTATTATAATCTCAGAGATACCCAGAGCTCAGCTCCCTAGTCAATAATTAGTGAAACTGTGGCTTAACACAATTTTCTATTTTCCCCAAAGCACATACAATCTTTTCAGATCAATTTGTAGATTACTACCCTAGAGCAAGATTACAATGTAAACAAACATTTTTTCATATCACATTAACTCACTTAATTTGCACACAGATAAAAGGACTGATATTTTTATTTAATTTTATCAGTTTAGGGCCAGATCCTCAGCAGTTGTTAATTTACTCCAACTGAGGATCAGGCCTGAAATCTTTACAGTATTCTCATAAAAAAAGAATCCAAAAAACCTACAACAAAACAGCCCTACTGTCATCTGCTGGCAATCCCATTACAGATATGATAGTGGCAGTTATTTATTCATCTAAGGCCCCAATTCTTAGCTGCGCACTGCAGCTGTTTTATGCCTCGTCAGAGCTAAGCAGCCTTAACCTGGCAGATCCCAGGAAAGGGGAATCCCTGATTGGCACAGAGCCATTACTTCTCCTCCTGGCTGCCAGATGGTGGGCATGGGCAAGGGAAAGGTCCCAGTGCCCTGGCAAATCTAGGCTGCCAGAACAGTCCTTTGGAAACATTGGCAGCCAAAGGAGATTAGAACAGTCTCTTACAAACTCATCCCTATTTTTGAGAAACCTCTTTAAGGTCTGGCCAATCCAGCGGGAACTCTTCTGGGCCCTGATCCATTTATATTCCCATACTCTGGTATTTCACTGGTCAGAGATTCCCCAGAATGGCAGCACTTGCCAGACCACACGAGATTTGAAAGAACCTTCACAGGGGGCCCAGCAGAGTGGCTAACACAGGCTTAAATCAGGATCTTCAATGTGAAACAGGGCTTGTAGAAGATGGGAGGCAGGGGGGAGCAGGGTGAAACAAGAGTCTGAATGAGAAGGAAGGTATTGAAGATCCCTTGTGCAAGCCTTTAAAAAGGCTGGGGTTTGAGTCACAGAAGGGCAGTTTTACTATGAGTGAGAATGTGCTTATCCATTGCTAGGAACTACAGCAACACATATGAGGCCAGTCGCTGCTTGCCTTACTCATGAGTGCTGCCCCATTTATGTCACTGGGCAACATTTAGACCAAGGCCCCTTTTCACCACTCTTAACAGTGTAAAGAGCCCTAAAAGCAGATATATAGTCCAGATGCACCTACTTTAAGGCCTCTTTACACATCAAGAGCTGTGTAAAAGGGCCTTAATGCAAATGAGAATCCAGGCCATCAGTGCCGTTAGGAGCATGAATAAAGTGAGCTAATTTAATGATGCTCCCTATGATACAAAAAAATTCTGGCACCATGAATGAGATAGGACAGTACTGTAATTTAAAAAAAAGTGTTGAATAAACAGATTTCCCAACCCCACTGCCTCCACCCTTTTAAATATATAATTCTTAGAATATTGCTATGGGGGGGGGGGACACAACCTTTTTGTTATTCAGTGTTTATAATCAAACATTTTTGTGACAGAGGAGGAAGAAAGAATGGGACCTTTGAAAGTACATGGGGACTATGAATCCAAAGGACACCAAGTCAGTGCCACAAAATTTTCATTTAACTGAAGAAGGATTCATATGAGTACCACCAGGGAAACACCTAAAGAGCCCTTCTGTGGACTGAATGGGGAGTTTATAAACATGTATTTCCTTAGACTCCTTGCATATGATAGTATTTTGAATTATGCTGTAGGTGTGAAATAGAAACATAAATTTGTTTATAACAAAATCATGGGATAGCCTGCACTGTATCCTGTTTTAAAAGTACACTTGGTATTCAAGGACCTTTCAGGAAGAAAATATTTATCGACCAACTGAAGCACATCATTTTAAATCATGAATATCTTAGTAACCAGCGAATATCCCTCAAAGTGTTATGTGGCTACAAGTCACTGGCTATTAGATCAACAGTTAAATACAGTCAGCTGGGTAGTGACCATCTGATGACCAAAAGTGAAATGGCTAAAGTGAAATGAATTTGATGTTTGCAGTCTAGTGCCCAGTAGAGAGGTGTCTCAACAACAACAAAACCCCTTCCTCCATGAACAGCACTAACTTACACCCTTGGTGGCAATTTCAGTAAAGACCAAGCAATGAATGAGCATGAAGACTCACATACACAATGGGCACGACATGAGGCCCCTCCAACGCAAGTCTGCGGCATGTTTGGAGGTCTCTATATGGATACTTTTAGGATACATCCATTTTTAATCTTAATAAATCATTTTGGTGTCCCTTCAAATACATATTAATATGCCTCAGTTTGTTATAAGAGTCTCTTTCACCGTTTGCTACCGTGGAGTGGACATCTGATAACACGAGGAGACAAATCTCTCAAAGTCAACACAATGAGATGAGCTGATGCTTGGAAATAAAAAGAAAATTGCTCGCTCATGTGATTGGCAGATTGTTTCATCAGCACAATTTTAGGTGCTTCCAGGAAGTCTTTATGTTGTTTCATCTCCATTTCACCCTTCACAAAATTTGTTAAAATTCAGATTAAGTGACATGCCATGATTGTATGGAAGATCAATTTTTGATGTTTACATAGTTTATACACAAATGTGTACTATTTGCGATTTGCAGAGCCGTTTTTATAAATGTCTTGACAGCACTTAAACTGAACTTTGTTACGTAGCCAAAAATTAAACTATTTTTCTTATTTCCCCCCAGATTTTAGTATGTTCTCTGATGGGGGAAACTGATTTACCATGTTAATTTTACACCTATGAAAATACTGGATTTCCAGTTTTTGAATATTCATATGATAAAGTTATACAGCGGACATATTTGCTTAAATATTAACATTACCAAAGTCACCATTATTGCTAATTAATAAACTTCAAATGGATTATTGAATGAATATTTTTATCTTAACCATTTTTAAAACCTAGGCACACGATAGATACTAAGGGCCTAATTCATCACTGAATTACTACAGTGTTATGCCACTTTAACTCCAGAGTTACACTGGTGTAAAACTGGAGTAGCACAAGTGGTGAATAAGGCCCTACCACAAAAAATACAGTGCACACATTTTATTGTATAATTTATTGTTTTTTCCACTGAGCTAGCTATATTGTTTTATCCATTTGCGTGACAGGATACCTAGGAAACAGCTGAAAGAATTATTTGCAATGAATCTAAAACACACTGGATTAGAAATATGTAGACACAAAAAATTTTGTTAAACAAATAACAGAGTAGCTATCCCTTAGTCAGTGTTCAGAAATTTAACCCCTTCATGTTAATCTACTGTGCATCTAATAATTCACTGAGTCAAACATTATGTATTCTGACCAATTCTTAATTTGCAGCCTTTATCTTGTGTGACCTCACATCCACTTTGTCAGTGTTCTACCCCCCTCCCTCATTCTGTCTCTATTTAATTGCATTTGTTATTACTACAAAAAATCAAAAAAGAGAACGAAATCACAAACGTGCACTTTAAACCCCCCCAAAAACAGGAAATTCAGAGTTAAGGCAGAAGCTCTGTACAAATGGCAATCCTTGTGCTGATGCATCCAAGGGGTATCAAAAGAGCGTGATCACACACACCTCACACTGTACATGCTGCAAACAGGCATTTCAGAGTGAGCTACAGGCTGAGTCTGAGCCTTCACTTTGAATTTGTAAGCATTCATGAGTTTAAATAAAACAATGGACATTATTTACATATGTTTTTGTGTCTTATTATTAACAAGTGAGGTACAAAACTGACGTCTTGGCTGTCTGATTAGTTACTCCTTTTCAGCTGAAATTGCCATTTGCAGCCACTCAACATTTACTGTTTCTGAGAAGCTTTTCTGTCCAACCAGCTACAATCTGCAATATGTGAGACACAGCCGATAAAAGTTCAATGTGCAAACAGAAAGGGCCCAATCCAGTAAAGTGGGAATTTCAAAATCACCTATGGGAGTTTAGTGCCTAGCACAAAATGAAAATCAATGGGACCTGTATACCCTAAATGCTTTTAGGAAAGGAATACACAACATCCATTGTCTTTCTCCTTGTCTGCCATAACAACTGACCTCTCATAAATTCTTGCTGGCTGTTTCTAATCATGTTGTACTTCTCTAGGTGCAATCCTGCATTATTATTATTAATTATCATTATTACTTTGTATTTGGTAATGCCACGAATGTGTTAGGCACTGTAAAAACACAAAAGAAAGCACAGCTCCTGTTGTAGCTCTCTTACTACCTATGGCCTTCATCACTATAGCATATGAGCACCACACAATAATTCATTAATTTATCCTCACAACATTCCTCTGGGAAATGGTAGGGTTACTGTTTCCATTTTGTAGATGGGTAATTAAGGGACTTTCCAGAAGTCACACTGGAACGCTATAGCAGAGCTGGAAAGCGAACCCAGCTCTCCCCAGTCCAATGCCTTAACAACAGTGAGATGGAGGGCAGAGGAAAAACAAGCAAGTGCGGTGATAAGGTGGTGACTGGCCTCACCCACTTAATAAGAGTAGGTGGGTGGAAGAGTGGGCAGATGTATACATAGATAAACGGACAGATGGATAATCCCAAATTCCCCTACAACCATGCTGCTGAAGTTACTTGTAGGCATCCAATAGAGGTTGGTCATTGTGAGGAATGTGAATAAGCAGAAGGTGAGGGGCCTTGCCCACCAGCTCAAGAAGAATGATCCATACATGGGGTGACGTGGGAGAAGGCACAGACATTTACTAGAGATGTGGACAAACACAGAGCTGAGGCTGGCATCACATACTAGTTCCTAATAAAAATTTCCCCACGACTGATGTTTCGTTAAGTATATTTTACCCTTTGCCATTTTCCTAATGACTCCGATTTCTCTTGTTTTCAATAATGATCCATATATCCAAGTACAGAATGTGACCTGTCATCAAAAGACATTTAAAAATATTTCTTAAGACTTTATTTACTCTGTGATAGAAAACAAAATGAAGTTGTGAGGGCTTAATGCAGGTTGCCCCAGCGGAAGATAAGTTGAGGGAGGCTAGGCTACATTGGTATGGATATGTCCAGCAGAGACCTGAGAGTTACATTGGTGGGGTGGCCCTTGCAATGATGGTGCACAGAAAACAACCAAGGGGTAGGACACAGACTCGGTACACGAAGCAGATAACAGAGGACCTTAGAGAGACCAACTTGCATGACAGCCAGTCATGAGTTTTGGGAGAAACTGCTGACCCCAAATAGGGAAGTGACAACAATGAAGAAAAAGAGGAGTTTACTCGTTTCTATGTATCATTATCTCCATTTTACAGATGAGAAAACTGAGACACAGGCAGGTCCCCTGGACCACACAGTAAGACAGAAGTAGAACTGGGATAAAGCTCCTTCCTCCAACAGATAGTGCTTCAACATCAGACACTGCAATAGGCATTTAAATGTTATATTTAAAATATGTGCAAGACTGGAATAGACTTTAGAAGCATAAGAAAAGTCATACTTAGGACACTTAATTTCCCCTCATTGTTATTAATAGTTATACTACATGAAAGTCAGCAGTACATTAGACGACATCATTGGTCACCAATGACAAGGTTTTTAATATTGCAGGACACAGTCAATACACGTTTAAAAAAACCCAATGGGCCAGACTGTCAAATGGTGTGTATTACTGAAGTCCGTGGAGCTATACCTATTTACACCTGCTGTGGATCTGACCTTTATACTATAATACATATATATTAAAACAAAGAATGGTTATAATCACTGCTAAATAAATAGCATCTCTCTACTGTACGTTGGCACAGTATCCACAAGAAGTCAGTTACTGAATCAGAATTAAGAGCAGGTTTCAGAGTAGCAGCCGTGTTAGTCCGATGAAGTGAGCTGTAGCTCACGAAAGCTCATGCTCAAATAAATTTGTTAGTCTCTAAGGTGCCACAAGTCCTCCTTTTCTTTTTGCGAATTAAGAGCATATCTTTTGGCACTGGCTTGAAAAACTGACTATCCATAAAAATTGATCCAAATTCTCTCCTCCCTTGTGCAGATGCTTGAATACAGTATATCAGAGAGGCTGTGACAGGTGTTTTTTTTAAATGCAAAGTTCAGATGGTGTTTTTCCTTTCACATTTCGGGGAACTTGATCAGCTATACAGACTGACTTGAGCAGTGTGAAAGCTCAGGGGAAAGCCAGGGGAAAACCAGAAGTTTTGTGTGCTGGTTGCTCTACAAATAATAATAAGAAATACTTTTGCTTAATTTGCCTAGCTATATAAAGAAACTGGCTATTGCAACTAAAAGGCAAACTTAGTTTTCCTACTTACGCTGGTCTGAAGTCCTGCTTCCACTGGAAGAGGCAGGTATATAGATGGTATGTAGGATCACACAGGTACTTCCTCAGGGGAAGGTGTTAGCATCAGCACCCCTTCCACCTAAGGAGACCTCCTCCCACCTAAGAAGGAAAAATAAAAGGGGACAGGGAGAAGAAGCTGGAAAAATCTTTGTTCCCCAGCATCTCAGTCTCAAAATGATTATTTGGAGTGTCTAATAGTGTGTGATCTTAACAGCCTACTTGAAACCTTGAGTGTGACACATTCGTGTCTTGGAGGATTTAGACATCCTCCCTTGGGTGGAAACCTGCAGAAAACCTTCTCAATACAAAACCCCCAATGGGTATTCACTCCCTGTGTCAGATACCCCATGAAGTCTAGCTGGTTGGGTGAGGAACCTAGCATGGTAGCTTGCTTGGACTGGGGGAGAGGTGCACCATAAAAGCTGTTGAAAACATTGTAAATTGTGTTGCATCAGCTCATGTATGGAGAGCAATGACAGGTCTTCTGCAACTGATGGGGAACATGGAGAAGGAAGTGAAAAAACAACAAAAGAGTAAGTCCCTGAGTGAGAGGCTGTCTAGGTTGTGTCCCATTAGAAGAGCGTTCTCTCTCCTTCCAAGCCTCAGACAGGCTGGACAGGACACTTTCTATCAGACAAGTTAAGGCAAAAGGCTCTCACAAGCAATTTTTAAAAGTGTTTTTATTTCCTGATCCAGAACATAGAACTACTACTCAGAGTCAACTAAACAAGTAACTTCTTTCAGCAGTGTCATTAGGGACAGGAAGTCCCACTCAGGTTCAGCTTTAAGGTGTTGAGCTTGGTAGAAAGGAAGAGTTATGCCTTCAGTTGTACTGAGCTACCAGTAGCATGTTTCCACAGTAGGACTAGGATCAGTACTGAAGAGGCCTCTGCTGTGCAGTGGGCTGAGAACGGTTTATTATGTGGACAGCAGAATAGATGTGGTTAAAAATTTAATCAGGATGACATGTGTTGTTGACATATGGCAACGCACTGCCACCTCGATTCAGAAACAGACCTGGGTTCTCAAGCTGTTGCTGGACAAGGCCAAGAATGTTGCTGAGGTGCTAGGTCAGGTTGGCTGGGAAGGGTTCTGCCAAGAATCACCCTTGACGTAGTACTGCCTTCATTAAAACAGCCTCCCTGCCTGCCCTTTCAGGTGAAGGAGTGCTAAGGTCTACAAAAGGTACAAGGAATAGTGATTAGGGAAGGTCAAAAAGGAGATAAGCTAAAAGCAACAACTATATGCCACGCTTCAGTCCTTACAAATAATACACAATTGCTCACATTGTAACCACTCATTTTGTGGTCTTGTACAGCAAGAAATTACTTCGGCTCTTGGCGTGAGTGCTGCAGTTTTGTGAGAGTACTTTTGCCTGCCTCATAATCATCAGGCAAACACAACCTCTCCCCCGCCCAACCCCTCAACAAAATAAATAAATAAATAATGTCCCCACTAACCACCTGAGGCTCAATGTTAAGCATGTCACTGCCACTGCAAGTTAAACATGTATTTTACTCCACCCTTAGCGGAAATAAAAGAAAGAAAATAGGAAAAAAAAAAGGAAATGTAAACCACACTTCCGTAATTCAGGTTAACAGATCAAGTTACCAGTGCACCAAAAATGAATGAAAAAGAAAATTCCAAGACAATTCTGTAAGGCTTAAAAAGTCAAAGCAGGTAACATTTTATCCTACTAGAACTCCTCCAGGATTAAATGTTAGCTAGATTGGCCTTCCAGGAACAATAAGGTGTTTTATTCATTCAGTTTCTTTTTTCATTTTACCCATCCTTAATCTACCCATTTATCCTATGTGCATTATGCTCCCATCAATTGGTATGTGTCTGTTTGCTTTCAAACAAATCCACTGCCCATGGCTAAAACTACATCACTACTCAACAAACAACGACACTATGAATTATTCCCTGGATTCTTGTTTGATATAGGGCCCAATCCTGAAAGATCTTAGTCCCTACAATTCCCATTGATCTGAATGCAAGTTGCAGGGTCTCGGTAATGCACGAGATTTGCTTCCAAATCAATATGTTGCTATGAAGTTTCATTACCCTAACTAAAGGCCAGATTCTGATACTCTCACTCACGCAGAGTAGCATCTTATTCCATAAGCAGTTGCAGTGTGTGAAATGCTGGCTCTCTTGAAGTCAGTAGCAAAACTCCCATTGATTTCAATGGGTCAGGATTTCACCCTGTGACTTCAATGGGGCTACTCATATAAGTCCTCACCTGCATGAGTAAAGCTTGCATAACCTAGCCCTAGATAAAGAATAATAACAAGTCAAATTCTGCAATGCTTACTTGTCTTACTATGGGAGATACCGAGTATTCAAATGAGGGTTTTGTCTGAGTAAAGTGTAAATAAGGACTGGAAGATCTGACCCATTAGAAATAAAAATTATTTTGCAGCATTATAAACCCCCAAAAGGAAGATGGATGGTCCCATTATCTCTCTAATTTTTTTAATGTTTTAAATCTCTACATTCAGTTCAAGAAGATGAATTTAAGATATAGCCATCACGAAGGTGGAAACTCAAAGACCAGCAATGCAATTAACAGCTGATATATTTGAATACTTTTTCTCTTTTATAATAGGGATGTCTCTACTTTTAAGTTATGTTAAATAACTTATTATATAGGATATACTTTGTGTATTGCTTTCTATTATTAATATAAATATGAATGGATTTACATCACATTTTATTCTACTTCAAGTTCATTTTTGGAAAGCCACAAAACAAGCTGGAGATTAACATCAGTCATCCCAGACTTCAGACAACACTACTGCAAGCTGGGAAGTATAGATATTACAATTTATGTTCACCATTTGCAAAACTATTAGCTAGTTTGGACTGCAAATACATATTTTGTGCACAGCCACCCTAAAACCCCATATTATAAAGTATTGTGTGTTAATATTAAATTTGCAATGTCTCTCTTGTAGATATTAATTTAAATGAAATAGTTAGCCCCAGTGCCGGGAAAACTGGATATTAAAATAAGCATTTTATTCCTCACTCAACATAAAGAAGAGAATTATTTCCTTGAAAAATATCACCCTGTTATGTTTAGGAAATATGTTAATAGAATTTGAAATTAAACCAGATTCTCTGGCATGATATTATAATTACTCCTGGTGGACTTCTGCGCCATTGCACGGGCGTAGAATTCATGTTGTCCGTAGATTTCTTTGCTTCCTCACAGAAAAATAATTTCTGAGGGGAAGCAAAGGAAAGCTGCAAAAGCGGTCACTCGCTCCTCCCCAGCAGCAGGGAGCAGACGGCATAGACATAAATCTGCGCAGGGGGAGAGAGGGCTGCGCATGCGTACATGGAGAGATGTCAGTTGCCACCAGAGGGCAGGGCTGGGCATGCAAGCAAGAGAATGAGAGAGACTGTGTCACTCTGCTGCTATTGTGGCATGCCCAGAGTGGAGGGGCAGGGCCTTGGGGTATTTGGAGGTACGCATGAGACAGGCTCTGTCCCCACAGGAAGAGCATAATGTAGCAGCCTGCCTGCTTAGTTGTTCCCATTGTTAGTGAATTGTTCCCACTGTTACTGAATTCCCCCAGCAGCATAAAACAGATGTAAAAGTTTTAAGGTTCCTTTACACTGCCAGAGTGGATAGGAGCAATATTGTAAATGACAGTGTGGCCTTATAAATGCTTATGGTGGCTTTAATGAGTAGAACTGGTCTAAATTTTTTAACTGAAAAATGTTCCTATTAAAATGTGCTCCGTGAACTGTTTACCACTGACCTTTCTGGACATGGTCAGTAGCCAAGATAAATTGTGAGTTTGATACCCCAGCCCTTACTTGCTCATCAGTTGCCTATGATGTAATACTGAGCATACAGCTGCATATATTTGTTGACTAATAACTAGAAATAAAGGATTAAACCTAGCTACATTACTATTAGACAAAGGTGATTTGAGGATTTCCTCCTGTGCTCCCCATTCCCATTCTCCATCCACTGTATTGTAGTTTCAATAAATTATCAAAATAATTGAAACTGACATGATTATATTGTGTTATTTTGACAAAGAAAATATGGTGTATTTTTAATTTTTGGCACAGAATTTTTAAATTTTTGGAGCAGATTATTTTGGGGGGGGGGGGGACAGAATTCCCCCAGGGGTATATATTGTCATGAGTGCATTTCCAAAGAAAATGCCAGCATTAATCAGTGAGTCCAACATACAGTTGTTGTTATTAGTATTTATATTGCAGTAGTACCCATAGGGTAATACGTGTACTTCACACAAACAGAAAGTTAGTCCCTATCCCAAAGAGTTAACAGTCTAAGGCTTCACTTCAGTAAAGATTTAGGCATACGCTTAACTTTATGCACTGTGAGTAGTCCTGTAGACTTCACTGAAATGGGACTCCTGACAATGTGTAAGGTTAAGCACATGCACAAGTCTTTGCAGGATCAGAGCCCGATAAGATTCATTAGTCCATCCCATTGCACCCATGTACAGCCCTATTAACGCTGAGTGTAAAAACAAATGAAATTTTTGCAAATGATGAAAGAATTTTAGGTGAGTTGGAGTAGAGCTAATTTATAATAATTGTGTTTGGATAAAGTGAGAATACACCTGCAATTCTGCTCAAAAGTGGGGGAGGTGGGAGTGGGTGATTTTTCTGAGATTCAGAAAAAAGCTTGATTTTCTTTTGTTTTTATTTTAAAGCTCACAAATTTATATTAACACATTTCTATTATATTGGGTTGTTGACAAAAATAAAAAAGTTGTCTTAAGGCAACCACTTAGATGTATTATTTTTTTCTCCGGGAAGCTTCAACCAAAGGTATCATATGGCCCATAAATATCACTTATCAAGGCATAACTACATCACCTTTCTCCCCAGATGTCCATACCTCTACTTATCCACTTTCCTCTTTCTTAACCTTCTATCCATTTTTCTATCGCCTCCTCTGGTTTTTCTCATCTCTCGCTGTTTCTCTCACTGTCCTACTACAGCTATTACTTAACCTTCAGGTACCCACTTAAGCAACCCTCCAAATAGCAATAATGATCACACAGAGTCAATAGCGTGGTATGTAATCACCTTGCCTACTGTGTTAATGTCAGTTATCTTTTGCTTACGTACATGACATTCTTTATCCTTCCACTACTTTAAGAGTGAATTACTGTTTGCTTGGCTTCGGCTATTGTTACTGCACCTGGGCTCATTTTCAATTCTTAAAATAAAATAAAAATAAAAAGAGCCAGAACATGTTAACAAATAAAAAACAGATGAGTAACATAACAACAGAGCTGACTCTCCTCTCACATCTGTGTGAACCAGAGTTCACTGAAGTCAGCGGTGCTACGCTGGTGTAAAACTTATGTAAATCAGGCCCAATGATCCATACACTACAGTAGAATGGCTTCAGTCTACTCCTTCTAATTGTCTTTACCCAGTTCATAGACTGTGAATATCACCCTTGTTGGAGTGGTTCATGGTGGGCTCCCTTCCTATGATTTACTGATTTTTCTCATAGCTTAATTTTCTTTTAAAGTATGTTGAATGCTGTGGGCCAGATCCTTGGTTACATCTGAGGAGCACACAAAGCATGGGGTGTGTTGCAAAATGGATGTGTTGCAAAAGCTGACACAAAACTTACCTTTGGCTCCCTGAACCTTAAGCTAGCTATGTGCCAAGCCAGTCACACAAGGTAAGTCAGGTTGCCTGGTGTAAGGCAGATCTAATTTACACCAGCTGCCAATGGCCTCACAGTCATGAAACAGCAGCCAGGGACAGTGTGGCTTAGGAAATTCCCTGCCGCATCTTCAACACCTATAACAAGGAATACAGTGGTGTAGGACCCTCTGTGCCATCGGAGAATCCCCCTGAAGTGGAGTGATCCTCCCAGGGTCAGATACGCTGGATCTACAGCTAGATTCCACCACAAGTACAACACAAAGCAGCCACACCACACCACATAATTCAGCCCCATAATTCTGAATTGGTTTCATACTCAATGATTTAAATGTTAAAATTAGTTTGCTCCCCCATAACATTTTTAATTGTTTCTGTAATGAGTGGAGAACAGCTTGATGGAACTGTAAATATTATAACAATGAGCTGAAATACTAAGAGCACACCTTATTCTGAAACTCCCTTTACTCCTTCTGACACATATATAGACATATATATTTAACATTGTATCATACCCTTGTCTGGTCTTGAAAAGCTAGCAGAAGCCTTGACTTTTTTTATATAGTTTTAGACCGTTAAAACTATAAAACCTCAATTAAATAAACTGCCAGAAGATTTTTGTTGTTGGCCCCAGAAAGATATAAAACTTGTACTGGGAAAAAATCTGGTTTTCACATGGAAAGCCCAGGCTTTAATTACTATTGCGGTCAATGTTACTGCACACCTGGGTGGCTGTAATCCTCATATCATTATTTTTTTATTTACTATTTATTTTGAAATATTATATTCTGTATTTGATACGGCACAAATATTAAAAATTAAATACTGTCACAGTTCTCAAATAAGGTTCATTTTCCCCCAAGCAATGGAAACATTGACCAGCTTGTTTGTTCTTGATTTATTTTAGTCTGTAAGCTCTTTGGAGCAGGGACAATAGAAAGATATAGTAAGTAATATAACAGGGCTTTAACCCTGATTGTGGCCTGTGGGTGCTAAATGGATTGCTAATGTAAATAAACAAGCAGCAAAATTCCTTAACCAAATAATAATAAAAAATAATGTCTTTTTTATAAGGCAAAAAAGAACACACTTACATTTGTTTTCCTTGAAGGCCACCATTGAGATGTAACCTCAACAATATGTATGAATTTATACTATTTCTCCTCTTTAGAGAGATTACCTGATGCCACCCCAAAAATGTCTTTCTTTTAGATCTTGGTGCTTTGATACCTCAGCAATACCTGCCTTAGAAATACATGGAATCGAGAAAGAGTTAATCTAGAGAGAGCAATTAGAAGATAAGAATCAGCCCATGCTACAAAGGACCCTGATCAGTTTGGATATAGTGGTGGAAATCAGGCTGCCTTCATGCTTGTATGAGTGAGTAGGGGGAATCAGGATAGAAAAGGCTGCCATCCACAGGTCTATGGAGAAACATGTGGTGGGAGAGGGGCGGGGAGGATGTTTTCCAAACAAGTACAAACCCTTCCACCCTCCGTTTTCCACTGCATCAGAGTTAACTGGTAGGCAAGAGGCATTACCTCTTGTACAGCCCATCTTCCTATGTGCTTATGGTCACAATTTACTGTTCCTTCTGAGTCAATACTAGAAAAGGGCCCAGTGGGATAGCAGGTGCTGTGCTACTGGAGGATCTGCAAAATCAGGAGAGTCCTGACCAACTGTTGGCATGAAAAATCCGAGGTAAGTTTTGGTAAGAGTAATGGTGCTAACAATAGTGGTCTGGCCAAATTCTGACTCATGCAATTACAATCTGCAGAGCTACAGTCCCCTTGAAGTTTCCACTGGATGTGATAGTTTTCATTTCCTATTGTGTTGTTATGCGCTATTAAAGGGCTGCCATGTTCAACCCCGGAGACATCTGCATTTCGCTGATGAACGCAGTGATTCCTTAAACCCCACTTATATCCTCAAAGGAGTGTTTTGAAGCTTAATTAATTATTTTGTAAAGTACTTTGAGATTTGATGATGAAAGTTGCTATTGAAGCGCAAAATTAATAACAATATAGTTAAAGCTACTTATTTTAAGAGGAAAACCTGATTATTGTGCATATTAAAGTATAATACTTCTAAACATACGCACACTTTACTTAACATGAAATTAAGTGACACAACATGATAGAAAAGATTCTCCAAAAAATACTTTCTGTGCTAAATGTATTCACTCTAATAACCCTCACTTAACAGAATACAAATCTGGGCATTGCACTTAACTTGGTCTGTTGGGCTTTTTTTTAAGTGCTCAGATGATGTAAATGAAAAAAACAGGTGAGATGTTTGATGCTTCAATACAGGTCAGAGCTCTGAAGCAGAGCACAGAGGGTTAAAACATCACTGAGCACTACGGAACATGTTTGAGGAAAGTCTCACAAAAATTATGTTAACTCTTTCTTTCTCACGCCCCCCCCTTTCCCATCCCCTTTATGTTCTTAATCGTGCGTTATCTTCAGTTTTTTACATCACTCTTATATTTAACTCCTTGTTCCACTGAAGCAGTATTTTAAATGTGCTAATTCAGAGCTTCTGCTGTCGAAAAAAAATTAAAAACTTTTGATGTTCAGTTCCTGTGAGCTCCTGCTCACTTTGAGCACTGTTCCTATTACACAATAATGTGTTATTTTGTTGAATTTTGGCATCAATATAGCTTGTCTGGTCTGGAGCCAAAAAATTAGAGTGTGTCAGTCCACCAGTTCATCCGCAGAGAAGCTCTCTTCTCGCCCAGCGAGTGTTCTGTACTCTTGGATCGAGGCCAAGAAGGGAAATCCATTTTACATAAAGAATGCACACAGCTCAAGTGCTCAGAGACTTTTTACCTACTAAAATAACTTTATGGACAAATGCCAGTCTGCTAGACACATTCAGCAAAGAACATTTGGCATCAAAAACAAGGTAAAGTAATCTGTAGAGGTAACAAAGTTTTTAGGAACAAGGAAATGGCTGTAAGTGCATTCGTGGCATATCACATGATTTGGCACAGCCTGTACGATTGGCCGGAATTGCAGTAAATACAGCCGCCATGTAAGGAGCTGAAAGCTTCGCCCTTTGCTGAATTCTTAAAATGGCGGACTTGCAGCGCACCAAGAGAAGCAAGCCGAGACCCAGCCCCAGTTCTTCCCCCCCCCTCTGCTGAAGTTTTTATAAACCTTACAGATTTGAGTAGAAACAGATTTCTCACAACTTGCTCTGCGTCTCAATTTCACAGTTCAGCATACACTCAGGCACTGTCAAAAGCTTGACAACGTTCCAGGGAAAATATTAACTGTAAACTTTCCAAGAGGAATTAAAGGAACAGAACTAACATCAGGCTGTCCCCTTTTAAAAATACATTTCAGCCAATGTTTTTAAATGTTTTAAAAGTTTATGCCACAGCATATACAGTTAAAGCTGAAAGGACCCAAAATGTGGTCCCACTTCACCATATCACAAATGTAATTAAAAAGGACACACATCCTCTTTGGCTAAAAAGCACACAGATCTGTCACTCGTTCTCCCAGGCCTGACCAGTTGAACACTGCATGCTCTGATGTATAAATATTTGCCTCTGGCTAAAGTTCAAGCAGCCCTGTGTGGCTGCCAGACACAACAGAAAACCAACATCCAAGTGAAAGTGTTTACTGCAGCGTTGGCCAAAGAAGCAACTGCCAGCAAACCATCAAGTCTGATTGGCCCAGTCCTGCAAGCGCTTATCATAAAGTACCTGGCCAGCTGCCATTGTGGTGCTCCCACCTTTTCTTAATGGTTAATGTATTTAACACGCCGTTTTGCCACAGTTTATACTTTTATAACCAATTCTGACCCATTTATCCTTGTCAGTCCTAGCAAGTTGAATGTGCCAAACTGAACATCCAGAGCCTTCCACACACCTTTGGAAATTAACCCTTTGTTAAATCAATAATGCCTACAACCACTGGCAATTTAACCACCCAGAAGTCTGTATTCTTTCTGCCAAACTCTGTTTCTGCAATTAAACTGTTAACTCGGATTTTAAAAGAAAGACCCCTGAAGCAGCTATTTACTGAGAGAGCCAGTTGCCTCTAAGCACTGGTAAGACACAATAGAAAAGCAGGCATACGTGGGTCTGTTTCTCAGAAACAAAATTTAATACATTTGAAAATATTCTCCCCTCATTGATGATGTAACACTGTAATACACAATTAAACATTTCTCCCCTACCCCCCCAAAAATAGAACATTATGGAAGTTTGTGCCATTCTAGGGCAACTAAAACCTCACAAGTGGTGGAAATAATGCAACCCAAGAATTAGCAGGTTGAGCTATTCATATAACAACTAAGAGAAGGCAAGAAAAAAAACAAAATAGAAAACAAATCTTGTAGAAACTCTGGATTGCTAAGCTGCTGGAGTCATGCTGTGGAACAAGTTAACACTGAATACATGACTATAGATAGGAGGAACAAAATCGACAGGAGCTTTCCAGTTAAAATCAGTGGAACCTTACAGGAGGCCTAACTGTGATTGAGATTGTTATCATTGTTGTCCTCCTCAGAAATAACTTCCCAAAACACTAGTAATCATAGTGTTAAAATGTACTAAATGAATATGCAGGGGCCGTGCATATCTGACTTTTTGTTCATATTGTAACTGAAACAAGTTCTACTGTCACTGAATAAAAAAAACTATACTTTGGAAAAATGTGTCTCATTTTGAAAAGAAAGAAAGAAAGAAAGAAAGAAAGAAAGAAAGAAAGAAAGAAAGAAAGAAAGAAAGAAAGAAAGAAAAACCTTCAGTATTATGACACAATAATTTAACTGAAGTATAAAGATATTGTTTTACAGATAGTTACTTCCAGTGCTCTCAGTAAAATACATATTAAAGTAATTGAAATGTTTGCAATGTGTTTTACACTGTACACATCAAAGTAGATTTTATGTAGCAAGTTATGTAACTTGTTATAGCTCTGACCTTGAAAAATCTTTAATCTTCTATTTCTTTCTTAGTCTAGGTTTAACAGTTGCAAATTCAAATTCACTGTAAAACCACACAAATAATCTATCATCTAATCCCATTTTCTACTCTGTTTCCTTAATATGAGTCTTAACAACTCTGCTTGCCCAGTCCAATCTCACTCTAAACCACAAACGGTCTGTGATGTCACTAGTGTCTATCTACTTTAGCCCTAAGAAGCCCAGCACTAATAGTATCAAGACTGGCTTCCAGGAGGCCCAAGTGAATCATGTGAAAGAGGATCACAGAGGAATGTTCTGTTCCTACTGCCAACAAGACAGAATTAACTCTGAGATGCTTCCTTCTGTTGCCCTGTTTGTTAGAAAGGTCAAGATGATTAGCTCTTGTATACTCAGTACCAACCATCAAAGCAAAATACCCTGATCTATTTTAAACTGACCAGAATATATACAGGAAGGATAATTTCAGGTGAAGTAAACTGTCACCTTTAATTTAATGTATTACGTCCAGTGCATAAGAGCACATTAACTTTTATTTTTTCAAGAAATAATATTACACCTCTTTTTAGCAAAATTATCCTCTACTAGCTGTTAAAAAAAAGCACATGTACAAAAGAAAGATATCCTGATTTTAAGTCATTGTGTATTACATTGTCCAACTTCATTCATTGTTTCTGAGAACTGCATTTTCATCTAGCAGATCTATGTGGCAATAAATACATTGTTTATCACATTTAAAAAAAATGTATTGGTCAGTTTGAAGTCCTAAGATCAGAAACTAGATACACTGACATAATTAAAACTGTCCAAGGTGGTTTGATATGGTAGTTGTCTGTATTAGCAAAAGAAAGGGTACCTCCCAGTTCTTTATTGAGTATACATTTAAGAATGATCATAACATCATATTCAGTATGTTATCAAAAGGTTACAAAATGTGTATACCCAGTCATATGTATCTAAAGGGTACTTTAAGATGTTCAAACAGTAATAAAACAAAACTAACAACATAAACATTCCATCCAATTTGTATCTTTTTGATTGGGCATCCCTGCAAATATAGACTGAAGTAATCAAAATGCTAGAAATATAAATATTCCATTTAAAGCCACTGAATCCATCACTTTACTAGGAAAGGCTTAGCTATGTTATTTGCAATTCCCT
This sequence comes from Chelonia mydas, assembly GCF_015237465.2. Lineage (NCBI taxonomy): Eukaryota > Metazoa > Chordata > Testudines > Cheloniidae > Chelonia > Chelonia mydas. Next base: position 90,121,057 of record NC_057854.1, read on the forward strand.
CATTGCACAACAATGTACATTACTGTCTGTAAGCTCTAATTTGGCATGGCGCATCATTAATGACCTGAATGGTGGCTGTTTCACACATACATATTTAATTACAACAGCTGAACAAATTACATATTTATGCTTTATAAAGGGGATTGCCAGTCTAATTCATTTGCTATGCATGCAGGTACAGGGCTCCATCTGCAACAGCATCTGCACAACAAGAGCTAACAATTATCCATTGTACAGTGAGTGAGTGTATCTGGTGAAACCTGTAAGAGATGCAATCATATTAACCACTTCACTGCCTACAAATCATTATTTTCTCAATGGACCACTGTATTTTAAATAATTTATTATTAACAATAATAATACTTTGAATTTCAACAGTATCCCTCATCCAAAGACCTCTAAGTACTTTACATACAATAATTAATTAAGCCTTCCTTATACATCCCTTTGAAATGTGTAGTTATTATCCCAACTTTATAGGTAGGGAAACTGAGGCACGCAGAACTAAGAGGCCAGATTGTCAGATGGTGTAATAAGTGTTCCTCCACTGACTTCAATGGCAGTACACTGATTTACACCAGCTCCTTATCTGTCTCTAGGTGACTTGCCAAAAATGAGACAAGTCAATGAAAAAAGGAAATACAGCAAGATCTCCAGACTCCCAATCTTGTAAGTTAAACCTCAATAAAGCCCACTGAATTCAAAGGAAAGACTCCAAATCATTTCACTGGGCCTCAAGTTATGTGCCACAACCTCACGTCCTTATTCAGGCAAAACTCTGAGTTATTTAACAAGCTTTCCAAAATACTAACAATTACCTCTAAAAACTAATGGAGAATTGGAGAGGTATCAGAATTATGGAGATAAGTAAATGTGGAACCAGTATTCCAAAAAGAAAGGAACAATGATCCTAGCAAGTACAGTCCAAACAAATATTCACAGGTTAAAAATATTGACAGAGCAAAATCACAGAACATCTGGAAGATAACTGAACTACCCGGATGATCAATAAGTAGCATGGTTTTAAGGAAAAATTTTTGACACAGTAGTTAATTTTGGTTTTTTTGTAAGGTTGCAAAATTAATAGAATAACAAAGTGCAATTGAGGTTATATATTTGGATTTTGATAAAGCACTTAGTACAAGGTCTCAAAATCTTATGCACATTTTTTTTTCATATTAGTGTAGATATGAATATTGTGGTAGGGACAAAGCTCATTACAACATGTGAAAATGATACATAGCAATATGCTGAGTTGGGTGGACATGTGGAAAACCTTGGGGAGAAGAGGTAAGAGGTGGTGAGTCCCATCTTATTTAGCATGTGCATTAATGATATAAAAGAAGAATAAACAGTACATGAATGAAACTCACATATGATGCTAAAAGGGAAATCTTGGATGGACTCCCAGGACACCAAGGAAACAAGAGAAAAAGGCAAGAAGGGTTAGAAATATGGGTGGGAAATAACATGGGCAGAAAATGATATTCATCTCAGAAAAATACTTATGGAGGAAAACAATGAGAAACACAAATATTCCGTGGGAAGGAGAATCTAGAAAGCAATAATCGCAAAATAGACCTAGGGACGATTGAAGAAAGAATATTATAGATGACTTTGTAATGCAGTATGGCAGCACCAGTAAAGGCCAATGCAATTTTAGGCTGCATATGCAAAGTCATCACAACATGGAACATAGAGGTAACAGTCCCATGACTCTAATCCACCTAGCAGGAATTCTAGAAAGAGCAAGAAAAACCATTAGTGGACTGGAGGGATTGGGATTGATTACATTATGAAAAATGCAAAGCATTAGAATGTATAACTTGATTTTACGATAGGTGAAAGAGGACATCAAAACACAGTACAAATAATTGAGAGTGTAAATGTCACGGATGGTGATACAAGAGGATATAACTAGGAATAAAGGGATAAAATTAAGAATGGGGAAAAAATATGCCTGAAATTAGGAAAAACCTCCTGGCAGTGAGCTCTATTAGGTTATGGAACAGTCTCCCAAGGGATGTGGTAGAAGCCTCATTACTTGGGATATTTAAAACTAGACTGGATCATCAATGTACTGTGGAGAACAATTGCCCACTAGCAGGACAACATGACCTAACAGGACTTTTCCACCTCTAAATTCTATAGCTTTGTGGAAATATTTAACACCGCCAGAACTTTCATATAGTCAATTTAATAAATGTAATGAGCAGCCTAAGATTAGTATTAGGGAATATCATTTCCACTTCAGTACCTGAAAAAGGAAGCAGTGGGCGCAAACTAATCAATCGGGAAGTTTCCCATTATCATTTAAAGACTATATTTAGAAATAAATAGGTTTAAATAGGCTACTTGGCTAGAGGCAGCTGTAGGTCAACATGCTACATCAGGTACTGTAACTTGTCTTAAGTGCCTGCATACTCATTAAGTAAGAGGAAGTATGAAAGTATCCCTCAGGCCTCTGCTGTAGCTGCCAATCTGTTCAGTGAAGAGCAGGCACCCGCCTTGGAGCTCTGGTACTACTGTGGCTTTGAAGCCCTCACTGAGATGTACGTTATGCACTACAGGATAACAGATCAATGGTCCTCCTTGGCTCTCCTCAGGCAACAAAGCAAAATTATGGGACAGAAGCACAATATAAAAAAAAGTCCTTCTCTAGTGCAGTGGTTCCCATACTTGTTCCACCGCTTGTGCAGGGAAAGCCCCTGGCGGGCTGGACTGGTTTGTTTACCTGCTGCATCCGCCGGTTTGGCCGATCGCGGCTCCCAGTGGCCGCGGTTCACTGCTCCAGGCCAATGGGAGCTGCTGGAAGCGGCGGCCAGTACAACCCTCGGCCCGTACCACTTCCAGCAGCTCCCATTGGCCTGGAGCGGCGAACTATGGCCACTGGGAGCCGGAATCGGCCGAACCTGCAGACACGGCAGGTAAACAAACCAGCCCGGCCCACCAGGGGCTTTCCCTGCACAAGCGGTGGAACAAGTTTGCGAACCACTGCTCTAGTGCAGTGAAATGGTGGGTTAGCCATTCCATATCTCTCCTTCCTGCAAAGGGAGAAATGGTGCCTCTGTAGCCCATAGGAAATGGCCCAGTATACCTGGAAACTCACGTCAGTAAATGACAGTGCGGAACTACACGGAATACTTTATGTAGTCCCCAGTCTCATACATGGGTAGACTCTTCACATGTCTTGCAGAAACGTGAACTCTCCCAGCAGAAGAAGTGTGAGGTTAGCCACAAATATGTTCAAGCATTTAAACTGCTCAATAAGAATTTTTTTAAAAAGGAAACCTACCTTATGGAAATGGGCTTGACAATATTTATTTACATTAATTCTATTTTCTTATGCTCAGGCTGCAATGTACCTCTAATTAAACAAGAAAAATTAGGAGAGTGCTCAAATCAATTTCTTCAAAATTATCCAGGTTAACATCCCACAAGATCAACTACTGAACCTACAAGTCCTGCCATAGTACCTCAAGTGACCTTGTCAACTTTGAAAGCTGGTCGACAATCCTCTTACTGCTCAGAAATGCTGTCCACAGTTTTAGAACAGTGCTAGATAAGGATGCCAGCAAGAATCTGCCTATCCTCATCTGCCTATATTCCCCTCTCACATTCTCTGTTATAAGAAGTCTAGAAAAACTCACAACAACTGACAGTTGAACCCATGTATAAAGACAGAATGTCTCAAAAGAATGTTGGCCACTACTTGGATTAGGAAGGAAACCTTACAAAGCTATCAGAGATGTTCTAGTAACAAGATAAGGCTATTTCACTTCAACATGGAAAAAATCTGATATTGAAGTAGTCTTCAGTCCAGCAAGATAGTTGTTCCTCAGGTTGGCCTTTAATACTACAGGCAAAAAAGTGTCAAGAACTAAGTGCACCTACATTTTTGTTCCCACAATTAACTAATTACCTAAATGCTTCTACAAACAGAGGAGAAAAAACCTACAGGCTCCATCAGAACTGTGCAATCAGAACCAGAAGCCCAGTCGACAAGGCTGTTTTTAAAAAGTAGACCTTTATGTATATACACAATATGTAATGGAAGTGCTTAGGATTCTGCATTTACAGTTTCTAAAAGGCATTCTATTCATAGACATAATTCAACCTTTCTAATATATTTTGTTTTTCACTTCTTACTGGTGGTTTTTGTTTTGCTTAAATTGGTAGAAATATTTGCATAAAAATAAGGCACCAGTTCCTCAGCTGGTGTAAATCAGAATAATTTTATTAGAATCAGTGAAGCTATGATGATTTTCACCAACTCGGGGACTGGTCCATGGGGGTTTAACTTTAAGAGCCCATTCGCTCAGCCAGTTTTTTACCCACTTGAAGCCATAATCCCCTATATGCAACATCACAATTAGTTACTGTAGAGATAATTGTGATGTCAGAAACAGGATTATAACTTCAAGTGATTAAAAAAGCAGCAGGAGTAGATGGGCTCCTGGGGAACAAATATCTGAAGTTTTGGGCTATTGTCCCTCATGGCAAAAAGAGGGAAAAGCAAAAAAACATAAAATATTAAAGGAAAATATTTCCCAAATATATATTTTTTCAGCATTTTCCAGGAGGCATTTACAGTTCTTTAAATAGCCATTTTCAAAGTCCACTGTTTGACACCCCCTCCCCAACCTTTTGGAGTGGGAGAGTATATCATTAGGTAGTCACACTCCAGAATGAAGATCTACAATTGTGTTTTTTACATCACAGATGACTATTATGCTTTAACATTGCTACTGAAATGGTAATAAATTTCCCACATACAAAGGCTTGTTTTAAAAGCCAACAATGTGTACTGTTTTTGATGAATCATCTAAACAAGCTCACCAGCAATTCTAGGGGTGTCAAGAAAGAAAGAAAGTCGAGAGAATTAAATACCCTTCCACTCCCCCACCCTATAAGCAGGTCCATATTAATGGATGGACTATGATGAGTTTCCAACATTTGCCAAGCCAAATGAGTTGAAAAATGAACCAGTTCTCTAGGACTTCAGGTTTCCCTTGCATTTTGAAAAATTATGGTGTACACTTGTGCATGCTACTCCAACCAAGTTTGTGAAAGTGGAGATTCTAGATACACAGGGTCAAAACGAGTGCTGTCTTTTCTGTTGACAACTATATCACACAGTTCCCTAAATTCCTGAGTGGAACACAAATGAATCACAGCTATAGCCAGTTGCTGGTCTACTGCATGGAGCCACTGCACCTGAAATCAAGTCTGCTCTAAAAAAGCTCACCAGCAATTCCGGGGTCGAGTCTGAGAAAGAAAGGAAGTCAAGCTGATGAAGAATGCAAAAAAAACCCCTCACATCCACGATGTTAACAGCAAAAAACATAAGGAATATAAAGAGAGAGCTATTAGGCTATACACATTGTGATTAGCAGCAATATTTTACCAATGTAATGGGAAATCTTAGACTGATTTAGAGGCACCCTACTTAACATGCTGGTCCTTGCTAAACATTTCAGGGAAGCTATCAGCAGCAAGAAAGCATCTTAGCAACTATTTTGCTTTGTTCTGAAACCAATATGGCTGAAGTTTTAAATATTGCGTATTTAAATAATGGATTTTAAAAATATATTAGCCTTAAAACAATCCACCACCAGCAGCATGTATCTGACCCATCTAAAACACACTTCTCTGTGGGAAAGATATATATGGGGCTTGGTTGCTTTTTGACTTGACAAACAAGTTGATGGCACAGCATTATTTCTAATAACTTCTAACGGCTCCTTCCTTTTTAGAAAGCAGAAATTCATTGCCAACACATGGCTCCCATTCACAAGAATATTTATGGTGCTGATAATTGAATTCCAGTCATGTGACTCAACAAGGCTAACTTTTTTTTTTTTTTTAAGATCAACTGTAATTTCTAGACATCTATAAATTTCTTCACTCTCTCCTTAGAGAGGAAGCTCCCTGGAGCTCTGCGGATTCCCTCACTTTTATTTATCACCCCTCTCTTCTAAGCTATGAATGTCATAATTCTTCCTCGTAAAGAGCTGGACGCAGTTTCAATCAAAAACACTCCTTGCATCAACCAGAAGTCACTAAAGCGCAGCTAGAGTAACACAAGACACTCCCCACCACGGCCTTCGGGGACTGAGCACACTTTCTCCATAGCACTTACAACCCCTACTGACTTAAGCTTGACACTGAAGTCAGGACTCTAACTTTTACCCTTCATCACAACTGTGTTGCAATCTGACTGTCAGCTGTAGCTGACTTTTGACCACTGTTGCCTCTCCACCTCTGTGATTCAGCAGGGAGACTTTCTTAGCCTTCTAAAGCAGACAAAGAAACACTTTCCTAAATGATGTTCCTTTTAACAATCTCCATTCAGTGGAGGAACAAAGACTAAGGGCCTAAAACAGAGCAACATCGGTGTATAATCTGTGGCAGCTCCACAAACTTCAATGCAGTTACTCTAGTGTAAAATCAGTGAGTGTGATCAGAATCAGGCTCTCGGTACGTGAGACAATCACGCTAGCATTAGCAATGCCATTTATTACTTGCTCCAGTTCACAAATAACATAAAAGCAATACAACTGGTTCTATCTATTATTTAGTCAAAGTTTCCTTACATTTCTGATTCAACAGGTAAACAAAGCTACCATTAGCCCAAGGCCAGTACAGTAGTAGAACAATGTCTCTTAACAAGCAAAAAAATGCCTATTTTCCTGGCTCTTTAATGGCTTTTTCAAATAAATGGGTTCTGACTGTAAAAAAGCCATAACCTTTTAAAACGGCTGTCAAATAATTTTTAAGTATATTTTATTGTTTTTGCTCTGCTTTGTTAATGATAATTTATTAAAAACTTAAAATATTTTTTCAAACCATTTTTATGCTCAGCAATTTGGCAAATGAACACTATTTTTCTGTGCTTTGAACAGACCTTGAATTAATATGACTATTTTTGGTTCAACCAAATTGACTTTTATTGCGCTTTATTGCCTCTAAATATCTTTTTGTACTCCAGCACAGATTGTTGTTCTTTAATGTTTCTTCATTAAAAGAAACTCTACCATTTTGCTCAGCCTATCTGACTCCCAAAGCCAAAAAATATTTATGATCAGCATGAATAAACTGTGAAACATATATTCAGACATAGATAAAAAACTGGCACCTTTAAGTGTAGTATCAGTGGCAGTCATCTTACTAAAAAGTCATAGTATATAGAAGTGTGAGAACCCCATACTAAATACCTGGGATGAAATCCTGGTCCTATTGAATGGGAATACTTTAAAACTGAATTAACTGGGATTGCGGAGATGCAGGTTCTATTCTCCGCTATACCACTGCCTTGCTGTGAGATCCTCAGCAAGTCAATTTCACTGATCTGTGTCCCATTTTTTCCATCTATAAAATAGGGACAATGCTACTTACCCATTTTTGCAAAGCTTTTTGGCATCGCTAGACAAAAAGTGTTAAATATTGAGCGGCATTTTAAAAGTATAAAGTGTAATATAACTGATAAGTATCAATCATAAAAAAGAACTATAATATTTATACATTTAATATTTGCATAAATGTCATACAACTTCTTACTTTAGGAGATTTTAGACTGCTGCTCTGAGCAAAATGACTGGTGTTTTAACTAGTTCTTCAGACCCAGACAGGCAGCACAAATTTGTGTGGTTTTTATAGATCCTACAAAAATAGTTGTTTAAAAAAAACATTTATTGGGAATAAAGTAGTAGATGGCCAAGTGCCCTCTTCTATCATTGCTGTCAGACCAGCTTTCCTCAGAGGAGCCCTGCATATCTCTTCCATGTAAATTGTGTCTCTCCGTTTGTCCATTTCAATGGAGCTATGACAATTTACACAGTTTGAGGAGCTGGCCCCAGAAGTTTGCTTTTACTTTTTCTTCTTGGGTTTCTTTCCTCTTTGACTCAACTTTTCTTTCTCCCACCAAACAATGTGATAAGTAAGGCCTTGTTTTCCAGATAAATAGAGAACTCCCCACAAGCACATTAGCCAAGTCCTGCTGCAAAAGGAAAACATTGATAAGTGGGTACAAAAAAGATTCTCGACTACCGGCCACAATTAAACTTCTTTTTAGATTAATCATTACAGCCGAGTGCCCACACAATGAAAATATTGTCATGGTAGATACCACCAGGCCTTTGATTTTTAGAGGCCTGAGGTAAGCCTGGTTATTCCCGACCCTTCAAATCTTTCTGAGAAATGTCTGCAGTGCCCAGGCTGCAGGCAACAGCTTCTATTTAAATGGCAGCCTCAAAGGAACATAGCGAGCGAGAGTTTTTCACAATATTGTGAGTGCCTTTCTAAGACCAGCCTGCAGGTTTTGCAGTTGCCTGTGGCCAGCTCTGACTGTATCTTTGCTGAAGCTTAGCTCCTACTGCCCAACAAAAAAGCTGGACGAGTTTTGCGTTTCATTCTATTAGCTGCTGCAATGCAGTTGGAATAATTTACTTTTGTGTATTTAAACTGGTGTGTATGTGCTCATAACACAAGAACTAGGGGCCACCAAATGAAATGAATAGGCAGCAGGTTTAAAACAAACAATAGGAAGTATTTTTTCACACAACACAGTCAACCCATGGAACTCCTTACCAGAGGATGTTGTGAAGGCCCAGCCTATAAAAGGGTTAAAAAAAGAACTAGTTAAATTCATGGAGGATAGGTCCATCAATGACTATTAGCCACGATGGGCAGGGATGGTGTCCCTAGCCTCTGTTTGCCAGAAGCTGGGAATGGATGAGAGGGGATGGATCACTTGATGACTACCTGTTCTGTTCATTCCCTCTGGGGCACCTGGCATTGGCCATTGTCGGAAGACAGGACATTGGCCTAGAAGGACCTTTGGTCTGACCCAGTATGGCCATTTGTATGTTCTTATGTGAATTCAGCGATAGCGAGAGGTGCCAGATTGATCTACGGAACAAATAAAGCCTGGGGCAGGTGCAGTACAATTTTCCCCACACTGCTCCATCAATGTGCCTTAACCCTGACCTGGAAGAGCAATCTGTAGGGGTGAGGAAGGAGTTTAAAGGCCATGTTCATTTAGGGTGCAATTCACCTGTGTGCAGGAGGTCAGAATAAGGCCTGTGCACCACCTGAACCACACTTAGACCCAGTTTCTTCCTCAGTCCTTTGTATCTGCCGACACTGTCAACCAGGCTGCCAGTTACTGCCAGTTTTGGTAGTTTTTTTGTGATGTGTCCTCTACATCAAGATCATTTCACAAAGGCCATCACAGAGCCATCAGATGTCACAAGGCCAGGTCCTTAGCTTGTGTAAATCCGCATAACTCCATCAAAGCTGAGATTAGAAAGTGTGTGCTTTGTTCCAAAATTGGAACTTTGTACAAACAAAGAACAGTTTTAGCCTCATCCAAAAGAATTCCTATAACACACTAATAACCTGGACTAGATTTGAAACAGAGGTCTAGAGGTAAAAAGAATCTAGAGTTTATTACTAATCTCAGGATTCACTCCCTTAAATCAACCCTTTCTTTACTTTTCTTTCTATAAAAATGGCCTTGCACAAGTTATGTTTCATAATAAAAATTAAACTTCACCATTAAAAAATACAATAGCACCCAGGAAACCTAAAATTAAAATATCTTTCCTTACAAAGTTATTTTCTTAGAGGTGTGGAAAGTGATTTTATTGTGGATTTATTCAAGAGCTGAAGATATTCTTTATTTTTGTGCTGGTTTGTTATGGTGCATCAATCCACAGTACTACAGAGATATTCACAGGCAAGCCACTGATATAATATATTGGGTCAATAACTAGTAACAATCCATAATAATAAATAACAATGCACAATATAGATCCATGTAAAGGAAGTCATTTGCGCAATAAATTGTGCATTATAGAGATCAACCATTGTACAGATCAGTAGATCGAAGTATTATACAAAACCTAGATATAGAAAAGAACATATCTGATCATCCAGTCCAGCTCTCTGCCAATGCAGAACATTTTCTAGTGCTTTTTCCGTTCTGTTTTTAAATGTCTCAGGCTAAGGGGCTTGCAACATTTATTTTGGGAGAATATTCCACTAATACATCTCACTGACAGTACATTTTTAGCTGTACCCCCACATACCATCCTATATAATTCTCTGCCCTTTCCTTGGTATTCACACCCTTCACATATCTGTAGACTACAGTCAGATCTTCTTTGGTCTTCTTTAGCTCACTTGAACTTATTTTGAATTTTTAGGGTCACACTGTGATATCCCTACAATAAATAGCACATTATTTCACAGCCCCATTGACTTCAAGGAGAGTACCTGTGGAGTAAGGAGATACTCAGTGTGAGTAAGGGGATCACAATCTGGCCCTTAATCTTCACTCATAAACCATATGACTAGCTCCCTGTTCCCCCAGTTTCTGCAGCTCTTTGCTGACTTTCCCAGAAGATGTCAATATCTCTCTGCAGCACCCAGAACTGAATTCCTGGGGCAGTTAAAGCTGAGCCAAACAGAGGGAGTTTACAACTATCTTGACCCATGATGTGGTGCCTCAGAGTAAATGAACAGACTAAAATGACTTCATCACAACTTTTGGCAACATGACTCCTTTAAGATTCTGCTCCTCCCAAGGGTGTTCTCCATACCCCTTACTAGAACCCTGAGAAGGCAGTGTGACAAGCGATTTCAAGGAGGGGTAATGGTCAAGTCAGCTAATTATGGAGAAGGGATTTTCATAGTTTAACAAAAGTCAATCTTCGAGGAGATTAAAAACTGAGAGAAAACAAACATTCCTGACCCCTAAATATAGAGCAGTAGAACAGAACAGCATTTAATGGTTTGTAAATATAAACATAGAGCTACAGATCTGTTGCTTATTTCTACCATAATCCCTTTTCAAACTCATTCTCCTAATGTATATGAGAAGTATTAATTTTTAAACCTATATAAGTTCTTGGAGACAATGCAGACTGACTTAATTATAATCAATAAAATTTACAGACAGTGATGCAACCCAGCAGAAATGCTCCTACCAAAAAGTACAGCACAAGATTACTCTACAGTTTCTCTGCTGCACTACAGTAATATGACCTTAATAAATATTTTATGATAGACAATGAATAACCAACTATCAAAATGGCAAGTTTTAATCACTAGGAAATAATAACTGAGCAAGTTTACTGAAGAAAACAGATGTATTCATAATAAGTAACTTAAAATGTACTGTTCCGGGTGCAGTCTAGTCACCTACGAAGACTGTTCTGTGAAGAAGGCAAGGACTGCTCTAACTTCTGGCATGTCCAACCTATCACGTTGTAGATTGCACTGTGTGATATAATGGTTTTACTGGTGTACTCCAAAAGACAAATAATGGTCTTACTTTGGAAGCAATCTACCCAAATTCACCATTTCTCTTTTACGTCTCACAAAAATGTGCATAAAATGAAGAAGGTTATATTTCCCTACTGCATTCACCTATGAGGCAATAGCACTCCTGTGGCTGGCTATGCAAATCCTCTGCAAGTGAAAATCGATACACGGACTCCTTCAATGACCAGTGCTTCTTTTTACCAATAAACCAGTAAGCCGGTAGAGACTTAGCAGAGATTGAAACTCTCAGTCTCCAATGTTCCAGAAGGTACACAGCATTTGCCAAAATTATAGAGCCAAATTCTTCTCTCATGTACACCGATGAAGCCTCGTTGCCTTTGATGCGGTCACACGGTATAACGGAGAACACAGTTTATAAGACGATCATTAGCATTTCTATGGTTCAGTCCAGCTTGGTGGTACAGTATAATTAATTTTACTATTTCCATTTGGAGAAGCTCCCCTTTGTCACTGGTAGATACAAAAATCAAAGGGATATGAACAGAACAACTTACTCTGTTTATCTTAGCTATTTATATGGCCCCTCTTACTGTAAGAGTATATGAGCACGAAACAATCTTTTAAAGTATTTATCCTGGGAGGTAGTAAAGCACAATTATTTTCATTTTACAGATAGAGAACTAAGGCATGGAGAAACTAAGTGATTTGCCCATGGTTACATACGATATCAGTGGCAGAGGAATAATTAACATGGGACTCCTACAGCCCACAGTAGGGTCCTAAACACCAGACTATCCTTCCCCTCTCTTAAGTCACACAGGAAGTCTGTGGCAGCACAGGGAACTGAATTCAGGAATTCCACACTAGCACCCTAACCATCCTTCCTCTCCTATTCAGTCTTCCTTCTCCATGCTAGTCCCATTCTCCCCTCTTAGGGTAGGTCTACACTTCCGCTTACGTCGATCTAACTTACGTTGCTCAAGGGTGTGAAAAAAACCCTCTCCTGCTGACATAGCTTCCGCCTCTCGCGGAGGTGGAGTAATTATGCTGAAGGGACAGCGCTCTCCTGTCAGCATAGAGTGTCTTCACCAGACGTGCTACAGTGGTGCAGCTGCATCAGTGCTGCTACGCTGATGTAGGGCTTCTAGTGTAGACCTTCCCTTAGTGAGTGCACACTAATTTGCTCAGAAAAAGCATGATCTACAACCTGAGAGATGTGAGAAGGCTCACTTATTTTTGTGTGATAATATTTAGCACTCATAGAGCGGTCAGTATCTTCAGAGTCCTGTACAATGATTCCCTAATTAATCCTCACAGCACCTCTGTATGATGATTATTACAGACGGGGACACTGAGAGACAGAGGGTTAGCTGCCTTGCCCATTTTTGTGGCCCAAAGCCCAGGCTACTTCTTTATAACTGTGTTTTAAACTGTTCTGTATGAAGGGATATTGCCTTCTGTCTGTGACTGATGATTTGCTGTTGACAGTATGAGTTTGATATCCATAAATATAAATGCTGAATAACTATTAAGTAAAGAAAAGAAGATATCTTCTTTTGTAAATATATTTTAGCTGGCATAGTAAATTACATGGATGCAGAAGTCACTCGTTTCCAAAGCTCCACACATTATCAGCCTGTATTATTCAATTTGAGGTTTTAATTTATAACATACTCCTGGTAATGTACTCCCAATACATTCCTTACTTCCCTTCTCTGTGAATGACAAAGGATGAAAGATCTTTACTGTATAAATATTTCATACTAAACCCTGGACTCTGTTTTATTTCTTCTATTGCCATTTTCCATATGCAAGCATTAGACACTGCCCTTCCCCCCCAAAAATTGCTGAGCTATGCATGAATGAGAGAGCATGTGTGTATGCAACCCCAGGACATCAATAACCACCACTCAGCTGCCACAGACAAGAGAGCTAGGGACCATAATGGGGGTCCCTAACTTTAAAAATAAATTCAGGTCTTGACAGCAGAGACAAGGGTACTGGTGGGATTTTAGGCTGGGGACCTGTCATCTCCCCCCCCCCCCCCCACCCAAGCACCATGGTGGGATTCTTTGCCCCAATGCACCCCAAGTCCCCTCCCTGGTCATCTGGGGGAGGGCTGGATAACTAGCAGTCAGCCTGCGAGACCTGACCCTTGCCCCATATCTGGGGAGGACATGTGCATGATTAGTGCCTCTCTGATATGTTCCCTCCAGCACTGGTTAGGGGCAAGATTGAGGATTCCACCAAAACACAAGACAGATGTTAGTGGGGCTACCATGGCTGCTCCTCACATCTATTTAGGCTTATGAGCCTGCTGGGTTGGGTTGGTTTTGATACTCCATCCAGCTCACATGTCAGATGCACAAGGACCTGGAATTTCGTCCTGGGTCTGAACTAGCTGGAGTGTGTATGTGTGAGTGTGTGTGGGCACAAGTACATTGGGGCAAAGAGAGTTAAAATATTCCTTTGCATTTACTCCTCCATCCAATGATCTCAAAGGATTTTACTAATACTAACGTAAGCCTCATACCACCCTGTGAGACTAGGAAGTTCCTTTTTACAGACAGGAAACCTGGGGGGAGGGATAGCTCTGTGGTTTGAGCTTTGGCCTGCTAAACCCAGGGTTGTGAGTTCAATCCTTGAGGAGGCCATTTAGGGATCTGGGGCAAAAATTGGGGATTGGTCCTGCTTTGAGCAGGGGGTTGGACTAGATGACCTCCTGAGGTCCCTTCCAACCCTGATATTCTATGATTCTATGAACCTGAGGCAGAAGGTGAGTTATTGCATAACTTGCCCTAGGTCCCATGGAAAGGTCCTAGCAGAGTTGGGAACAAACCGCACATCTCCTGACTTCTAATCCTGTGCATTAACCACAAGACTATCCTCCTTCCTAATCCAGAAAGAGAATCCTTTCCAAATGGTTAACTAATGAGGACCAAACTCCACCACCAGAAACTAACATTGGAAGTCATCTTGCCTAAGCTACTTTGTATCTTCCTCTGTTTATCAATATTCTCCCTCATTACTAGTTACTAGTCGTCTCCCTTCCTATGGCCTAGGAACATAGTTATTTTATTACTGGATTTAAAACAGTTATATGTTACCTGACACACATACAGAGGAAATAATCTGGACTGAGTAAATTACCGTTATTATCAGTGTTGGTAATTCCACTGCAGCCATTTTCTTGACTGATGTATAGAACCCTATGAGTACACTGAGAAGAAGATGGAAAAAAACAAGACAGTGATCAAAGCATTCAATTAGTTACAGTATAATTCTACCAAGATGAAAAAGATCCAGATGCAATGCAACTTCTCTG